>NW_027273863.1:635000-1027500 GCF_046630095.1 Trachinotus anak | reverse complement strand
GATGTGTCTTTCGACATGGTTGTTTAAGAAATGAGAAGCAACTCATTGCACCAGTTGGGGTTAAATAACTTGTTGCCAGCTGAAAGATAATCGCCCATGCAGTAATTATCCAATAGGAGGCTCGTACCTATTTGCTTAGTTAAATCCAGGTGGCGACTTTTTTTTTTGGCCAGGCAGTGTATATATACATACATATATATTCAGAAGGGCTGCAACAACTAATCGATTGAATCGATTATTAAAATAGTTGGCAACTAAATAAATCAATTAGTTGGGTGTACATTTTCATACGTGGGAGTACAGTGGCAACGTCCCCTAATTTGGTGGCAGTAAGCCAACCAATGCCACAGCGGCGGTAAAGCACCATTAAGATGCTTTCTTTGTGGATTTTTTGGATTATTTTATGCAATTATTTAGAGACAGTTTAAAGCGAATCCTTCATTTCTTCACCACAGAAACTTGAGTAACAGCTGGTCAAATATATATTAATTGCATTTCCCTTTTATTCTCAGCACATGCATTTTCATCTCTTTAATTTTCTTTTACCTTGCCTGCATTTTAGATCTGCACACCAAGCTGAGACAAAAACAGCAACAAATGGGCACACCTGACCACAAGCTGGTTCAGGGTGTAAGCACAAGATGGAACAGCACATACTATATGGTTAGCCAGCTGCTTGAGCAAAGGTGGCCTGTAACTGCAACACTGGCTTACTCAACTGTCACACAGAGGGACAAATGGTACCTTGACTTAAAAGCTGACCAGTGGGGACAAATATACCACGATCTCTACAGTAACTCCACTTCTGAGGGGGCTAGTGCTGCATTTGTGCAAAACAAAATATGAACACATGCACTTGGAGTAAGTCGGGAGATGGAACCTCAGCAGCAGTATGAGTGTGTCTATGACCAAGCCAGGGCCACCTCCACCATTACTAAAGCTGATTCAGGATCTACAGCTCTTGATTCAATCCTTGATTCCAGAATCAGCAGTGAGGAAGAGCAGAGAGAGGGGGAAGCTAAGGATCTCAACAGCCAAATGAGGAACGAAGTCCTCACATATTTTGGAGAGAACACCCCTTGCCAAGGAAGAAAAATCCATTACATTGGTGGTGTTAGGTTCCCTATTAGGTTAGGACCCCGGAGCAGAGACGCACAGAGACAGGAGTTGGAAACTGAAGACTTCTTTAATGACACGAACCCAAAAACAGTCCAACAGAGCAGGCAAAAGGAGGCAGGAGGCTGGCAGGCAGGTGAATGGCTGGAGAAACAGAGCAACGGAGAATCTGGAGACTGGGTAGCCGGGGAACAGCATGCAGGGAGAGAGCATGGAATAATCTGGCAGAGAGTGGGTGATGAACCGGGGGTTTTAAACTGGCTTAATGACTAATGGACTGCAGGTGGGTCAGGCTTCCACTGCTGCACCACGCCCCTGCCACACACAAGCTCTGCAGGGAAAAAACAGAAAAAGGGAGGGGGAACAGAAAGAGAGCAAAAAGTGCAACAAACAAAAACATACAACTCAAAACCGTAACAGGTGGAAGGCTAACATATCCCACCTTGGCTAAGTTAGCAAAGTCCTACTTGTGCATCCCTTGCACCTCAGCACCATCAGACAACCTCTTCTCTGCAGCAGGATACATAGAGAGCCAGTCTCAGCCCAGAGAATGTGGACATGCTAACATTTTTGCAATGCAATGCAAACTTCATTGTGAGTGAGTGTGAGGGATTGTATTCCTGCAGAACCATTCCTCTATAGTTCTACCTCCATGGCCTGTTGTTGAAGAGCCATTTGATGAATAGCAAAGCCTGTTAAATACTGTTTGAGTTTAATGTATTTTCTTTATTAAATTGTTATTCAGCTCCCTTCAAGTTGGAGACTTCAACAGGTTTTTGCCTGAGAACATGTAAAGAAATGTGCATTTAAAAAAAAAAAAACCTGTTATATGTTTTTCATTACAATTATTTAAACTGCTGCATTTCAGCTACTATTTAATACTTGTTCCCTTGACTGACAACAGAAACATAAAATAATGTAAATGACACCTTAATTGGGAATTTGACTATATTGAGCACAAAGAGAAGGAGAGAAGCAAACAGACAAAAGGCAGGGCTGTGCACAGACACAATTTGGGGGGCTGGTGCTCAAGTGAAAAAAGGGCATCCTTCTCATTATAGAAAATGACATATAGTAATTAATTTAAATGCTCATAGACTTACACAGATGTTTAATACTCAAGACATTTAATACTCAACAATTTACCAAGAGAAAGTGGTCTTTAGCGTTGACTATTTCTACATTTATCACAAGAACAGGCAACAACAAAGAAAACAACGCCGCACTGTGCATGCTTTAGGGGGTTTTCACACGTAAGATATGTTTGTTTGTGGTCTATAAAATAATGATTTAATGTCAACAAATCTTTACACAAAATTTTAAAAAGCTGTACTCTAAATAAATAAACATATAAAAAAAACTAATCTACCCAGCCAAACTACAATGTAGTCCTTTGTCCTGTTGCAACAATTAGGCTAAGTGCCATCTGTATAGTGAGGTGAAGGGAGCATTATGCTGCTATTGGTAAAGGATCAAAATCAATTTTGTGCATGATAATTAAGGGTTGATCTCCCAAAAATATACCAATAGTAGGATAAAAGATAAAGATATAAAATACTTTATTGATCCCTATAGGGAAATTCAAATTGTCCAGTAGCTTATGATCCTCTGATCCTCTGAGTTGTTAAATAGTCTGATGGCAGTGGGAACAAAGGATTTCCTGAACCGCTCAGTCCTGCAGCCCGGTGAGGTGAGACGTTAGTTGCTGCTTTAGCTGCTTCTCTGTCCTGCAAGGATTTTGTGGAGAGATTGATTGGTATTGACAAAGATGGCCTGCTGCATCTCTTCACAACAGTCTTGAGTGAGTCCAGACTCCTTCCAAGCACAGACTCAGCATTTTTAACCAGCTTGTACAATCTCTTTGTTTTCTTATGTGACATGCTGCTACCCCAGCAGACTGCATCATAAAAAAGAACACTTGCCACCACTGACTGACAAAACGTGCAGCATATCACTGCAGATGTCAAAGGACCTGAACTTCCTAAGGAAAAAGAACAGGCTCTGCTCCTTCTTATAGATGGCATCTTTATTTAGGGACTGGTCCACTTTACTATCCAGGTGCACACCTAGGTATTTATAAGCCTGCACCACCTCCTTCCCTCGAACATTGACTCGCTGAATTGTGGGCCTAAACCTGCGAAAGTCAATGACCATTTCCTTGGTCTTGGAGGTGTTAAAAAGGAGGGAGATCTTGTTGCTCCATTCACTGAAGGCCATTGTCAGAATCCTGCGCTCTCTTTCCTGGTACATGCCACGATTGCTGTGTAATCTGAGTATTTCTGGATGTGTCAAGACTCTGAGTTATATTTAAAGTCCGTCATATACAGGGTGAACAGGAACAGAGCCAGAGAAGACCCCTGTGGAGCCCCAGTCCCTGCTCACCACTGTCCCTGAGACGCAGTTACCCAGCCTGACGTACTGTGGTCGTCTTTTGAAGTTATCCACAAACCAAGACATCAAGGACACTCCCATCCCTTCTAGCTTGTCTTTGAGAAGGGGGCTGGCTGCCTTTCCATGACACAGCCCCTTGAGCTTGGCCCTCATCTCATCCACTGTAAGGGACAGGAGATTTGACCCCAGTGTGGAGGATGAGGACAGACAGACAGATAGATAGATAGATAGATAGATAGATAGATAGATAGATAGATACTTTATTACCTGGGGAAATTCATATTGTCCAGGAGCTCATTAATGTATTCAGTTAATATTAAGTCCATGTCATGATCCACCGCCTTTGCCTGAGGTGTTGACCAGTATAATGGCAATGGGAACAAAGGATTTCCTTAATTGCTCAGTCCTGCAGTGCAGCAAAATGAGAAGTTGGCTACTGGATATGCAGAGGGTGGTTGATATTGTCCAAGATGGCCTGCATCTTACAGTACATACGCCTCTCGACAACAGTCCTCAGTGAGTCCAGATTCCTACCAAGCATAGACCCAGCCTTTTTAACTAGCTTGTCCAGTGTTCTCAACTGACATGCTGTTGCCCCAGCAGACCACAGCATAGAAAGGGACACTCCCAACCACTGACTGATAAAACGTGCAGACATCAAAGGACCTGAGCTTCCTGAGGAAAAAGAGCTGATTTTGCCCCTTCCAGTACATCTGTGTTCAGGGACCAGTCCAGTTTACTGTCACAGGTGTGTGCAACATGAGACGAAGAGGAGTTTAAAGCAGGAAAAGGAGAACTACAAAAGAAAATTAGAGAGGAAGCCGCAGCACAACAACACTACAGAGGTGTGGAAGGGGATGAGGACCATCATTGGCTATGAAAAGAAGAACAGCCAGGCAACATGAGGTGATGGGGACAGGTTTGTGACACAGCCTCACCTGTTCTCTCTTCCACCGCTTCAGCTGCACTTTCTCCTACAAAATCTCCTTCACACTGCTGCAACACCCACACTGCAGCAGCAACATCCGCCAAACTTGGATCCTGTCCCTTACAGTGGATGAGGTGAGGGCAGAGCTCAAGAGGCTATGTCCTGAAAAGGCAGCCGGCCCAGATGGTGTACACCTGAGACTGCTTAAGGACTGTACAGCTCAGCCGGCTGAGCCTCTCCAGAGGATCTTCAACTTAACTTTACAAACAGGGAGGGTACTGTTCCTGAGGAAAACCCCTTGTACCTGAAGTAGGGTGCCCAAATTACTATAGATCGGTGGCCTTCACATCACACATCATGAAGACCCTGGACTGACATCAACTCTGTCATGAGCAGAAAAGGAAGCTATTAAACTTAAATAATCCTAATAAACCAAATGAATTGAATCTAACTGATCAAACAACATAATGTTTCCTAAAACTAATAATAAATCAATGTGAATTACACAGCAGTCCTTTGATCATATTAAAAAATACATCATTATGAAGGTTCTAGTACATTGTATGGAGGATGCTGGCAGTCTGGTCACATGGAAGATATTGACTTAAACTTTGTTTAACATTGCAGCCATCCTATAGAGTGCTGTGGGAATGATTCCTAAAACCCAGAAACCTCAGCATTTTTGCACCTTCAGTGCCCTTCTCACATTTTATGGATTCTGAATGAGTTTTTGGTTGGATGCCTGAAATAAGGTCTGTGTTCCATTCCATTATTATGCCTCAGTGACAGCCAGGACAGGAGGCATTATTTTTTCAGGTTGTCTGCCTGTTGGTCTTTCACATTTCATTCTAAGACAGAGAATACGTCGATAAATACCCCAGTCATGATTTTTTTTTAAAGCTTTTACGTGCAGAGGTTGTTAGGGACATTAAACGTCATCACGCCAAGCATGAAAACCATTGTGCTCACCAGTGTTCAGCTTTTATAGCCTTGTTGTGTTCATATCTGTGCTCTTGCAAAACTACAAATAACTTTATAAGAGGAAAGGCTTTCGTAGATGAGGTAAGCAAGCAAAATCTAATTACAAGTTGGAAGCTTAATGGTGGTGATGTTGAAGTCATGCAACCATGATGTCTTGGTTGAATTGGTGACACCCATAGATACTGGTGGTAACGGCAAGTATGTTTTAAGAAGTTCCAGAGCTGTGGGGGCAGAAACACTCTCTCAGAATTAACAGAATAAGATGGTTGGTTGTTGTTACCTTGCTGAAGAGCTGGAGGTGTGCAACCTGTTGCCTGCAACTTAACATCACAGCATGGTTGCTCCTTCTTGTTCCATTCCATTGTTATGCTACAGCGCTGGCAACAGCCAAGGCAGGGAGGCATTATGTTTTCAGGTTGTCTGTCTGTCCAGCTGTCTATTCTCACTTTTTATTGTCATCAGTAAATACCCCAGTTGTGATTTTATTCAAGCTTTTACGTGTAGAGGTTGTTGGGGACATTCAACACAATCATGCCGAACACCAGTCTTCAGCTTTTACAGCTTTATTGTTTTTATATATGCTCTTGCAAACTATTACTAACTTTCTAAGAGAAAAGGCTTTTGTAGAAGAGGTAAGCACACTCAATCAAATTACAAGTTGTATGCTTAGTGGTGGTGACATTGAAATCACCGCCATGGTACAGTTGGTTTATACTTCAGGTGTTTGAATTTAGGCTTCAAAAATCAAAAACAGTGGTGTTATCTTGCTGAACAAAATGTGTAATTATCATACACTTGTTTCTCACAGAGCTTATTTTCTGCAATAATTCAAAAGGCAGTGGAATAACTTTACAGTGATGCTAACTTCTGGGTTGGCCTATGGAAATACACCATCCCTGCAGCACTCTATGGGATAGAAATCTGGGGACTGAACTAAATTACATTAAAAAAAACATTAAATGGGTTACAGAATAGATGGATTGTTAACTTTTATAATTTTCCCCACACAGGAGTGATTAGGACAGCGCTGGCCAACATGGATCGTGAGGTGAAAGAGGAGTACCAGGTTCTTGTCCAGGCTAAGGACATGGGAGGTCAACTGGGGGGGCTGGCTTCCACCACCACCATCAACATTACCCTCAGTGACGTCAATGACAACCCACCACGCTTTGCTAAGAGTAAGAACATCTTAACAGTGATGTTTGGATAGATCAATATCGTGATTGGTTTGTCTGTTAAGATGGATGAATAAAATCTAAGTCTCCATGCTCTTTCTTAAATTGTACATTATTGCTTTTCTCTTGGCTCTGTTATTCTCTCAGGTATCTTCCATCTTCGGGTGCCAGAGTCTGCATCAGTTGGTTCAGCAGTTGGTCAGATTCAGGCCCAGGATTTGGATGTTGGCAGCAATGCAGAGGTGGACTATGCCATTGTTCCAAGCGATGAGGGCAACATGTTTGGCATCATCTCTAATGGCCAAAATCAAGAGGGAATTGTAGTCTTAAAAAAGGTACATACACTAATTATCAACTGCACACACACTCACAGCTGTGGTAATCTATTATGAGCAAAACTCAACACATCCTGCACATTTTTTTCAAATGAAAGCGTCCAATAGATGGGAAGGATTATGCTCTTTTAAAATATAATCCTTTAGATTTCAGTCCTGGTTGATTTGGTGACACCAGTGAATACTGGTGGTAACGGCAAGTATATTTTAATAAGTTCCCGAGCTGTGGGGGCAGCAACACTGTCAGAAATAAAGAATAAGATTGTTGGTTGTTGTTACCTTGCTGAGGAGTTGGAGGTGTGTAACCTGTCTGCAACACCACAATATGGTTGCTCCTCCTTGTTCCATTCCATTGTCATGCCTCAGCTCCGGCAACAGCCAGGATGGGAGGCATTATGTTTTCAGGTTGTCCACCTGTCCAGCCATCCATCCATCCCTCCTATTCTTGTGAATGCACCATGAAGGAATTTCTTCAAATATGGCAGAAAAAAATTCACTTGGACTCAAGGATGAACTGATATTGGTGGTCAAAGTTCAATCTTAGGGTGAACTCATAAAACACAGTTTTGGCCTTGTGAACATAATATTGAAGCAGCTCCTCAAGGGAATACGTATCCGCCGTATTCTGATTTATCCTTCTTCCAGTATAGACTATAGTCCTGTCAGATCATGTGAGAGAAGGTTGCTATCTGTGGCTGGTAACTGCACCTCACATTTGTGGATTTTTTATACAGATCAGTCGGAGTATGAATGGGACAAAAAAGACCAAACAAACAGGAGGGAAGTCACTAATATCACATTGGTCTCAGACTTACAGAAAGTGATCCACAAATGTGCAAAATCTGTTTATCATGTGCGAATGGACCATACAATTTCCCCTAAAGGAAATGTTCCATTTGGTAACAAATCTCCACTGTGAGTGGCAGCAAATTTTTGGCTGGACCGCAACACCGTGGCCAGCCCTTTAATTGCGAATGTCCCTGACTGGCTGACTGACTGAGTGAGTGATGGTATTTCCACCACTGCTCAGTGAAGTACTGAACTGCAGTCTACCAAGCCGCTCTGGTTTTCTGGCTGCTTTTGAACTGCAGGGAAGCAGAGGAGTGTGTCCAAATACATGGATCCTTGCCTTCATTATGGCAAATAGGAGTTGGAACTAAATAAAGGCTAAACTATTGTGGATCCCACACAGAGGCTGTGAGCTGTGTGAGAGACAAAATAATAAATAAAATTGTTTTTCAAATAAGTTCTCCAGTAGCTCACCCAGTAGTGAGCATCGTATTTGATCTTACTCTTTACCCAGATGGCCTGGGTTCAAGTCCAGCCTTTGGCACTTCGCTGCATGACATCCTCTCTTTCTCTCTCTCCAATTTTCATATCATATGGTTTTATTTACTATAAAACATTGTAAACTACTTTTATGATAAATAGCTAGTAGTGCAAGATGCAAATGACGGGAGGTAACTACTGTATAGTGGGTTTAAATTGCAGCTCTAATAGACCAGGTGATATGATGGCAAGGTTAGATTTATGTTGGCCAGATGCCTACTAAATTTTTGTAAAAATGATGTGTCTTTTGTATTTTATTACAGATACTTAAGTTTAATTATTATTTTTTCTTGTCAATGTTTTACGTAATGGAAGCACATTGCTTTCACAAAAAGACAAAAGGAGACATTTTAATTATATTGTTCTCTTGTAATTATATAGTACTGAGTTGTATTGTGAAAGGTCTAGGCTTCCTGTGTATCAGCTGTGTTAAGTTAAAGGTTCTGTAAATGATCCTCCCTGCCACTGGATATTGCAACAGACCACCAGCATCTCAGACCAAAACAAATGCTTTGTTGGTCACACCTCTGTCTTCCATTCGTCATTATATATATATAGTATTCCCCATAGCCAGTGCACCTGTGCCCTGTCTTATCACTTTCTTTGTTTGTGCTTACTGCACTGTGTCATCTTGCATGTGAGCTGTCCCTGTGAGTTTTAAATGTAGGGAGGGCCAACGGTTCAACAAGAATGGACTCACATGCACTAATATACAGTCAAGTTACTTTTATTCAACCAGCAAGTTTCTTATTGATTGGAAATGACACAGGCGTCTCCCAGAAGATAATTAGACAATGTACAAGAGGCATCATTGTGGAAAAAATGATTTCTCAGCTTTTATTTACATTTGAACAAAAAGTGGCATGTCCAGAATTATTCATACCCTTCTCAATAATCAATAGAAAAGCCTTTATTGGCTATTACCGCAATCAAACGCTTCCTATACTTGCTGACCAGCTTTTTGCATGTCTCCACTGATATTTTTAACGCATTCATCTTTAGCGATGAGCTCCAACTCTTTCAGGTTGGAGGGTCTCCTTGCCATCACCCTGATCTTTAGCTCCCTCCACAGATTCTCAATTGGATTCAAGTCAGGACTCTGGCTGGGCCACTGCAAAATGTTAATGTTTTTGTCCGCTAACCATCTCTTCACCACTTTTGTTGTGTGTTTTGGGTCGTGGTCATGCTGAAATGTCCACTGGTGCCCAAGGCCAAGTTTCTCTGCAGACTGCTTGATGTTGTTGTTGAGAATCTTGATGTATTGCTCTTTTTTCATGGTGCCGTTTACTGTGATTAGGTTCCCTGGTCCATTGGCTGAAAAACACCCCCAAAGCATTAGGTTCCCACCACCATGTTTGACAGTGGGGATGGTGTTCTTAGGGTTGAAGGCTTCTTCTTTTTTATGCCAAATGAAGGATACATCATTGTAGCCAAACAATTCAATTTTTGTTTCACCTGATCATAAAACAGAAGACCAGAAGTTTTCTTCTTTGTCCAGATGAGCATTTGCAAAGGCCAAGCGGGCTTTTGTGTGCCTTATCTGGAGAAGTGGCGTCCTCCTTGGTCTGCGTCCATGGAACCCAGCAGTGTGCAGTATCCGTTGGACTGTCTGCCTTGAGACGCTGCCACCAGCAGAGCCCAGATTCACCAGAATGGCCTTGGTGGTGATCCTTGTATTCTTTTTCCCCTCTCTCACTATCCTCCTGGCCAGCACAGGTGTCACTTTTGGCTTCCGACCACATCCTCTGAGATTTTCTACAGTGCAGAACATCCTGTATTTTTTAATAATACTTTGTACTGTAGCCACTGGAACTTGAAAACATTTAGATATGGCCTTATAGCCCTTTCCTGACTTGTGAGCAGCCACAATGCGCAGCCACAGGTGCTCATTGAGCTCCTTTGTCTTAGCCATGACTGTCAACAAACCAACACCAGAGAGCTGCTGTTTTTCACCTGTTGAGTTGATTAAAACAGCTGTTCCCAATGAATCAGGGTAATTAGGATGCTTTAGAACAGCTTGGACTATTTGGAATGGTATAGAACTTTTATTTTCCCATAGACTGTGACAGTTTGCAAAGGGTATGAATAATTTTGGACATGCCACTTTTTGTTCAAATGTAAATAAAAGCTGAGAAATTATTTTTTCCACAATGATGCCTCTTGTACATTGTCTTATTATCTTCTGGGAGACACCTGTGTCATTTCCAATCAATAAGAAACTTGCTGGTTGAATAAAAGTAACTTTAAGTCAAAATTTGCCAAGGGTATGATATATATATACATATATATATATATATATGTATATATATATATATATATGTATGTATATATATACGTGTGTGTGTGTGTGTGTGTGTGTGTGTGTGTGTGTGTGTGTATAAATACCACTTTGAGATATTTTACGAGTATAATCCTATTTATTCCTTCAATGTCTCTCCATTCCTTTATTCTTGTGTCTCTGCAGACTCTTGACTATGAAGCCAAAAAGTCATACACTTTCAAAGTGGAGGCTTCCAACACACAGCTTGACCCCCGTTTCCTCCACCTGGGGCCCTTCAAGGACTCAGCGACAGTAAAGGTGAATGTCCTGGACATGGAGGAGCCTCCTGTCTTCACCAAGACTTCCTATTCTATGGACATGTACGAGGACACTCCTCCAGGAACCATTATTGGTTCAGTGACAGCTCACGACCTGGATGCCAGCAGCAGTGCTGTCAGGTAACACGCTCTTCGTTAGTTTGTGTTTCGAACAATGTTAGCAGCACCTAGTACTGCTGTCAAAGTACATAAGAGAACTCATATTGTTTGATTCAGATTTTGTATAAATATTTGATTACATTCATTCCTATCCCAGCTTCTAACTTCCAGAATTTCCTGGACAATCCTGGAGGGTTGGGATAATTCCAGGAAGATATGGCCTTAAATTACATAAAAAGGTTTTACAAGCTCGACAGTTTTGCTTTTGTAAGCATGAGTTTCATTATAAGATTACATCCTGGGATGTGCTGGGACACACTGTCAGTTCTGTTACCTGAGGTCATTGGGTGCTTAGGATCTTTCAGTGTCAATGCATCACTCAATGCAACCTCACTCAGGCAGACTTGTGTCCCAGCAACATTGGTCCACGGATCACTCTGCCTGAGTCGAAGCCATCTGCAACCTTCATGTTGGACTTGATGGCATTCCTTTGTGCAGCCCCAGTGTTGCTTGCCAGTCATAAGTCCAGGATATCTTCCCCTCAGGCACACCCTCCCACCTTGTGCATAAGTGATTCCAGATTCCAGTTATATCCTTGAGCACCACAGTTAATCAATTGATCGGGCAGGCTGAGTCATAAAAATTAACATTCTGAATAACAGCGAATGGGTTTTTGGTGGGTAAAATAACATATCGTGTGAGGAAAAAATGTATTACATTCTTTAATAGTGAACATAAGCAAGCTTACACAAGCTTTTTTTAATTTGCAAATAAAACAAGACTGTGTTTGGACCGCTTAACCCATTTCAATTTATTATTGTATATTTTATTATATATTTTGATTGATGTGATTTTTAATTTCTGCCTGAGTTGCTACTATATTTCCGCTCAGGCATAAAAACCGGTTCCACCACATTCTTTACTTTTGAAACATCTTGTGAAAACATTTTTATCATCTTTAGCTTTACTTTTTAAACATCTTTTGAAGACACTTTTTAAACACAACTCCATATCATACATGGTAAGGTCTGTTAAATGTCAAATAAATATTGAACACATCACAGTAAGTCAGACACCAAATGCAGTCATCACTATGCACCATTCACGGTGCTGCTTTTCATATCACTGTCTCAACATTGTGTGTCTATATATGCTTTCGACAAAAGAATGATTTTGCCTCCTTATTATGTGTGACCTGGTGGGCAAGGACGGGCTGAGTAAATCAGTGTGCTGTGCACAGCTTTTACAAAGAAGTAATGGCACACATCACAATATTAGACATTATATGATGAGAAGTGATGAATGGGAAACATGCAGATTTACTGGGTAGTAAGAAAGAACATTTCTCTGCAGAGCCTCATGCTTCAGGGATGTCTCTTTTTTTTGTAATATTTCATTTTTCACAATTATTTTAACAATTTTACAGACCAAAACACCAAGAAACACAGTTTCCTTCCCTACCCCCCACCCAGAAGAAAGAAAAAAATATCAGTGCACAGAGTAAAACACAAATGGCTTTTTATGGTGATGTCAGTGATGTTTCTATATACTCTACATAATGCCGCCAAACTTTCAGAAAGTTGTTGTATCCTTTTCTTAAGCTACAAACCATGGCAGAAAATATGGAATCGCTACTCTTAGAGGATGTTCATTCAGCTTTTTTACTTTGTAGCAAAAACAACCAATTCACAGATATGACACAAAACTATTTTTGTTTAACAGCTGAACATTCTGGTTTCTACAGTGGTATGAAAAAGTTTAGGCACGCCTTTGAGGCTGCATAATAATTTACTCTGTCTTCACAGAAAATGATCACATTGGCATGCCATTCATTTTCTAATAAAAGCTGAGTACTGGGGTATTTTCCAGACAAAGATTTTTAGTGTAGCAATATTAAGTTGTATGAAATTAAATCAGATGTGAAAAATAGGCTGTGCAAAAATTTGGGCACCCTTGTCATTGTGTTGATTTGAACACCTGTAACTACTTAGTTTTTTTAGTTTTTAGTTTTTTAGATTAGTTTGGTGAGATCATTAAGCCTTGAACTTCATAGCCAGGTGCATCAAATCATGAGAAAAGGTATTTAAGGTGGCCAATTGCAAGTTGTTCTTCTCTTTGACTCTCCTCTGAAGAGTGGCAACATGGGGGCCTCAAAACAACTCTCAAATGACCTGAAAACATAACCTGAAAACCTGAAAACAACAAAACAAAGATTGTTCAACATTATGGTTTAGGGGAAGGCTACAAAAAGCTATCTCAGAGATCTCAGCTGTCAGTTTCCACTGTGAGGAACATAGTGAGGAAATGGAAGACCACAGGCACGGTTCTTGTTAAGGCCAGAAGTGGCAGGCCAAGAAAAATATCAGAGAGGCAAAGGCGAAGGATGGTGAGAATGGTCAAAGACAACCCACAGACCACCTCCAAAGACCTACAACATCATCTTGCTGCAGATGGTGTCACTGTGCATCGTTCAACAATTCAGCGCACTTTGCACAGGGAGAAGCTGTATGGGAGAGTGATGCAGAAGAAGCCTTTTCTGCACACACGCCACATACAGAGTCGCTTGAGGTATGCAAAGGCACATTTGGACAAGCCAGCTTCATTTTGGAATAAGGTCCTGTGGACTGATGAAACAAAGATTGAGTTATTTGGTCATAACAAGGGGCGTTATGCATGGCAGCGAAAGAACACAGCATTCCAAGAAAAACACTTGCTACCCACAGTAAAATCTGGGGGAGGCTGCATCATGCTGTGGGGCTGTGTGGCCAGTGCCAGTACTGGGAATCTTGTTAAAGTTGAGGGTCGCATGGATTCCACTCAATATCAGCAGATTCTTGAGAATAATGTTCAAGAGTCAGTCACAAAGTTGAAGTTACGCAGGGGCTGGATATTTCAACAAGACAACGACCCAAAACACTGCTCAAAATCTACTCAGGCATTCATGCAGAGGAACAAGTACAATGTTCTGGAATGACCATCCCAGTCCCCAGACCTGAATATCATTGAAAATCTGTGGGATGATTTGAAGCGCGCTGTCCATGCTCGGCAACCATCAAACCTAAGTGAACTGGAGATGTTTTGTAAGGAGGAATTGTCCAAAATACCTTCATCCAGAATCCAGACACTCATTAGAGGCTATAGGAAGCATCTAGAGGCTGTTATTTTTGCAAAAGGAGGCTCGACTAAATATTGATGTGATTTTTCTGTTGGAGTGCCCAAATTTATGCACCTGTCTAATTTTGTTTTGATGCATATTGAACATTTTCTGTTAATCCAATAAACCTCATTTAACGACTGAAATAATGCTGTGTCCATCAGTTATTTGACTGATCAAAATGAAATTGCTGATCCAAGCACCCAATGATTTATAAATGAAAATAATGGAAATTGTCAGGGGTGCCTAAACTTTTTCATACCACTGTAGTTTAAAAGTGTCCAGGGCTCTGAATAAATCTGACAATTAACTAATACATATCAGCCTGAGGGATGGATAATAGTTTCTCCAATTGTGACTGGAGTGCTTTTAATAATTAAAATAGCCACTTCCCTGACTGTCAAATTAAAGGATGATGATATTACATGTCATTCTCTCTATTTATTATGCTCTTGTGTTTTAAGATGGAATTCTTGTATTAAGACTCTTTTTCTTTTAACTTGTCCATTTAGCCTATTGACATCAAAGCTAAAAATGTAATCAAATAATAAGCATATTTATCAAGTGTTAATAGTATGAGCCAAATATGACCTCTCTGTGGTATCACTCTGCAAGCAAAAATCTATCTATCTAACTAACTTACTATCTATCTAACTGGGGTGTGCCCTGTTCACAAATCAAGTTGTCTGCCTGGTTCATGAACATCTCATCCAGCCCAGGGCTCTGTCCGAAAATATGAATTCCCATAAAAAAGTATCCATTGTAAGTTAAGCATGAAATTATTAAAAATTACAAGCACCAATTTCAGAGAATAGTTACTATACAAATTACTCTCTTAATCTGAAACCAGTCTATCAACTGTGAACATAGAGTGCTGTCATCACTTTCATTACCTAATAACGTCTTAACTTATCTTTATCAACGGGTTATGTACCGCAGGCTTTTAAAGTTGCAGTAATTAAACCTCTACTTAAAAAGCCTACTCTTGATCCAGATGTTTTAGCCAATTATAGACCTATATCCAACCTCCCCTTTATTTCCAAAATCCTTGAGAAGGTTGATGCAAACCAGTTATGTGATTATTTGCACAGGAATGGTTTGTTTGAAGATTTTCAGTCAGGTTTTAGAGTCCATCATAGCACAGAAACAGCTCTGGTTAAGGTTACCAATGATCTCCTCATAGCTTCAGACAATGGACTTGTCTCTATACTTGTCCTGCTAGATCTTAGTGCTGCATTTGACACCATCGATCATAAGATTTTATTACAGAGACTAGAGCATATGGTCGGCATCAAAGGAACCACACTAAGCTGGTTTAAGTCATATTTGTCAGATAGACTCCAGTTTGTTCATGTTTATAATGACTCTTCTATCATCACAGAAGTCAGTCATGGAGTTCCACAAGGTTCTGTGCTAGGACCAATGCTCTTCAGTCTATATATGCTCCCTCTGGGAAACATTATTAGGAGGCACCAGATAAATTTCCATTGTTACGCAGATGACACACAGCTGTACTTATCCATGAAGCCAGGTGAGACTAACCAGGTAGCCAAGCTTCAGGTCTGTCTTAAAGACATAAAAATCTGGATGACCAGTAATTTCTTACTCTTAAATTCAGACAAAACTGAAGTTATTGTAATTGGCCCAAAACACCTCAGAGATACACTATGTGATAATATACTGACTCTGGATGACATCACCTTGGCCTCCAGTGCTACAGTCAGAAACCTTGGTGTCATTTTTGACCAGGACTTGTCCTTTACTTCACATATAAAGCAAGTCTCTAGGACAGCCTTCTTCCACCTGCGTAATATTGCTAAAATCAGACCTATTCTGTGTCTAAAGGATGCTGAAAAACTAGTTCATGCATTTGTTACCTCAAGACTGGACTACTGTAACTCTTTATTGTCAGGATGTCCCAAAAATTCAGTAAAAAGCCTCCAATTGATCCAGAATGTGGCAGCACGAGTACTGACAGGAACTAGGAAACATGATCACATCTCTCCTGTGTTAGCTTCTCTGCATTGGCTCCCTGTAAACTCCAGGATAGAATTTAAAATCCTCCTCCTCACCTACAAAGCCTTTAATGGTCAAGCACCATCGTACCTTGGAGAGCTTATAGTTCCCTATTTTCCCAATAGGATACTTTGCTCTCTAAATGCAGGTCTACTTGTGGTTCCCAGAGTTTGTAAGAGTAGAATGGGGGGCAGAGCCTTCAGCTATCAGGCTCCTCTCCTGTGGAACCAGCTCCCAGTGTGGGTTCAGGAGGCAGACCCCCTCTCTACCTTTAAGATCAGGCTTAAAACTGTCTTGTTTAGTAAAGCTTATAGTTAGGGCTGGCTCGGGTATGTCCTGGCCCATCCCTTAGTTATGCTGCTATAGAGCTAGACTACTGGGGGATTCCCATGATTCACTGGGCGCTCTCTCTCTATTTCTGTCTCTCTCCCCCTCTCTCTCTTGATGACTTCATGCCATTAACTTTGTATTTTTTGTGTACAAAATTTTTTTGTTGTGCTTCTCCTCTCTCTCCCTCTCTCTGTCCTCATTCTGCAGGTATCTCTGCCTCGGGAGCAGCAGGATCCAGATCCACCACTACTCATCTTTACTATTAACCACTGTTACCTGTCATTATTATTGATAACACCATTACCTACACAGCTGTTCCTGGTCTCTCTCTCTTCTCTCCCCTCTCCTCCCCCTCCCCCTCTTTCTATCTTCTTCTAAACCCAACCGGTCGAGGCAGACGGCCGCCCACCCTGAGCCCGGTTCTGTTGGAGGTTTCTTCCTGTTAAAAGGGAGTTTTTCCTCCCCCCTGTCGCCAAGCGCTTGCTCGTTGTGGGAACTGTTGGGTTTTTTTCTGTAACAAAGTAAGGTCTTGACCTTACCCTGTAAAGTGCCTTGAGATAATGTATATTATGATTTGGCGCTATACAAATAAAATTGAATTGAATTGAATTAACTGTGATATGACAAGTGGGAGGACATTTTTAAACATAAGGACATAGCAGCTCATAAAGACTACAGCTCATTGTCCGGTTTTCATTCACCTGTGTGAGTGTGATCCTCAGTGTTGCAGGATGGAGTAAGGTATACTGAATACCCTTAGATTTAAGCTCCTTCTTAAGTTGGTCACAGTCCCTCCTGCATTTGTCCCAATCTTAATATTTGAGCAGGTCTATCAGGACAGGTTTCAGTCTCTGGTCTGCAGGTGTGGTGCAAGAGACCGATATGCCCTTTCTATAATCAGGGGTTCGGTGAAATGCTCTTGTTCTGGGGTGGCTGGGATCCAGTTGGCAAAGAAGTTAAGTGTTGCTTCCCTCACAGATTTCCTTAAGATTAGGGACACGCATATTGTCGCGTCAGCTGTAGTTTTCAAGTTGGTGGTTTTTCTTCATTGAATAGTCATTTTCTTTCTTGAGAACACAGGATTCTAGTCCCTCAAATCCTCTTCCCTGCTAAGGTAGACTGATTAATTTATGCGGTTTTAGAGTCAAGTTTGCTGGAAAGGGCTTGATTACCAATTTCTTATCTCTTGAAGAATAAGTGAATCTCTTCCATCCAGGTTTTCCTGTGCTGCTGCCGTCATCATAGCTTCTACGTCGTCACTCTCCAAAGTAGTTTTCTGTGCAGTTATATTTGTTCACTAGCTGAATTTAGTAGTTTCTTCCAGGATCTCAGGTCCATATTGCAGCTGTCTAACAAAAGTGGAATTAGGTTTGGGTGTTCTTTAGAGGATTAACAATGGATTCGTTTGGAGAACCGGACAAGCATCTACCTAGCTTCGCTGTATCTTGTGACACCCTTCATGGAAGTCTCTTAATGTTGTGCAACACCCAATATGCCACAAAAATTCACACAAATGGTTTATATTTTTTGTGATTCTGGATAAACAGGGATGTAACCTGAAACTAGTCTGAGTGGTGGAGACATATAACTGCAAGGCAGTAATTGTAGTTTTACTTTTGGCATTTGTCAGGGCTGCAAATAAATAGCACAAATAAATCTCCTTAGTATATGATCTCTCTGATGTACTTTGTCTACCAGCTACAGAATGTCTCAACACAGAATTTTGTTTTGTTGTTGGCTGAATGAATGAATGAATGAATGACATTCTAGAGTTATATTGTAGAATAGCATACCACTACATAAATTGTAATGATTTTTTAACGAGTGTCAGTATATCTTTGTTTCTGACTGGCTATTCCTTCTTTGAACATACATGTAATCAACTGAGAGTTGCTCTTAAAATAAACTTTTGCGCTTGATCGTAAGTAGGATGAAGTTGCTTGATATACAGAATGTGTTTTAGAACTTCTTTACTCTTGATTTTTCAGGGACTTTTGTAGTATAATTCTTAAAAGCTTGAGCCCTCATTTAAAAGTAAATACAGCGGTGAATGTGTTGATAGGACTAATTCATAGTTATGGGTGTCCCAAACTGAAACTCAAAATACCAAACTCCTTCTCTACTTTAGTGCTTAAAAAAAGCAAAACTAGAAATGTGTGGTTTTTAATGGGGTTAATGGGTTTTCCCTCACAAATGTGAGAGCATTTCTCTGGGTTCTTTGATGACATAGCACCCAGCTCACCACTTTAAACTGTTACGACCCTTTCATGTGGACTGGTCTTGTCTCTGCAGGTATTCCCTGGAATGGCACACAGAGTCTGACAGCTGTTTTGACATTGACACCATTGAGGGAACCATTTCCACTAATGAATATGTGGACAGAGAGACAGCTGTTCAGCACAATATCACTGCAGTGGCAACCAAAGTCAGTAAGTAGTACACAACAAGAACACAATGCATTCAAAACAAGCATGCACAACCAATAGTTTTTAATTATTGATACTGTTTATTCAGAATCTCTATATAAAGTGACAAACTGTGCAAAAACTGATCACACCAGACAAGCTAATATAGGGTTCATCATTCAAAGTAACTACCTCATCACCATTTAACTCCAAACCAAGTAAAATCAAAACTTAACAAAATAATTATCTGTCAATTACAAGACATACTAGCAAGACAAGACTAACATATGTACAACCAATATGCATACATGCACACATACTGTAAATAGCGCCACACTAGCCACCACATCAGTGCTAGAAAGACGATTTAAACAAGTGCAAAATGCCATTAACCAGAAAGCAGAGCTGAATCCAGACAGTTGTGTACAAGCTGTCCTCCCGATATGAATGAATCTGAAAATGCAGAATCCCCATGGGGTCTCAAAATTTAAGTATCTGCTTTGTGCACTAAAGCAACGTGACAGAGGTCAAATGTGAATCGTTATCCTCATACTTTATTAAAAATCTGACTGTAAACAATGAACAGTCTAACAGTGAAATAATAGGGTGCTGGATGATTGCACATGTTTTTGAGAGGGTTTAGCCACTTCTACTATTGGTACATAGAGTGAAAGTTGGTTATTTTATAGATGTTTATGGATGTTTTTTTGCCTAATCATATTTACTTGCCATTGTGACAGCTGACAAACCTGCCACAGTTGTCTTCACAGGATTCTGAACACAATCAATTATTGTGGATCTCACTCTGCTTTAATATATCATTCACAAGAATCCTTCTCATTGAATTATTGATCATTGAATGATTTTATTTATTAATTTTTGTTGGCCATTCTATGCCTTTATTTGATAGAGACAGTAGAGACTGATAGAAAATGCAAGGAGAGAGAAGGGAAATGACATGTCACAAACCAGCCAGCCAGAAGTCGAACTGAGGACTTGCAGCTCAGGGGATTTTTTTTTTTTTTTTTTTTTTTTTTTCTGGCTTTTTATGCCTTCATTTTATAGGTACAGTGAGAGAGACAGGAAAGTTGAGAGAGGATGGCATGCAGTAAAGGGCCGCAGGTCAGATTCGAACCCCAGGCCGCTGCGGTTAGGACTAAGCCTTAATAGTACGCACTCCACCAGGTGAGCCACTGAGGTGCCCCAGTGCAGCGGATTTAAGCTCCCTGGTGTGCTCCCTTACCATTTAGTTCCTCCCACCAAATGTGCTTAATGAGATTTTGGGCAGAATCAAGACGACATGAATGCTTATTAATATTATCCAGATAAAATATCCAGGTACAGATTGAATATTAATACCAGGTGGAAATATTGTTTAAAACTCATGTGAACTCAAACAGAAATCAAACACATCCAGCAATCAGCTATGGATCATATCACATGACATATTATACATTAGCAGATGCAGTTTGCCCAATTGTCATAGAAATGTTGATAATCAAATTTCATGTTTTCAATTTTTTTCTGAGCACTTTTTTGTCCATGTTTGTTTAAAAGCTAGGACTGTTGAAAGTTCATTCTTGAACTTGATCAGTTGAGAAAAGATTCTCACCATATGATCCATGCGATCCATTTAACAAAGGTCATGTAGTAAAGACCAGTTGTCTTTACTACATGACCTTTGTCAGCAGATGAAGTGTTTTGTAGTAAATGTGCCAAAAAAATACAAAATCACTGTCACGGTCCTTTAATATCAAATTATTCAGTGTACAACTTTGAATGAAAGTTATGACATACCTAATTAAAACATATAAAGACACACCACTGTGACAGTTTTAATTCTTGGGGCATTCATGACCTATTACAGTCTGACTCCAGCTGACTATACCTGTGCCTCTCTTTCTTCAGTTTTCCTTCTTGATTGGTGAACAGCAGCAACTGTCTTAACTGTGGTGGGATCTAAATCTAGTAAATTCGAGCAAGCAGCTTAACTCAGCCAGACTGTGTGTGCACCGTATGATTTCCTCCTGTAAGCTTCTTGAAAAGGCAATGGACTGCCAAGTCAAAAATCTGTCAACCGTCTTCGCTAGACAGAGCAACAATATGAATGCTCCGACTCTCTCACAGTCAGCTATAGACTGAAAAACAAGATTGTGTAAAATGAAATGTTTAGGTAAATGGCAGGATGATCCAAAGTGACTGGACAAAATTATCTAACAGGTGTTTGAGATGAAGGTTAACACACACACACACACACACACACACACACACACACACACACACACACACACACACACAGGTGGAGACGATGTAAACATTTGTTTAGAAGTGTCTGACTCCATCTAGTGGCCAAAAGTGATGTGACAACTGGGATCACCAGGACACAGCAACTGCATTGGGGTTTGGCCGAATAATGTGGCATGTTAGATTTTTTATTTATTTTGAATTTAATAATTTCAATGCTAAGCTACTGAAACATAATTTGGACATATCTGAAACCAGTACTAGTAAAATACAAATTTTATGTGTGTAATACAGTAAGTGATATTTAATTAATGATTAAAGTATTAAAAGTCATCAGAGGGTTTAGTTTTTATTTGCAGTTGTTGTCACAGTCACCTCACGTTATTCTGAGCTGCAGTGAGAGTGTAAAAGCATCAAAGAATCCTGTCAGAATTAAAGAATCTTTGTTCAGTTCAAAGAAAGCTTTAATAGTTATTATGTGGTTATTTGTGATTTGTGTGATAATCTCCCCCTCTGTTAGAGGCTCTGTTTTTAAGAGAGAACATCAAAACGATTCCACTTATCTACAAAAATGTCTTCTGCCCTCATGAAGCTCTTTTTTCCTGACGGGATCCTGTAGGAAAGATGATTCTGGTTTCCCAAGTATCTAATTGGTCAGTAGTTGGGCTGTTGATCAGATTTAGAACGGATCCCCTGAGGTTAACCTGTTCTGGAGCATTTTAGGAATTCGGCATAAATTACCCTAGTGAATCACCCTGGTCAGAAGTGAACCACTGTCATAACCATGAAAAACCCAGGGTTACCTTGCTAACCTCAAATCCTGCTTTGTAGTACAGAGCCCATATTCTCCTAAACCCTATTCACAAGGCTGATAAGACCAACTGTTACTAAGGAGCTCAGAGTGAGACCCTGCTTCTATGGCTGATGTCAATCTCATGGACAAGCTTGCTTGCAATAACCACAGTGATTGGATGGTGAGAGACCAATCTGTGCCTATGAACATGCATGTGAAACATCCCACAATAATAAATAAAAAACACTAAGAAATAAATTAATATATAGGCCCAATAATGACACTAATTAAATAATAACGGATAATGTGCTTTTTTTAAAAAGTAGTGCTTTTTCCAAAATACATCTGTATGATGACGTGTGTAGACCCATGAGAGTTTTACAATGAAACCTTACCCTCAGTTCACTCATTGGAGTGCATTTATTGTTTGGTGAATAGACTGGCCTAAAGACGGCTGGAGAACCTCAAGTTGTCAGCATTGCAAAGCTGAATTTTCCCTGTTGCCAAGTGGTACACCATTGCCAGACACTTCTTCATCTCTGCACTGATTGTGTTGTTTCAGTTAATTGGAGATGTTATTGCATCCCTCGCAAGCTCCACATTCTCTCACAACTGAGGTGGTATCTTTTAAGTAATTCAGCATTGTTTAAGGTTACCAAAACACAGAATGACAGCAGTCATTTTACAATTCTTTGAGATTTGATCTTAGTGAGTTAAGAGTCCTCCTGACTGCTTTTGACTTCTCCCAGACTTAGATGCTACTTTTAGTGGCTTGTCCTAAAGTTGTTGGTCCTAAAGTTAGGAGTGACACACACATTATTTTTTAGGTAGATGAACAGGCAAACAAACAGGTACAGGCCACAGGAATCAAAATACAGGTAATCCAAACTCAAGTAGCAAGAACAAAGGTAAATTCACAGGGACATAAATTGCAAAAGACTAGACTTGTCAGTTTTCTTCTTTCTTTGGCAGTTTATGTTCCTGTGAATTTACTTTTGTTCTTGCTACTTGAGTTTAGATTACCTGTATTTTGATCAGTAGTAAATACTGACTGGGGCTGGGGATGATTAAATAATTACCATGAATGATTTCTTCCAAACTTAGCTCTGAATGTTGCTTATTTAGTCATGAACGTTTAATATTATAGGTTAATACTTAAATTTGAAACTAATACATTTTGTTAGCAGTATAATTAAGATAGACTGTTGCGGTGCACAGTAGCCTTTATTTCTGTGGAAGTCAGACTGCTAATCTGTTAGTATTTTACATTGAAATCATTAGGCTGCGTCAAGTGTCCAGTGTGTAGCCATATATTAATTCACGTTGACTCTTACAGATAACCCTCTGCTGTCCACGAAAGTGTCCGTGACAGTGAACATCCTGGATGTGAATGAGTTCCCTCCAGAGCTGGCTGTTCCATCAGATACCTTTGTCTGTGAAAACTCCAGAGTTGGACAGGTAATCTGAACTGTATCTATTTGATAAAATCTGCCAAATGTATATAACTGAAACAGTGTCGACATATCTGTTGCGACTCAGATCATTCAAGGTGGGGGAGACCACATGTTTTTTTGTTCTACAGACAAAAGAAGGGCATTGTGAACATCATCCCCCACAATTCTCCACTTTTCCACCTGTGGAGGACATCTCCCACAGACCTTTATAACCTCTTAGTATTGGTCACTGTGTGACATGTGACCCAAGGTGTCACCAGGCACAAAACCCAGCTCCCTTCCTTTGTTCCTTTTCTTCTCTCTTCTCCTCCCGGATTTCCCAGCGGCAACAAGCCTCTCCTCTCTCTGGCCCTCTCTGTGAGAGCAACAAGGCTCCCAGCACCAGGTTAGCTCAGCTGCTATCTGGAGCTCCTCTCTTCTCGCAGACCTCCTTCCAGGAGCAACAAGGCTTCCAGCACAAGTTAGCATCAGGCTGGTACCTGAACCAACAGCTCTCCTGCAGGCCTGCTCACAGCAGACTGCTCCACTTCCTTAACAGCAGCGACGTGAGTGCCTGCTTAAGGAACAAAGAGTGAAAAAGTTTTACTTCAGTGCCAGCTGCTACGTGACAAAGTCTGCCAGATGAATTCCCAAGCAACAGCAAGCTAAGGCCAGAGTCACACTGGATACCTCATGTGTGCCTGGCGGCTGCGGAACATCTTGGTTTTCATTTTGGCCCATGTTAATGGATCAGAGTGGACACACTGCCTGTGCGAAACACGCGTGAGATGCACATCTATCTTGTGTAGTTCCTTGGTACCGCCATCTCATTAATATTAATGTTTTTAAGATTAATATTTTATTAATTTTCTATAGCCAATAATTGATAACTACCGATGCCCAACATATCAAAGCACCTTTATTTGTTAGATATTTACCCTGGGTACTTACAATGTTGCAAATACAAAGCTTAATTGATTGTAACAACATGCACCTCTAGATTAGAGGCAGGGGTTATGGTTTCATTTTCCTTCCTGTGAGCCAACAGATTTGAACAAGCAATTTTTAATTCACAAGCTGCCAACTTTTCTCTCTGTGGTTCCCTGATGCACTGTTCTCTCTCTCCTCGCTTCCTGACCAGGTGATCCAGATAGTCAGTGCTGTTGACAAGGACCTTCCTCCTGTCAGCCAGAGGTTCTTCTTCAAGACACCCAAGGAGCTGCGCAACAGAAACTTCACTGTTCGAGATTTTGGAAGTAAGTTAAAGGAGTGAAATGGAAGATTGTTTGAGTTTTAATGTATTCTGGTTACTCTATTTCATCAGTAAAGTGGGTATATGAATGACAATGTGAAATGGGTTGCTAACCTAGAGAATTATCACCTGAATCAGGGGCTTAAGGCGCTTACCGTGAACAGTGATTTATGTCCGGCCTGAGACCATAATTGAAAGTTGTCTATCTCTCCATGCCTTTCCTGTCCTCTATACTGTCACCTCACTAATAAAGGCATAGAATTCCCCAAAAATAAGTATAAAAAAAGAACAGAAAAGATGAACATGATCTGTGTGAATGAGACAGGGCATGAGAGTCAGAAACGCAACACAGTTGTCCAACACTGAAAAATCCCCCCTCTCTACAGAAAGGACAAACAGTGTCCTGCATTAGTACCACGCTCTCGTTTCAAAAGCTGCAAGGAATCAAATGGCACAAAATGCCTCACTTTTTGGGAAACATTTGAATATGATAAAATGGTACTCTCTGAATTCTAACTTGGGAATTGGGAACATGCTGACATTGCTACTACAAACACAACCAGGCTAAACAACCTGGTGGTTTAGATTTTTTTATTTATTTGGGGCATAGACAACCACCAAGAAGAACCACATTGTGTGTGTGTCAGAAAGGATCTTTTTTCCCTTTGCTGGACAGAGATGTAACCTGACAAGGCAGAGACCACTGGTCCTGTTACACACCCACAAACACACATACATATGCTCCAGTTCCCCTCAGTTACTGCAGGCCTGTGTGTCTGAGTGACTGTGTAGGTAAAATATACAAAAATATAACAGTGCTTGTTGGTGAGGTGCTGCAGGATTTATCAAAGCCGATCATCCCAAAGACATTCACAATTCAGCAGGGAAGGGATTGAATATAAGAGAAAATGTTAAATAGCAGCAAGTGTTTCCTTTTCACATTAGCAGATACACAGAAAAGTTTATTTGGGCATTTCAGCTATCATAATGGGCTTTGTCTGTGAGAAGGAAGCTGACAATAGCTGTAAACCTTGTTGCTGGAAAAGTATTGCTATACTAGAATAAGATTTACTAGATTTAAAAACATTATTACAAGATAAGGCTGTATTTACCAGTTTATTCTATATCCTGTCACACGTTTATTATTACAGTTTTATGTTACAGAATTTCAATATACTTTATGTTTACAGATTTATGAGGTAATATTTTATTTTGTACCTTGTTATTACAATATGACTAGGAAATTCTTGTCCCAAAAAATAATTCAGTATTTTATAATTGGTAGAGAATATTTTGTATCATAACTTTATTTATTAACTTAATTTATATATTTTTACCGTAATTGTTCAATTAAGTGAAGACAAGTGTGATAATAGAAAAACATACAAAAGAGGGAATAACAAACATGTAAGAGAAAGGGGAGAGGGAAAGAAAAGGAAAAAAAGAGATGAAAAAAATAGTAATAAAAAATTGTAATTAATTAATTAATTAATCATAATAATATAAAATAAAATAAAATAAAATAAATAAATACACAAATGATGACAGTAATTGCAATCTTTAGTAGTGTTACGATATAAGAATGCAGGTGTGTGTGTGTGTGTGTGTGTGTGTGTGTGTGTGTGTGTGTGTGTGTATACTTGTACTTGCTACATACTCAGGACCAAAAACAGTATTTTACTAACAGAGTGAGGACATTTTGGGAAAGTGAGGACATTTTGGCCGGTCCTCACTTTTTGAGACACCATCAAATCACATGTTGAGGGTTAAGACTTGGTTTTAGAGTTATGGTTAAAATTAGGTTTAGATTAAGGTTAGGGTCAGGGTTAGGGTTAGGCTCTCAGGTGTGATGGTTAAGGTTAGGGTAAGGGGCTAGGGAATGCATTATGTCAATGAGTGTCCTCACAAAGATAGAAGTACAAGTATTTGTGTGTGTGTGTGTGTGTGTGTGTGTGTGTGTGTTGACATGACATGATTATAGATCCAAAACAATATAGTTTCAAAAAGTAAGTAAAGAAAGAAAGAAAAGAAAAAGGGAGGGGCCTGTGTATGTGTGTGAGCATGCATGCCTGTGCATTTATGTCTGTTGTCTTAATTCGACGCTGTAATTTAATATGTTGCTGCAATGTTATTGTTGAACCGCTATTAACAGCTTTACAAGATACATTTTCATACTTAGAGTGGTGTTTTCTATCGATGCATCACTGAGAACCTGGTTAGTTAAGGATTGAAATAAACAGTTTTGAAAGGTGTTAAAAACACAGACAAAGTCATGACAGTGGATCCCAACTGGACCTCTGAGGCCCTGTCGGGACGGGAGCCCCACCCACAGAGGCCAGCTTTTCCAGGGGAAGGAGACAACTGCTATCCCACTCCAGCCACTGGCCGGGTTGCATGACTTTTTACAAAAAACTGTAATTAGAAGGTCCGTATGGTGCTCTGGTAGGAATGTGCACCAAACATTCTGCATGGATGGACTGTAATACCTTGTTTTCTGTGAACTGGGGAATGCAGTGATGGGTAATTTATGTTTGATTATACATAGACATTACATAAATGTAAGAAAAACAATGAATAACTTTTTGAAATCTAACTTTATGGTTTTACACAGTTTTTATAACATTAAATGCACTACTGAACATTTAAATTATTAAATTAATACAAATGGGGAGTAGTTATAGTTATATAGTTAGATATTATGCAATAGTTCTTAGGGGAGGTGTGGGGGTCAGTGACAGTGGGAGTCTCTAGCCTTATTGATAAGGCCAATGGCAGACAGGCCAATGAGTCACTCCCCTCCTGACTCAAGAGTGACTCAAAGAGTTTGTGTCTGGGGTGGGAGTGGTCAGCTACAATCTTTCCTGCACACCTCAGGATCCTGGAGGCGTAAAGGTCTTGGAGGGTAGATTGCAGCCAATCATCATCTCAGCAGAGTGGATGATACGCTGCTGTCTGCTCTTGTTGGCAGTGGCAGCAGGGTACCAGGTGGTGATGGAGGAGGTGAGGATGGACTCGATGATGGAGGTGTAGAAGTTCACCATCATTGTCTTTGGCAGGTTGAACTTCTTCAGCTGCCACAGGAAGTATATCCTCTGCTGGGCTTTCTTGATGAGGGAGCTGATGTTCAGCTCCCACTTGAGGTCCTGTGTGATGATGGTTGCCAGGAAGCAGAACCAACAGTTTAACTTGTTTTTGATAACAGTTATTTATTTCTATCTTATCTTTCTATACGCCCTGAACAATGAGTAAATCTCAGGTTAAACAAATAGTTTCAACCTTTTAAGCATGGAAAACCTGCATCTCTGGATTCAGGTCTTGTGATGCCTCTGCACCCTAACTATGGTTATAAAGAGGGCCAAAACTACCTACACTCTCAAAATTCAGGATCATGTTTCCACCAATGAACAAGGGATTACAACTAGGGTGATGCAGAATGTTCCTAATGCTCTCTATACCTTTTAAGTATATATATATATATATATTGCTGATATATAGATATATATATATAGATATATATATATATACAGGAACACATTGGATGGTGTGTGTGTATATACACACATATATATATACACACTACATCAAAAGCCTAGTATATTGTATTCCTCTATGCAATTTAATTGTTCAAAAACTATTAAAACACATCAGTGCTGCATTGTTGCACTACATGACATGAAGAGACAGACACCGTAGAAACTTTAGACAGACACTTTATTTTGACCCAGTTCCACATACTCCATCCTGATGCCCTATATACTCACTTGAGCATCAAATGTGAATTTATTCACTGATGAAATTAGCCCTTAACAAATGCACCAGTTTGGTTGAGTAATGTTTATTAACAACAATTTTTAAAGATTTACATCTTCAGTAGGAACCAGTGGGCTTGGGGCTGAGAGCCACAGGCAGGCGACTTCGGATGATATTAAGAGATGGACTAACACATCGTTGGTTGTGGTTTATTCATCAAATTTCTTGACAAAATGAAAAACACCAGCCTCCTCCAAACACCTCAGCTGTGCTTATATTCCAAATTCTGTGTGTGAAATTTATGGGTGCAATCCTCTTTGAGGTTTAATTAGATTTCTCAGATGTTGGTATGATGGCAGCCAGTAAGTGAACAGTTATATCAAGGATACTGACAGCGGTGTCACATCATCCTCTTGGTTTCCAGACAACACTGCTGGCATTGTGACTCGGCGGTCAGGATTCCAGCAACAGCTCCAAGACATCTATGTTCTTCCTGTTGTGGTTGAAGACAGTGGTTACCCTGCTCAGAGCAGCACAGCCACTCTCACCATCCAAGTGTGTTCCTGTGAAGTGGGAGGCTCGCTGCTGACCTGTTCAGCTGAGGCCATCTTCCTGCCTGTGGGCCTCAGCACTGGAGCTTTGATGGCTATTCTGCTGTGCGTAGCCCTGCTGATAGGTAAGTTCCTGTTTGTTTTAGGTCTATTTACTGTGACAAACAGACTTTTCAGATTGCTGACTGTCATGCATGTAGAACTAAATGCTGTGTAGATAGATAGATAGATAGATAGAGAGATAGAGATAGATAGATAGATAAAACCCCATTTCTAAAAATGTTAGGACTCTGTGTAAAATGTAAATAAAAACTGAATGTAGTGATTTGCAAATCATGTAAGCCTACATTTTATTCTTTGAAGAAAAATATATGCTCAGTTTGAATTTGATGCCAGCAACACGTTTCAAAAAAGTTGGGAAAGGGGCAACAAAGAACTTGAAAAGCTGTGTAATGCTAAAAAACACCTGATTGCATCTCTCACAACAAATTATATTAATTAGTAATAGGTCAGTAAGATGATTGGGTATACTTCACTTCACTCTGTGAAAGACTGCGTAGGCAAATAATTTAAGAATTATGTTCCTCAATGTAAAATTGCAAAGAATTTGGGAATTTCAGCATCTACGGTAAAAGATTGAGAGAATCCAGAAAAATCTCTGTGTGCAAGGGACAAAGCAGAAAACCAATACTGGATGGCCGTGATCTTCAGGTCCTCAGGCAGCACTGCATTAAAAACAGACATGATTCTATAGTGGAAATCACTGCATGGGCTCAGGAACGCTTCTGAAAACCACTGTCTGTGAACACAGGTTGTTGCTTCATCCACAAATGCAGGTTGAAATTCTACCATGCAAAGAAGAAACCATATCTAAACATGACCCAGAAACATCACAGAAACTTCTCTGGGCCTGAGGTCATTTAAGATGGTCTGAGGTGAAATGGAAAACTGTCTTTTTGTTATCAGCGCACAGTTCAAAAGCAAGCATCCATAATGGTATGGGGGGGCATTAGTGCCTATGGCTTGGGTTGCTTGCACATCTGGAAAGGCTGCATTAATGCTGAACGATATATACAGGTCTTGGAGCAACATATGCTGCCATCCAGATGTCTTTTTTAGAGAAGACCTTGCATATTTCAGTAAGACAATGCCAAACTACATTCTGAGCTTATTACAACAGCATGGCTTCATAGTAGGAGAGTCTGGATGCTAAACTGGCCTGTCTGCAGTCCACACCTGTCACCCATTGAAAACATAAAAGGAAAAAAACAAAGGAGACCCCGAACTGTTGAGCAGTTGAAATCCTATATCAGGCAAGAATGGGACATTTCACTATCTGATCTTCTCAGCTCCCAAATGTTTACAGAGTGTTGTTAAAAGAAGAGGTGATGCAACACAGGGGTAAACATGTTGTTTGGTAAGCCTCATACAGTCCTTGTTTGTATTACAGGGTTCCGGACAGACATTCATGTAATCTATGGAGCAGTCATCCATTCTATCAAGATCAGTGTCCTTGCTGTTCTCGTTTTCATGTGACAACAGTCCCGTAGAGACTCACTGCCCTCTGGAGTCCACTTCCAGTGAATGAGCGTGTGGTTGCAGCCTGCCTCAGCACACAGGGTTTGTAGGAAGACTGAAGAAAGACCAGATTATAATCTGATCTGTCAAGTGGTGGTAGAGTTGAAGCAGTGTAGGCCTCTTTGATGTTTGCATACAACAGATCAAGTGTCTTATTTTCCCTTGTGGGACAGTCCACATACTGAGCAAAGCCAGACAGGTGAGAGGTGAGAGGTGATAGCTGATAGCAGATCAGTGTGTCAGTTCATTGTCTGTTTGTGAGAAGGTTTTATACATAGTAATAAAAACAACAACAATAATAATAATAATAATAATAATAATTATTATTATTATTATTATTATTACCGTTATAGTAGTAGTAGTAGTAGTAGTAGTAGTAGTAGTAATTTTACTTTTGTTATTGAGCTTAACTTCAAACTGTCTGTTTACAAGGGGCTGCTTTTCTCTTTCTTTCATTCACATTTATCAGGTTTTTGTTGGTTAACACAGCTCACAGTCAATTACCATGCTTATCCAATCATGTTATGTACATCTAGGAGTTAGACCCCATCTACTGCCATAGCTTCTTATCCCAGTCCCAGAGAAACAGGAGAAGTAGAGACTGGAACTTAACCATAACAGAGATATGCTGAAAATATTCCAAAGTATGGTGCATGCATAAAACCTTATGGTTTAATTCTTTTCATTTTTGTGTACTATGATTGCAGCTGTAGGTTTTGTTAAATACTTGTTCTTATTAGTGATATCTCATATCGGACAGGTCATTGTGTTAATGTTCTATAAGGAAGTGTTTGTTTGCTAGCACTGTCTAGTACATTTTGTGAAGTTACTGTAGCATGTCACACTGTTGATATTTGATGAAGGCTTCTAACTTGTCTACTGCAATACATCCATGTATGTGCAGTTCTGATCTTATCATCCACTGCCTTAACTTAGATGTGGGTGAATTTGTAATGGTGTGCATATTCACAGGTTTACGGTATGGATGTAATAATGTGTGTATTATGCATAGTCATCCATATTTGTTATTTCATTTCAGAACCACCTATTATTGCATTTTTGAAATCACTAGTGAGTTGTGTGTGGATGTACCATATGTGGTGAAGAAGCCTGACCAGAAAGTTCTGAACTGCAACTTCATCTTTGTCTTTTACTGGACATCCTGCAGTGTGTTTGAACTCTGTAATCAACTATAGTTCATAATAACGGGTGAGGACTACATCAGCCAACCATTCAAAGAATGAGAGCTTTCTAAAGCTAACTGTAATTTACTGTCAGATGTAACATTACTAAATGTACACTACCTTCCCAACCCCAAGCAGGCAGCAGAGAGATGAGAGATAAAGACAAGCTGGTGAACATAATGGTGCATTTAAGGTCCTACAGAGCCAGATACTTTTCTGAGGAGTTGACCCTTTGATGTGAACTTGTCATCTAGCTGTCATGTGACATCCTCACACTCAAACCCACACAGTGACACCAAAATCAATACATTAATTTCTAAATCTTAAGTGTTCATTTCTTACACTCCCCCCTTTTGACAAAAAGTGTCAACACAATATATTTGGGAAATTACATAAGAACTCATTTATAATTTACACAATACTGAAAATTTATAGCATCTTATTACCTTACACCAATCATGTATGTAGTCAAATGTTGTGCTAAACTAACAACTGGATCTAAGCAAAGACAATGTTTTACCTGAAATTGAAAAAGAAAATGGCAATTTACTGGAGGACTTTGAATGGCTAAGATAGTGGTGCTAGAGCCATACGATCTACTTTTAATCCATCTAATAAAATAATATCAACTATTCCTTTCAATAGAACTGTCAATTCCTCTGCATCAAAACCCCAAGGTTTCCAATTATTGTGTTCAAACAATTGTCTTTTTTGTCTGATCAGTTGTTCTGTTGTGGTCTCCTGACCCTGTGTGGGTGGTATGCCAATACCACTTCTGTCCTCTCTGTCACCTTGCACCCTTGATGATAACATTTTGTTTCCATTCCACTGATGACCAGGAATGTGTGTAGGTGTATCGATATAAATGACGTCAGTTTGACTGGTGAATGCAAGCGTATCAGTACGTAGTGTGAGTGTTGGGAATGTCTGAGGACTATTGGAGTCCATTAGTTGATAACCAGTTGTGAGTACACCAGCTGTGTTGACCAATCCAGTAAAACTGTAGCCAAGATCTTTTATCAGAATTCCATGTCTTTTTGTCAGACGAAGCATCACTGAGAAAAGGTTTAGTAGGTTCTGGTAGTTCTAAACAAAGGAAGCTATATGAAGCTTTCTTTAAGTCAGTAAAGGCTTTCTCTGCCTTAGGAGTCCAAGTCAAAAAGTCAAAGTGAAAAAGTCAGTCATTGCCAAATATCTTCCCCCATGTGTGATGTTGTACAGGGGTTGGGAGATCTCCTCAAAATTACAAATCCATGGACAGCAATAGCCTGCTCAGCCTAACATTTTAATTAGTGGTTTTGGAACATCCAACATTGCCTGGATGCAGTCTGGGCCCAATTTATGACCTTCGGGAGTGATTGTGACACAAGTTGTAACTTGTCTTTTGAAACATTAGGACCATTTTCTGCCTGAAAACAGAGGAGAGACACTGTGTCAGTTCGACAGTCCTTCTGTGTGGGGTAACACACTAAAAGGTCATCCACATACTAAATAAGTGTACTACACTGGCTGCCAATCTGACAGGTTTTCAGCAACAGCCACAACAAATAGCATAGGACTGGAGGAGAAACCTTGTGGCATTCGCTTCCATGTGTATTGTTTACCAGAACCAGAACTGAGTCAGGATGAACAGGAATGCTAAAATATGCAGTTGCTAAATCCATTACAGAAAAACAACAGGAATCTGACGGAACCTGTGACATTAGTGCCGTAACTATAAGAGACAGAATAACAGGAGCGATGCCTTCAACAGTTTCAGAACTGAGAGAATATTTTCTTTTAAAAGGTCTAAGCGTAGAGTGGCTGAACAACAGGAGATGCACCATTTTATATTTCCAAAATCAAACTTGCTATGAGCTTAGATTGGATTACAGAGACTTCTGCCCCTGAGTCACAAGGAATGTCACATTACCACCTTGTACATTAAGAGTCTACATTTTGAAGTCAAGTGTTAACTGTACATATTGTTGGTATGTGATAACTGGTTGTTCAATGTCGTTTTTTGTGTCTACTTGTTTGTTTGTGTCTGTGTACTGCTCAATGCTCTGACCTTCCTCTGCTTTCTCCTATGGTTGTGTCAGCAGGAGTCAGTGACAGTCCTTTAGGTGGTGCATATGGCCGTGATTTCTATGGGTCCTGTCCTTCTTTTTGGTTAGGCTTAGGAGTGGGACAGTTACGAGATATGTGACCATAACCTTCACATCTATAGCACTGCTGTCTGTTTTGATCAGTATTGTTAAACCTGAGTGGTAGTCATAGTCTCCTCCTTCCTTTGTCATACCCTCAACTGTTGTTCTGGTATAGTTCTGGTTGATCCAGGGTTCTGTGACCCACCCTTCCATTTGTTTAGTGATGTGGATCTCTGGCCAACAGACTCTCAGAAGGCAGGTCGAATCGACACTTGTATCATCCACAAAACACTGCTTCCACCCATAGACTGTACATAAAAATGGACATAGACAGAAAAGTGAAAACAATGCGGAAGTGCCTTAAACCTACATTCTACCTAATGACCATCAGGGGGTGACTACACTGGTTGCAAAAAAAAGGTCTAATTGTATTAAAGTCTAATTTCAAGCCTTCTTCAATACAACATGATGTTCATTTTTAAAATTATGGTCATCTAGGGGAAAACAGACGATAAAGATAAAGTAGGGTATGCATTAGGGCAGGGCTACCATGTGATTGACAGACTGTACCACATATGGCGACCTGCCTGACAATCAGGATAGAGGACAGAGCAGGTCAGATCAACCCCTCACTCCTCCTCAACTCCACCTTCTCGTCCAAATATGGTTTCTTCTAGTTTCAAAAAAACCAAGATGGCGACAGCCAAATTACAAACTCGAGGCTTCAAAACGGCAGTTCACAAACCAATGGGTCATGTCATGGTCAGTTGCCACTTGCTTCCACCTCCTGTAAGGTTGGATTATGGACAATAATTGTTGCATTGCTGTGACCCATTTCTCACCTCCAGTCTTTTGGGGGGTCAGGTCAGAAAATAGCTTTCTGCTAAATAACAGCCTGGAGAGAATTCAGTAATTTACCAAGCCAGTAACTACATATCTTACTCTTCTCTCAACACTAAAAAAATCCTCAGTGTCATTTTCCCAAATGCAGCACGATACAGAACTGCTGCTGATCCCGTTGAATCAGAAAATATAAAAAAAATATTCTGCCTTTTTTTATTGTACATTATATGTAATTGTATTTTTCCATATATTGTCACTTTTTGTATTTCATACTTTTGTTAAGTGTGCAGTGTAGTGACACAATTTTGGCTTTAACCTGATTCACAAAGGAAGCCATTAAACAGTGCATGGCCTTCATTGGATGGATTTTGGACACAGACTGTGTCCTACCATTGAATTCCCCTCTGACCTATTGTAGTGTGTCTGTTATTGTTTCTGGAATTGTGCTTTTTTAACAATCCTCAATTGTACTATACTGTAAGTTTTTCTTTCCTCCTGCAGCAAACACTTCACAAAAAACTCTGAGTATCCATCAGGATTCTTAAAACTGTGATCCATCAGGTTTTTCCTGTGTCTACTGAAATAAAATACATAATTGGTGATAGAGCCAGATGGATTTGGTAGAGGTCAAAGTAAAACATAAATTGTTACCAAGGAATTGCTAGCGATTACACCTTCTTGTTGTCATGTCTTCAGACTTCGAAAACAGCTTGAGAAAACTGGGAGCACTGAGACTGGCCCAAATTTATTACACCTTAAACTGTCCTTCAAATAACCCACCACTTCATTCTCCTTATGTCTTGCAGTTATGGCAGCATTATACATGAGCCGGAGTCACCAAAAAGAGAAAGAGACTCTGATGACATCGAAAGAGGATATTCGTGATAATGTCATCCACTATGATGATGAGGGCGGTGGTGAGGCAGACACTCAAGCCTTCGACATGGGCACTCTATGCAAGACACACTCTCAGCTCACCAACACTCACAGCAGCTCCTCCAAGAAGGCGAAAAACGGCTACGGTGACGGGGTTCTGCTGCATCTCGCCAGTCGCTGTGAGGACGTCAGGTCACCTGACATCCATCGTCAGACAGCCAGTGTTATTGTTGCTGTGAACAACAGGGCGCAGCACTCTTCCCATGGCAGAGTTACTGAGGGTGATGCTGAAATGATCAGGGAGTTCATCGAACACCGGCTGGAGGAGAGCCAGCAGGGTTATGCTGCTCCACCCTACGATTCTCTTGCAACTTATGCCTATGAGGGTGATGGCTCTGTGGCTGGCTCGCTCAGCTCCATAGAGGAGTCATGGGTAATTGACAATTCAGAAGATTTTAGCTCCCTTGGAGACTGGGGACAGCCATTCAAAACATTGGCTAGCATCCTGGACAGAAAACCACCTTCTCTGTCCAAAGAGAGCTGAGAGGAAGTTTAGCAATAGAGAGACATTGGGTAACCATGTGGGAATTAGCTTACTTTTTGAGACATGTTTTTTTTTTTTACTGTGACAGGCACTGCTAGAATGAGGACCTTATAGAAAGCTGTCTATGTGAGGTAGAGCTGTTGGCCAGTTAGCTAAAGAAAAGAGAATCTAGCTAAAGGTGTGTGTGAAAAGGTAAATTTCCTAGCTCTTCAAAGTGCCTGAGGTACTGTATGTTTACAGGTATTTTAATTTATGTTACTTAATAAAAATATCTTCAACCAATGTTTTGTTTTCAATATCCAATCCTTTCATTTCATCAAACCATTTCCAAACAGTGATTCAACCAAAAAATGAAATGCTGTTTACGAAGCTAGGCTTGAGGCACTCAAGTACTGACTGTACTGTCAAACTTCTGTTTGATCACTCTTAGCTCTCTCCTTCTCTTTGTGAGATTATCATTAAAACACAGCTGTTTACACTCTAGCTCTGTTTACCACTTTAGGTTAGCAGTTAGCGATGGCTTCTGTCTCTCCTTCTCACTCTCCTGCTCTCTCTTGCTCAGCCTGCTTCATGTTTAGTTCCTCCTCTGCCTCCTTCAGCGGTAATGTTTCATGTAATAAATGTAGTTTGTTCGCAGTTATGGAGGCGAGGCTCAATGATTTGGAATCCCGGCTCCGCACCATGGAAACCACATCTTTAGCTTCTCCAGTTAGCCACCCCCCAGGACCGAGCGACTTCTGTAGCTCCTTCTCTCCCCCCAGCAGCAGCCGGGAGGTCAGGGCGGCTGGGTGACTGTTCGTAACAAGAAGAGGCTTAGTCCTAAACAAAAGCCCACGGCTCACCACCAACCTGTTCACATTTCTAACAGGTTCTCCCCACTCAGCGACACACCCGCTGGGAAGCAAACTCTGGTCATTGGTGATTCCATTCTGAGAAACGTGAAGTTAGCGACACCAGCGGCCATAGTCAAATGTTTCCTGGGGCCAGAGCAGGCAACATTGAATCAAACCTGAAACTGCTGGCTAAACCTCACTGAGTTTATTAGAAAGCCAAAGCCATGACAATCCAGAGTTGAGACCAGGAGGCAGAGTCGCAGTCTTACACTCTTCTCTGCGCCTCTTAGAGCAGTCGCCTGCTATTCACCCCCTAAAACTGTCTGTCCCCCGACCACCTAAATTTAAATGTAATAAATCAAAAGTGAACAGAGGAGGAGTTAGACATGAAAACCTAATAAAAATTAACACAACTGTTATTCCAGAACCAAATAACAGGAAAATTAAATGTGGCTTATTGAATATCAGATCACTCTCATCTAAATCTCTACTAGTCAATGATCTGATAACTGATCATCACATTGATCTGCTCTGTCTGACTGAAACCTGGCTGCAGCAGGATGAATATGTTAGTTTAAATGAATCCCCCTCCGTGAGTTCACTTCATTCATCCTGGTCAGTGTTTACATCCCACCACAGGCCACAGCAGATACTGTGTGTGGAGCGGACCAACCCGGACTCCTTAGTTATTGTCCTTGGTGACTTTAACAACCTCAGCTACGAACTGCCCAAATACAGACAGTTTGTTAATTGCCCGACCAGAGAGAGGAACACTCTGGACCACTGTTACACCACAACCAGTGGTGCTTATCACGCCGTCCCCTGGGCTGCACTGAGCCACTCTGACCATGTCATGGTCCACCTGATTCCCACATACAGGCTGAAACTAAAATTGTGTAAACCTGTTGTTTACAAGAACCTCCAAGAACCTCCAATTGCACCAATCACCAGAACAAATTCCTTGTATGTGGAAACATACTTGGCAATAAAACTGATTCTGATTCTGATTCTGATCAATACCCCCCACTCATGTTAACGTTCATATCCCTCAAAGCACAGGCCGAGGAGGAGGGGTGGCAGCCATTTATCACTCCAATTTATTAATAAATCCTAAGCCTATGGTTAATCATAATTCATTTGAAAGCCTTATTCTTAGTCTGTCACACCCAAACTGGAAAACACAAAAACCAGTCCTACTAGTTACTGTATATCGTCCACCTGCCCCTGACTCTGAGTTCTTATCTGAGTTCTCAGACTTTTTATCTGAGTTAGTTCTCAGCACAGATAAAGTCATTATAGTGGGTGATTTTAACATTCATGTAGATGTTGAAAGTGACAGCCTGAGTATTGCATTTAATTCATTATTAGACTCAATTGGCTTCTCTCAGCATGTTAATGAACCCACTCACTCTTTTAACCAGACCCTTGATCTGGTTCTGACTTATGGGATTGACATTGAATATCTTAACAGTATTTCCCAGAAACCCTCTTTTATCTGACCATTTTCTGTTATCATTTGAGTTTTCAGTCATGGACTACACAGCATCTGGGAAAAAAGTCCATTACAGCAGGTGTCTCTCTGACAATACCATCAGCAAATTTAAAGAAAGAATCCCATCAGTACTTAGCCCACTGCCATGTATCAATGCAGTAGGGAACAGCTCTCTTAACTTCACATCCACACAGGGTGATGATCTTGTTGACAGTACTTTAGCCTCACTGCGTGCAACTCTAGATACAGTAGCCCCTCTGAGGAAGAAGGTAGTGAGTCAGAGAAGGCTAGCTCCATGGTACAACTCAGAAACACAAGCTTTAAAGCAAAATTCAAGGAAGCTAGAAAGAAGGTGGCATTCTACTAACCTGGAAGAATCTCTAAAGGCTTGGAAAGACGGCCTATTGGCGTATAAAAAAAAGTCTCCGTAAAGCCAGAACATCCTATTATTCATCATTGATAGAAGAAAAGAAGAACAATCCCAGGTTCCTGTTCAGCACTGTAGCCAGGCTGACAGACAGCCACAGCTCTGTTGATCCATCTATTCCTTTAGCCCTCAGTTGCAATGACTTTATGAGCTTCTTTACAAATAAAATTGTCTCTGTTAGAGAAAAAAATCATCATCTTCTCCCCACAGCTGGCTCAGATTTACTGTCCAGTTCAGCAGCCTCAGAGTCCACTGTAACTGATTTATATTTTGACTGTTTTTCTCCTGTACATCTCTCTGAGCTCGCTTCAACAGTTTCTTCATCTAAACCATTGACTTGTCTTCTAGACCCCGTTCCAACAAGGCTGTTCAAAGAAGTTTTTCCTTTAATCGACAACTCTATATTAAGTCTGATTAACTTATCTTTATCAACTGGTTATGTACTGCAGGCTTTTAAAGTTGCAGTAATTAAACCTCTACTTAAAAAGCCTACTCTTGATCCAGATGTTTTAGCCAATTATAGACCTATATCCAACCTCCCCTTTATTTCCAAAATCCTTGAGAAGGTTGTTGCAAACCAGTTATGTGATTATCTGCACAGAAATGGTTTGTTTGAAGATTTCCAGTCAGGTTTTAGAGTCCATCACAGCACGGAAACAGCTCTGGTTAAGGTTACCAATGATCTCCTCATAGCCTCAGACAATGGACTTGTCTCTATACTTGTCCTACTAGATCTTAGTGCTGCATTTGACACCATCGATCATAAGATTTTATTACAGAGACTAGAACATATGGTCGGCATTAAAGGAACCGCACTAAGCTGGTTTAAGTCATATCTGTCAGATAGACTCCAGTTTGTTCATGTTAATAATGACTCTTCTATCAACACTACAGTCCACAGAGTTCCACAAGATTCTGTGCTAGGACCAATACTTTTCAGTCTATATATGCTTCCTCTAGGAAACATTATTAGGAGGCACCAGATAAATTTCCATTGTTATGCAGATGAGACCCAGCTGTATTTATCCATGAAGCCAGGTGAGACTAACCAGGTAGCCAAGCTTCAGGTGTGTCTTAAGGACATAAAAATCTGGATGACCAGTAATTTCTTACTCTTAAATTCAGACAAAACTGAAGTTATTGTAATTGGCCCAAAACACCTCAGAGATACACTATGTGTTAATATACTGACTCTGGATGACATCACCTTGGCCTCCAGTGCTACAGTCAGAAACCTTGGTGTCATTTTTGACCAGGACTTGTCCTTTACTTCACATATAAAGCAAGTCTCTAGGACAGCCTTCTTCCACCTGCGCAATATTGCTAAAATCAGACCCATTCTGTGTCTAAAGTATGCTGAAAAGCTAGTTCTTGCTTTTGTTACCTCAAGACTGGACTACTGTAACTCTTTATTGTCAGGATGTCCCAAAAATGTAGTAAAAAGCCTCCAATTGATCCAAAATGCGGCAGCACGAGTACTGACAGGAACTAGGAAACGAGATCACATCTCTCCTGTGTTAGCCTCTCTGCATTGGCTCCCTGTAAACTTCAGGATACAATTTAAAATCCTCCTCCTCACCTACAAAGCCATTAATGGTCAGGCACCATCGTACCTTGGAGAGCTTATACTTCCCTATTTTCCCAATAGGACACTTCGCTCTCTAAATGCAGGTCTACTTGTGGTTCCCAGAGTTTGTAAGAGTAGAATGGGGGGGGGGGGGGGGGGGGGGGGGTTCAGGAGGCAGACCCCCTCTCTACCTTTAAGATCAGGCTTAAAACTGTCCTGTTTAGTAAAGCTTATAGTTAGGGCTGGCTCAGGTATGTCCTGACCCATTCCTTAGTTATGCTGCTATAGAGCTAGACTGCTGGGGGATTCCCATGATGCACTGGGCTCTCTCTCTCTCTCTATCTCTCTCTCCCTCTCGATTACTTTATGCCATTAACTTTGTATTTTTTTCTCTCCCGTAGTTTGTGCTTCTCCTCTCTCTCTCTCTCTCTCTCTCTGTCCTCATTCTGCAGGTCTCTCTGCCTCTGGAGCAGCAGGATCCAGATCCACCACTACTCATCATTACTATTAACCACTGTTATCTGTCATTATTATTGACAACACCATTACCTACACAGCTGTTCCTGGTCTCTCTCTCTCTTTTCTCCTCTCTCCTCCCCCCAACCTCCTTTTTCTCCTCCTAAACCCAACTGGTCGAGGCAGACGGCCGCCCACCCTGAGCCCAGTTCTGTTGGAGGTTTCTTCCTGTTAAAGGGTGTTTTTCCTCCCCCCTGTCACCAAGCACTTGCTCTTTGTGGGAACTGTTGGGTTTTTCTCTATAACAAAGTAAGGTCTTCACCTTGCCCTGTAAAGTGCCTTGAGATAATGTATATTACGATTTGGCGCTATACAAATAAAATTGAATTGAAATTGAATTGAATCAAGGGTCATTCCTCAATGCATGCATAAAATTTGCTCAGCTCTGCCCCTTCTGGTAGATGGCATCCATGTTCATGGACCAATCCAGGTAAACACCTAGGTATTTATAACTGTGCACCACCTCAGTGTTCTTCCCTTGAAGATTCACTGGCTGAAGGATGGGCCTAGACTTTGGTCCTGGAGGTGTTCAGGAGGAGGCAGTTCTTGTCGTACCATTCCTGATATACACCACAATAGCTGTGTCATCTGGATGTATTTCTGGATGTATATTTAAAGCCTGCCATATACAGGCTGAACAACAGTCAGAACAGTCCCCTGTGGAGCCCCAGTGCTGCTCACCACTGTCCCAGAGACACAGTTACCCAGCCTGACATACTGTGGTGTTTTGTGAGGTAATCCACAATTCAGGATTGTGACACCAGTTTGCCTCTGCAACCTATGGTCAATTCAAAAGTCCATCACTTTATATTTTTCAGAATATGTGACATCAATTAACAATATGTGGGCTTGACTCCATTTGGAAAAATTACTTCAGTTTGGAGAAGGATGTATACACTGATAGGTGAATTTTCTCTTTGGTCAAGATGCCTGAGCCAAATATGGGATAAGAATGGATCTATGATCTATATATATCTATATCATCTATATTCTTCATTCAAATGCTATCAGTATTGACACAGACATACCATCTGGATGGTATATCAAGTGTTTAAAATGTCATTTTTATGTTTTGTTATGTTGTTTGTTGATTTTTATTTATCTCAACTACAGAGAGAACCAGCCCTTGATTTGTAAAAGGCTGATATTAGAGGCTTAAGAAGCTTTAATTTCTCCTGTTCCCTTGTTAAACTCAGAACTTTGTCTACGTTTAGACATCTTCTTGATAAATTCAGTATAATGTCCATTTCAGTCAAATGTCTCACTTTTTTTTTTTGAATAAATATTGTTTTTTATTTATCACTTTACTCCAGTGGTTCCAACAGCAATGGTTGTGTTACGGTTTTGAGTTGTATGTTTTGGTTGTTGCACTTTTTGTTCTTTCTGTTCCCCCTCCCTTTTGTTTTCCCTGCAGAGTTTGTGTGTGGCAGGGGCGTGGTGCAGCACTGGCAGCCTGACCCACCTGCAGCCCATCATTCATTAAGCCAGTTTAAAACCCCCGGTTCATCACCCACTCTCTGCCAGATTATTCCATGCTCTCTCCCTGCATGCTGTTCCCTGGCTACCCAGCCTCCAGGTTCTCCTTCGCTCTGTTTCTCCAGCCACTCTCCTGCCAGCCAACCTCCTGCCTCCTTTTGCCTGCTTTGTTGGACTGTTTTTGGTTCGTGTCATTAAAGAAGTCTTCAGTTTCCAACTCCTGTCTCTGTGCATCTCTGCTCCGGGGTCCTAACCTAATAGGGAACCTAACACGTTGCACATTAAAAATTTTCCAATCTTCCATTTATTCCTGGGCTTTTAATGTGAAAAATCTGCAAACAGAGTTATGTTTATGACGCTAGCTTAACATCTCACCAGCATCATGTGCTGTTACAAACAAAGTTACAAACAAATGTTACAAAGTTTGTGCATCAGGGCTGATGTGATCATTCAGTAGTTCTGAGTCCACTAGGGACAGAGTGTGAGCCAGACTGAGCCATATGACAGCTTTTTGTCATTGCACTCTTTCTAGCTGATGATTTGCTCTTTGAAATTTGTGGTACCGCGTTTTATCATTTATGCTTTACTCTTGTAAATAGCAGTAACATAGTAACATTACTTCTTAGGAAACTGTAAGGGCAACGTCTTGGCTGTGTGTTTAGTAGCTAAAGCATACATTTAAATAATTTCAATATATCATTGTGGTCTTTTTGTTGTCATAGTAAATATAGCTTGTACATGAGCAGTTGTAATCCCAGTTATATCAGGCATCATGGTTAATCTGCAGGTCCAGATGTGTGCAGATGTGTGTGTGATTCATGGTCTGACTAACAACAGTGTTGAGGTCAGACCACGGTGACCTTGTCACCGTGACCCCACAAAACACAAATCCAGTAAAATCCAGATGTTTCAAATTGTTGTTGATCAGGACCACTGCTCTGTGTGATTTCAGTTTTACACAATAAGTAGTAGGCAGACCACAGGAATCTAGTTTGAGTTTATTATCAGGATAATTTTGTATGGCTTTGGTTTCTGCTAATAAGCTAATTAAAGTATTCAGAGTCAGTGTGATCAGCACAGATTACAGAAAGATCCACTGAAGGAACAAAAATGTCTGGTGTTAACTGCTGTACTATTAGTACAGTAGTATTATTCTCAAAATCATCCTAATTAATTTATCCTCTGTATATTGTATGATTCTTGTAAAGTGTGTAAAAAGTGATAGTGTCTCCAGATGGGTTCTGGTTGGCCAGTCCAAGGCAAATAAAGAAAAAACTGAAAAAAAAAATGTTCTGTAATTTGGAGATATTTTGAATTTCAGCTAAGCAGCAAAGCTACGCCGTCCGTAAAGAATGCCATAAGCCGATGAAATCAAAAGGCAGACGCACTTTCAATTTTTTCCATCATTTACAGCAGCACCACAAACTGCTTTACAGAGAGTGTCAAACTGCATGCTGCTGCTTCTGCAACCCCAGCCTCCAAGCCATCACACCCTGTCAAGTCTGCCCCCAAAACATAGCTTTTTGTAAGGCTCATTCAACAGTGCTGTGTCTCACGGAAAGTGCCAAGTGGTGCATTATAACATAACTAAGGCAGTGGCATACCATATTGCTAAAGATGTTGCAACAGTAGAATAAGAATGCTTTCAAAGGCTGCTAACGACCATTGACCCAAAATACCATTTGCCCAGTAGTAACTACTTTTCAAGAGAAGCTTTGCCAGGAGTAAGGTCAGGCAGAACCTTACCAAGTGACTTATTTCAGGTTGATCACTGATACGTGGTCAACATGCCTCAACATATGTATGTGTTTGACAGCACACTTAAGTTCATTAAAGTCTGGGAGATGAAAATGATGAATTTCAGCAGACCAGTTATTTTCTGCAATCACAGCGGAGAACATAGCTGAAAGCCTGCAGGACATTCTTACAAACTAAAAGCTGGAAGGGACTGGCTGCTTTAACAACCAACAGCTTCATCTGGCTATTGGTAAGTACAATGTTTAAGGAATTAAGAAAAAAAACCCATGCCTCTCATTTTCAGCAAAACAATTGTTCGTTTGCTTATAACAATCAGAAAATCTATTTCAAACGTTAAGGCTAAATGGGGAAGCTAATACACTTTCTGTATGCTGGCTATAAATGCTATAACTGCTGCACACTGGTTATAAATTATTCAGCCATAACAACACTCTACATAGTTGTTACATACTTGTGTACTAACTAACTTCCCTTATTCTAGTTATTATTCCTGTTCATTTCTTTTGTTTTTTCCTTTATGTTTTTTGTTTTTGAGTTATATATGTACTACAAGAATCTAAAATTAAAAAAAATAAAATTGGTTCTGATTCTGATTCTCACAGGACATGGTATGGATGACAGCCACATCACCCAGGCCATTTCTTAGTGTTGGAGAATTGTAACCAAAGCTGACACAGAGCTGTCTTGGAGGTGGAGTCTCTATTGGCTAATCAGGACAGCTGTCAGCCTGACCCAGCTGTGACCACTGTGCCCAAGCACAGTCTATCCAGCACTAAAATACTGCATTGAGAGATCTACAGATTTTTCAGTCAACAGTCACCTGGCAAAGAAGTCTTTACTGTTACAAGCCACAAGTTTCCCCTCTGAAAGGGTTTTCGGTCGCAGTCGTAACATAACCTGCTGTAGGGCATCCCTGGAGCTTGAGGCAGTTGATAGGCAGGTTTTCCTTGCACAGAACCTTTAAGATGTACAAGGCTACATAGGAGGAAATACTTTGTCCACCATGGTAGCGTGGTAACTAATTGGTCAGAGCAAGTATGTTTTTTTGTTTACACTTTAATTATTATTTGCAGAGATATACCCATTTGTATTAAATATAGTTTTTCCCATGTGCATGTTAATATATTGTGCAGCTGTATTTTTTTCAGAGTAGGCCTGTAATTTTTGTTCTGTTTACAGCTTTGTTATCTGTACAGCTGTGCTTTGTTAAGCACAGAAGGAAAACCTGTAAATATTTTAATTTGATTACAGTCTTTTAATAAAATTGTTTCTGACATTATACATGTGGTTTTGAGTTAAAACAGAACATTTAACCCCTTATGTATAAAATACCAATATATACGGTAAATTGCAATTCAGCCTAGAATACTGGGATAAGATTTGGTGCACAGCCCTAAAGGGAACCTAGTACAGTGTAGGTGCGTGCTTCAGTGAATTTAAGTCTTACAATCCTTATAGTAGCATGCTTGTTTAACGTAATGTCTGCAGTCTGATGATGATGATGATGATGATGATGATGATGATGATGAATCAAATCCATACCACCACCTCATAAAGCATGTGACACACTTTTGTAGTCAGAGGTCATCAACCAAGTATTCTAGAGCAAAACTGCCAGCAAGTCAACACAACACACACAAACCACAACAACAGATTTTCCTGACATTTCCACTCAAACACAGACCCACACAATACTGTACCACAACCCTGTTCAGACCTGGTATTAACTGAGTGACCCAATCACAAGTAGACAGCTCCAAGTAGGTGTGAACGCACCTAGGACACATTCAGGATGTATTTGAGATCAGATCACTCAGACAACATTCAGAGGTGGTGTGGCCACATGTGGTCACGTTCTTTTAGCAGTGTGAACGCTTGAAGGACCCCCTACTCTACTGACATTCTCTGCCACAGTCACAACTGAACATATTTTACTACTTAAGGTGGATAAATGCTGATTTCACTGTAGAGCTGTGCGCAATGCATTGATTTGCTCAACCTATTGCACCGCTCACTCTCTTGCTCACCCTCTCTCTCACACACACACACACATAGATGCACATCATCAATGGACTCAGTGCATTGGATTGGCTAAAAACAACAACTGAGATCCAATCACAAGTGGTCACTGGACACACATGTGAAGACGCATTTTAAAGCCAGGTGTAAATGGACATACTTAGAGCTGTCCAGTTGTGATTGGATCACTGAGGATGGATTTTAATACCGGGTCTGAACAGGGCCAAAGACACTATCAACATAAGAAAGAGGGAGGCAGAAGTGGTACCATCATACAGCATCTCGGCCTGTGCCCAACTAACATTAAAGGCAATGACCATCCAATACTTAAAAATGTTCAGCTGTTTTCTGACTTTGAAAATGCTCTAATAGAAAAAAATAAACATTCCACCCCATCTCATTCAACAGGCCACATATTGTGTCCTCGACTGGTCCCAACACAAAAAAAATGAATGGATGAAAATCCAATTGGTTCAAAAGCCTAGGCTGGAGTGATTCCTGTAACATAGCTACACTAACTCTTTAGTTTGTTTTTATTTTGGTTCCATATCACGTCACTAACTCTCCTGTCATTTCAGATCCTGCCTTCCCTCCCTGCCATACAATCTACTCATTTCCCTCACCTGGTTTTCCTCGCCAATCTCCTCCTCACCTGCAGTCCATTTGCTCATTAGTTCCTCAGTGTATATATACCAGTCCATTTTCATTTGTTCCCTGCCAGATTGTCTTGTGTTCTTCGTTGCTAAGCTTTCCAGCATTTCCCAGTACTGCCTTCCTGCTCTGACCCAGTTTTGCCTTTCTTGGACTCCGAATACCTGCCTGCTCCCTGTCGAATTTGTTTGCCTGATTCTGATCTCCTGGTTTTGACTCTGCCTGTTTTCTTGGATTACGAATACCTGCCTGCTCCTTGTCGGATTTGTTTGCCTAAATCTGATCTCCTGGTTTTGACTCTGCCTGTTTTCTGGAACTAGTAAACTGATCTTCCCCTGCTACTCGCCTGACTCTTTGTCGTGCTTCTGGGTTCTCCTTTGTCGGCTCCAGTGACTGTGACAGATTCCTATCTTTTCCACTAATTTAATGAGAAACATATGGATCCCATGGAAGACCTGTAGAATATAATCTTTTTTTAATAGACTATTTACAACATAAAAAACAGCTGACAAAGTTTGACTGTTGGGTGGTCTATGCCTTTAAATTGTAATTTGGGTAATGTTTCAGTCCAAGTGAAAACTTAAAACAAAAGATTAAGGATACCACTTAGACTAATCAATAGAAAAATAGTCATATCAATTATTTTACAGCTTAGCTGATTTATCTAAACCATTAATGTTCCTCCAGAAAACTGAATTAACACATTGCCGTGGTCAATCAACACAGAATAAGCCCGGATTCTAGCCTAAACATTTTCTCTCTTCTTCAACTGAAAATCTAATTTTTTGACTTTTTGAAGTATTTAGCAGCTACATGGACAAAAGATATTAAAAAGCTCTCCCTACCTAATGAATAGACAACACTTACAAATGAAGTAATGCTCCCCATTTTTCTTACTGATAGTACTATACGACATAAAAAAATAATAATCAGCAGGATCCAGATCCACCACTACTCATCATTACTATTAACCACTGTTATCTGTCATCATCATTGATAACCACCCCCCCTTTTTTATCTCCTCCTAAACCCAACCGGTCAGGGCAGACAGCCCCCCCCCACCCTGAGCCCGGTTCTGTTGGAGGTTTCTTCCTGTTAAAAGGGAGTTTTTCCTCCCCCCTGTCGCCAAGTGCTTGCTCTTTGTGGGATCTGTTGGGTTTTTCTCTGTAACAATGTAAGGTCTTGACCTTACCCTGTAAAGTACCTTGAGATAATGTATATTATGATTTGGCGCTATACAAATAAAATTGAATTGAAATTGAATTGAATTGAACTCCTACACAGTAGTGGAAGAAGTATTCAGACCATTTACTCAAGTAAACCACCAATACAAAATACTCCCATTACAAGTAAAAGTCCTGCATGAAAAATCCTACTTAAGTAAAAGTACATGTATGTGTATAAGCAGCAAAATGTAGTTAAAGTATAAAAGTAAAGGTACTGGTTACTTTCTTCTGATTGATTTATTATTATATATGACATCAGGTGATTAATATTGATGTATTAGTGTGTAAACAGCATGTTTACTGGTTGAACTACTTTGTATACAAATTCTATATACAGGGTGACCAGATAAATCTGAGGGGTCATCAATAATTAATCAGAGAGGACAGAGGAAAAAAACAAAGTTCTGATACATAAATGTTTTTTAAGTTTTTGGAGTTTTTCTCTAATCTTTGATATCTGGTGAGATATTGAATGATTTCAACATTAGCTTAGTTATTTGAAACCATGTGAGAAGTTTAGAGGTAAAAATCAATATTTGGTAGGTCTGTTAACTCAGAGGCACCTGAATAGTGACCTTGTCTACACACTGCTTTTTATAAGATGGCAGAGGCCAAAAAAGGTTGGAAACCACTGGTTTAACAATGCATTATACTTTTAAAGCTTGTTAAATTATCCATTGTGTAAAATCTTCTTCTTAAAAAATTATTATTAGATAGGTGGACTAGAAATCGCAATATTCTTCTGTAATGGAGAGGAAGTATAAAACAGTAAAAAATTGAAATACTATACAAACTATTATACCTCAAAATTACAATAAATTGATTATAATGAACATGCCTCTTCAGTGATCTAATCACAAGTGGACAGCTCTAAGTATGTGAGTTCACACCTGCCACTGAAATGCATCCCAAGTGGCCATTTGTGATGGTATTAAGTGGGGAGGTCTCCCCAACCCCCACCCCCATAACTCAAAGCTGCCATCACATCTCACTCTTTTTATGGATCCCTGGTAAGGCTCTTTTTTATTTTATTTTTTATAATTTTGACTACCATACTGTCTATGTATTTAAATCACCCACATGCAGTAATGTTGTTGGTTTTAATAGGATGTGTTGATGATGATAATAATAAAAAGGTAAAATAACACAAACTATACATTCTTATAGGCTACTACTTCTTGAGAAGATGTAACTACATCATCATAATTTACACATGTTGTGTTTGTCTCAAAGCACACTAGATGGCAGTATTAGGGCACAAACGGTAAACTGTTGAATTTTAAACAGACTGGAGGAATAATTTGAATTCTGTCATTGATTTCAATGTAAACTGTTCAGGATCCTTTCTGATTGCTGACAAGAGTGTTAGTGCAGCAAATTCATGGTGTGAGTGATATTTTACATTCTGACTATAATTTTAAAAATCTAACATTTGTCCATTCACCATCACACTGTGGATTAGGATGTTTTCCTGTTAAACACCATGTTTGTGTTTAGAAAGAAACTGTGGCTGGATGAAAACACACATGTGTGTTGCTCATTTTCTGAAAAGGAGTGAGAAACTTTCGAGGTTGTAGAGACAGAGCAGGTGAGCAAGGTGGAGTTCGAGTGCAGCCAGGAACACACCTGAACCACTAACATATAGACTACTTTATGCAAAAGGATACTTGAATTTCAACAGATGTCACTCAAACCTACTTAAATTCTCTACTCGCAAAGTTACCTTGCCTAAACTGCGCCCTTGCCACTATCTGGCATATCCATTGATATGTGGTTAATTTTCAAATCCCCAATTTGACCATCAGTTGTGATTTTATCAATTGCTATGATAAAATCACAAACTGTTGCTATGATTCCTTCCTTTCCTGTCTCCTAATTGCAGGTTTGTTTTTCGGTTTTCCTTCAGTAATTGTCCCCACATACTTTTTTCTTTAGAGGGCTGCATGAGTATTTTGTATTCCTTGTTTTTTTAATATAAAATAGAGACTTTCCTTCCATTTATAGATAACAACAGTACTTCTGTTGAATATTGGTAACAATCACATTTTTTAGGCTATCATCTGTTGTTGTGAATCAAAGATAGATCAAAGAAATAATTTGATTCAAAACACTACAGTTTTTTGGCTTATTAGCAAAAATATATAAATAAAAGAGTGAATTCGGAGCTGCTTTTTTTCCACCTGGAGCACGAAGATAAGAAAGAGAAGTGATGACGCAGAGCACACACACAGTCATGTGGACGGGGAGCAGTTTGTTTTCGCTCAACTCCACTCACATTAATAAAGTTTGATTTTGAATTGGAAAAGTATGATAAACCTCGAATGTAGATAATAGACACATGACGGGTACATAGCCCAAACGTACCCACCAGCACATGACCACAGCATAGGCATACACACAGCTAAACATAACCGCTGTGCAGGGCTCCAGACTAACTTTTTTCACCACCGTCCCAGGAACCATCCTGAAAAACAATTTTAACCATCCCGGAGTGAGTGTGAACTGTTCCAAAATCAAAATGTTGTTCCTTTACTTTGTTAATCCCAAACACACACACACAGACAGAGATTCCTGCTTAGGTTAGAAAGTTAGATGTATACTACCTGCTGTGGTCCAGTTTTGCTCCAGATAACCCTTATTGGTGTCTGCATTTCTTAGTATTTCCTAATATTCAAGGATGGAGTGGGAATAAAAATCAGCCTAGGACTTTGGGCTGGCCATCCAGAACCCATCTGGAGACACAAATCCTACAATAAACAGAGGATAAATGAATTACGATGATTTCAAAAACATTAAACTGTGGTTTGTTGTGGTAATTGACTGTCATTATGAGTTCCCCCTGCTTCCTTAATACAACAGCACATAAATGTAAAACTCACTATCACCAATACTATCCTGATAACTATTACACCTGCATGATAACCACAGAAAATACATGTTGCATTTTCATCTTTGAGTCCTAATTCTCACAAGTTTCAATTTGCTCTTTTTCAGCACCGACACAGTGCCAAATATCTCATCTCGGCTTGCTCATATTGAGTCTGTGAGTGAAATTTTATCTGAGTTCAATATAGTTGTCATGCGTTAGAACTAATACACGGTAGTGGAAGAAGTATTCAGATCTTTCACCTAAGTAAAAGTACCAATACTGCAATGGAAAAATACTCAATTACAAGTAAATGTCCTGCATTGAAAATCCTACTTAAGTAAAAACTACATGACTATTAGCAGCAAATTTTAGTTTAAGTACAAAATTGGAAGGACTGGTTAGGCCCGTCTGACTGATGTAGTATTATTATGTATGATACATTATTGCTCTTCCACCTACGAGCAGCTAGCCAACATTATTACTCTTCCAACTACCAGCAACCAACCACCATCACCGCTCCTCCACCTATCAGCAGCTACCCGGTATCGCTGCTCCTCCACCTACATCCCAACAGCCAATATCACTGCTTCTCCAACTATGAGCAACAAGCCAAAATCGTTGCTCCTCCACTTACCAGCGACCAGCTAACATCCCTGCTTCTCCACCTATTAGGAACCAGCCAACGCTACTGCTCCTCCACTTACCAGCAGCCAGCTAACATTATTGCTCCTCCAACTACCAGCAACCTACCAACATCACTGCTCCTCCACCACTACCAGCAGCAAGCAAACACCACTGGTCCTCGACCTACCAGCTAACATCATTGCTTCTCAACCTTCTAGCAACCAGCCAACATCCCTGCTCTTTGATCTGCCAGCATTCCTGCTCCGTGACCTACCCAGCAGCCAGCCACATTACTGCTCGTCTAACTCCTCCACCTACCTGCAACCAGCCAACATCATTGCTCTTCAACCTTCTAGCAACCAACCAACATAACTAATCCTCCACCTACCAGTAGCTAGACAACATCATTTCTCCTCCACCTACCTGCAACCAACCAACATTATTGCTCCCTCACCTACAAGCAGCTATCCAATATTACTGCTCCTCGACCTACCATCAACTAGCCAAAACCCTGCTCCTCCACCTACCTGCATCCATCCAAGATCATTGCTCCACCACCTACCAGTAATCAACCAACATCACTGCTCCTCCCTCCTGCCAGCGTCCAATAGCCAGCACCCAGCCAACATCCCTGCTCCTCCACTTTACCAGCAGGAAGCCAACATTACTACTCTTCCACCTACTAGCAACCAACCAACATCACTGCTGCTCCACCTCCAACAGCAACTTGCAACTTTCTTCATAAACTTCATTGCTCCTGAACTGTAACGTCACTGGTCCTCACCCCTACCAGCCCTATATATGGGATGCAGCAACCAGCAGTATGATTCTTTACAATATATGTTTTGTATTGAGCATGATTACTCAACATAATTAATTAATATAAAGTTTTCAGTATGATTCCTTAAATAATATGGCTGCATGACCCCTTAGAGCTGGATTATTTGAAACACACCATGTTCTGTGAGGTCCACTGAGCTTTCCTGACTTAGATGGATAGATAGATGACTTTATTCTTGAAGGACTTGAAGCATCACTGCTCCTTCACCTAGGAGGTAACTAAAAAGTACCAACAAGATTCCTTATATAATGTAGTAAAAGAATACATCATTATTATGATGATTACTTTTCTGTTAGTAGAATACTTTTAGTATGTGAATCCCCATTTATTCCTCAAAATTGATGACCTATTTTAATCTTACCTTTTAAAGTTACCTTGTTTTCAATCTCTCTTTTAGGTTCTCCATCTTCCCTCTCCCCTTGCCATCGATCCACAATCAGAAGAGCTGCAACATAATATAGACAGGTCTCAAATATGTAGTTTTGTGATACATCACAAAAATAGCTGGCTACTACTGCTATAAGCTGGACTTGAACCTGGATGACCAGAGCAAAGACTAGGTCCAAAGGGCACACACTCTACCTGGGCAACTTCCTTTACTGTTCTGTAGTTTAGCCTTTATTTACTTACAGAATTGGTCATAGCAGTAAGTACGATGCCTCATTACATATGATTTCTGATACATGTCATGAAAGTAGATTATTTGCAATAATGGAGGCGAAGTTCAGTATATCGGAAGCGATCCTCTGCTACCCTAAGAAGAGGGGCTTGGTAGCTGAGCAGCGCACACACACACACACACACACACACACACACACATCACATCGCTAATATCCTAACACTGTCACAATTGTAATTAAAATCTGTGAAAATGATATTTTTGAATGACAAATTCATAAACAATTAACAATAAAAAAGAATAGATTTGTAACAGAGAGTAGATCAGATTTGGCAAATTTGTTTTTACTTGATATTCTGTCAGTGCTTTATAAAAACACAGCATATGTTCACTTTGAATCATTAACATTGAGATGTGGTCTCTGTGAGTACAGTATGATGTTAAACTGTATTTACTTTCAATAAGGTGTTTGTGTACTGTTCACAAAAATTAAAAGCCTGTGGCGAGTACAGGTAAAGATGGTTTGTTATGAATTTGTGTAAAACTTATCTCAAAACATCAGGAATGTTGCTTTTGAGTTACTTTGACTGACCAAAGCACATTCTAACCTCAGTTTTAGGTTAAACTGTCATTTCTTTCCAGAATGAACTGATAAATGCAAGAATATATCAAGGCAACATGGTGTCATTTGAAATTCTGTCAATGTTTGCTCAAGAAACAAGATTTGTCTGATTTGAGCATGTCTCACTGAGACTAAGCCCTTTGAACAGAATAGATTTAGGTAACTGAAAGTTAAAGTATGCATCAGAAGCTTTCAAATAAATTTCTGTGTCAAGCTCTCTATTGTTTCCAGAAGGTTACTCTAACAAAGTCTTTGTTAACAAAAATTGAAAATGTGAAGAATGGTGAAAAAATGTGTTTTTACTGGACCTTTTGTAAATAATTTCTCAAAATTAATTCATATGTTTGCTTTGAGACACGGTCACTTGGAACAAGTCATTTTAAATTCAGTATACAGTTAAAGTGTGTTTGCATTGCAGAAGCTTTCACAAATCAATTTATTCATGCAAAACACTGAAAGCTCAAAGAATATGAGGCAAATGTGTTTTCACTGGAGATTCTCTCAGTGCTTGATAAAAACAAGGTCAGAGGTCAGATCAGACCATTCTTTCTTTCTTCCTTCCTTCAGCTCATCAACATCTTTCCTACACCTTCCTCCCTTGCCCTCCTTCACCCTGCAGTCAGTACTGCCAGCAGAATATCTCATCCGTGTGAGGGATTCAGCCCCGATAGAGTGCAGGAGTTCTTAGGCCTGGTGGTGGTGGTGGTTGTGGTCGCTGATGACCGGGAGCTTCCTCTAAGCAGCACCACTACAGTCTCCCATGGGGTGTCAGGGGAACACCAGGGGGCGCAAGAACAACAGCATCTGTCATCATGTGTCATCTGCCATCCTGTCAGCTGGTCTGGGGGGCTTTGTTGCCATACTGCTGTAAGTAAAGAGATGCAAATGTCATGTATCACATCACACATCACAGTAACAGACTAGTACCCACTGGATCATGCACTGGATTTATAAATCTGGACTATTGGTACCACCAGGAGTTTTGGTGGTTCTGTCCAATTGTATCTAACTTTGCTACACCGTTCTGAGGGCAAGAAATTAATCATGTTTTATTGGGTTTTAAAGTGTATGTACTTTTAATCCACTTATATTTTGTCTTTATTACAGATTCTTGTAATAATGCCCCTGCTTTTCTCTCTTACACCATGTATGTACATTCCCTTTTTCCTTTATTTCTGTCCCATCTCATGTCCCTCCAGATTCTGTTCACACAGATACAAATTTAAAAAGCAAGCAAAGAGCATGTGATTCTCTCTGAAGAGAACATCCAAGAAAATGTGACCTATGACAATGACAGAGGCGGGGGGAGGACACTGAAGCCTTTGACATTGCTGCACTTTGAAATCCTAAAGCCTCTGGGCCTCACAGGAAGTTCCACACCTACTTTGGCTGTGGGCCAAGCCTATGCAGAGAGAGGGATGAGGTTGAGGATGATGAGGAGGGGCCTGCAGTGGCGGTGAGGAGGAAAGCTCAGCAGGTATGTATGAGGTATGGAGTATGGGAACTACCACATATGCAAATGTAATGTATGTAGATATATTGAATTTGTATATATGACATATATGTACATATAAAATGCATGTAATGAATGTAAAAATTATATATGGAACCTATCAGAAATTGGAACAGTTTTATTGGACCACTTTCCCAGAATGGGGAGATAGCATTCCTCGAGACATCAGCCAGTCAACGCGTGCCTTCTTTTGGAGGGTCAGGACATAATTCAGCAGATCCTCCAGCAGATGGTGGCCGAAGCAGACTCTGGGACACGGGGCCCATCTTATGACGCACCCTCCACATATGCCTATGAGGGACTTGGAACCTTGGCTGGGTCAGTCATCTCTCTGGCCCTGACTGCGGCAGTGCTCAACATTATGCCAACTTGAAAGACTGGAAACCAAAGAGAAAAACACTAGAACAAATTGCTGGAGAGTAGCTTGGTACAGGCCAAGCTAATCCAGAACCCTGAAGATTGCGATTCAAAAGTTGTTTTTTTTCTTGGTCATTTAAGCCTGAGCGCAAGGATGTAACATCACTGCTGTCAAAAAAGCTTATAGTGTGGAACTCATGTGAAATCAGTTGATACTATTACATATGAGAGAAGAAAACACTAACTGAGGAGGACACCTTAGCTTGAGTGCTACAATGTGGGACAGAATGCAAAATGAAAGAAGACAAGTGTTTTAAAAGATCAGTTTCTGCCCTTTGCTCTGCTTGTTAGGTGAGTTAGTGGAAAAAGCACAGCGACCTCAAAGGGCCCTGGTCTTGATTTTGCTGAAACGCCAGCCATTTACAAATCCTTGCAAAGCTACCCTGGAGATGAATAACAAATTGGCTTAGAGCATGATGACTCAGCATTCGATTGTGTAATTTTATTGATTTGCTATTTATAAAGACAAACCTAAAGCTGACTGTGATATTAGTGGTATCTATAAGTAAAATATCGAAAGAAAGCTGATGATCCTACTGCACAAGTTGCAGATTTTTTGCAGGCCAAAGAAAGCTGCAGGGTCTTTCCCAGAAAACTTTTAATCCTTATTATTTGCTAATTCTTTGAAGTCAAAATTCAAATTTAAATTTAAAATCTACAAGCATATAGTGGCAGCAAGATCCTGAAGAATCACCTTCCAGGTGTGAATTAGTGTAGGTTAGCTAATCCAAATTCCAGTTTTATGATCATATTCTGAGCCTTATACTATTCCCAAGAATGTAAGTAATTTTTCCACTGCAGGAACAACCCATAATAACCCATAACCTCAGAATTCTCTGTTGTTGTTGTTTTTTTTTTTAAATAAAAAAAAAAAAAAAAAAAAAAAAAAAGTATCACATTATAATGTGAAAAGTTTATCATTGTAACAATATGTTTTACACATTGTAACAATATATTTTCACATTATTATGTGATAATTTGGTATCATCATATAATGTGACAATTTATACTGTACAATCACAATACTGTAATAACTTACTGCCTCATGAAAGATGAGTCGTTTGTTTTATAAGTCTCTCCATTTCTAAACCCAAGCATGAAGTAGAATTTGATCAAATCCTGTAAATGAGCCAAAGTCCTTGTTCTCCTTAAATACTTCATGTTTCACATTTCATGTTTTAACAATATACATTTTAATGTTATAATTTGAAACCAAATCATCAAATTCTAACGTGAAACAAAATGATCATGTTATAACATGAAACGTTTCATGTCTTAACAATATAAATTATCACGTTCTAATGTGAAACCAAATGATCATGTATTAACGTGAAAGGTTATTGTCATAAGCTGTTGTTCATTTTACTGCCAGCTTGTACAATGTCTGTAAGTACAGTTCATCTCACAACATATTCTGATATATTGCACATATTAAACTGTGTCTACGAACAACAAGCATTTAGCTGAACTGCTGTGTAGCTAGGCTAGGCTAGCTCTGTACCTCTATACCAGTGATCGTCAACGGGTGGCCCTCGGGGCGAATCCGGCCCGCCGAAGCTTTCAATCCGGCCCGCGATTGAATTCCGAAATGGTGAGGAGGAAAAAGAAAATCTCTTGTGGTATTTAGGGTGTCCTTTAAAAAAAAATAAAAAATCCCCGCTATTAAAGCAACTGAGATCGAGTTCTCCTCCTTCATCTTCTCTGTGAAGTTGCCACAGCAACCTCCTTGACAACAAATCTTTTTTTTTTTTTTTCCTTTGGGCATTTTTGCCTTTACAGGACAGTAGAGAGTGACAGGAGAGGGGCAGGAGAGGGGCAGGAGAGGGGCAGAGAGAAGGGCAGGAGAGGGGCAGAGAGAGGGGTAGAGAGAAGGGCAGGAGAGGGGCAGAGAGAGGGGCAGAGAGAAGGGCAGAGAGAGGGGCAGAGAGAAGGGCAGAGAGAAGGGCAGGAGAGGGGCAGGAGAGGGGCAGAGAGAAGGGCAGAGAGAAGGGCAGAGAGAAGGGCAGAGAGAAGGGCAGGAGAGGGGCAGAGAGAAGGGCAGGAGAGGGGCAGGAGAGGGGCAGAGAGAAGGGCAGAGAGAAGGGCAGGAGAGGGGCAGGAGAGGGGCAGAGAGAGGGGCAGAGAGAGGGGCAGGAGAGGGGCAGAGAGAAGGGCAGGAGAGGGGCAGAGAGAAGGGCAGAGAGAAGGGCAGGAGAGGGGCAGAGAGAAGGGCAGAGAGAAGGGCAGAGAGAAGGGCAGGAGAGGGGCAGAGAGAAGGGCAGGAGAGGGGCAGGAGAGGGGCAGAGAGAAGGGCAGAGAGAAGGGCAGGAGAGGGGCAGGAGAGGGGCAGAGAGAGGGGCAGAGAGAGGGGCAGGAGAGGGGCAGAGAGAAGGGCAGAGAGTAGGGCAGAGAGAAGGGCAGGAGAGGGGCAGAGAGAGGGGCAGGAGAGGGGCAGAGAGAGGGCCAGAGAGAAGGGCAGGAGAGGGGCAGAGAGAGGGGCAGGAGAGGGGCAAGAGAGGGGCAGAGAGAAGGGCAGAGGAGGGGCAGGAGAGGGGCAGAGAGGGGGCAGAGGAGGGGCAGGAGAGGGGCAGAGAGAGGGGCAGAGAGAAGGGCAGAGAGAAGGGCAGGAGAGGGGCAGGAGAGGGGCAGAAAGAAGGGCAGAGGAGGGGCAGGAGAGGGGCAGAGAGGGGGCAGAGGAGGGGCAGGAGAGGGGCAGAGAGAGGGGCAGAGAGAAGGGCAGAGAGAAGGGCAGGAGAGGGGCAGGAGAGGGGCAGAGAGAGGGGCAGAGAGAGGGGCAGGAGAGGGGCAGAGAGAAGGGCAGAGAGTAGGGCAGAGAGAAGGGCAGGAGAGGGGCAGAGAGAGGGGCAGAGAGAGGGGCAGGAGAGGGGCAGAGAGAGGGCCAGAGAGAAGGGCAGGAGAGGGGCAGAGAGAGGGGCAGGAGAGGGGCAAGAGAGGGGCAGAGAGAAGGGCAGAGGAGGGGCAAGAGAGGGGCAGAGAGAAGGGCAGAGGAGGGGCAGGAGAGGGGCAGAGAGGGGGCAGAGGAGGGGCAGGAGAGGGGCAGAGAGAAGGGCAGAGAGAAGGGCAGGAGAGGGGCAGAGAGAGGGGCAGGAGAGGGGCAGAGAGAGGGGCAGGAGAGGGGCAGAGACAGGAGAGGGGAGAGGGGCAGAGAGGGGCAGAGAGAGGGGCAGAGAGAAGGGCAGGAGAGGGGCAGAGAGAGGGGCAGAGAGAGGGGCAGGAGAGGGGCAGAGAGAAGGGCAGAGGAGGGGCAGGAGAGGGGCAGAGAGGGGGCAGAGAGAAGGGCAGGAGAGGGGCAGAGAGAAGGGCAGGAGAGGGGCAGAGAGAGGGGCAGGAGAGGGGCAGAGAGAGGGGCAGAGAGGGGGGCAGGAGAGGGGCAGAGAGAGAGGGGCAGAGAGGGGGGCAGAGAGAGAGGGGAATGACACGCAGGAAGGAGGTAGCATCCACAGCTAGCAAGGCCTGCACAGTAACTGCAAGATTTTCTAATGCAGCATTGCTAAACCACCACGAGTGGTTACAATCTCATATGTATGGGCCATATAATGTATGGTTGCTGAACCAGTAGGTGGGTCTGTATACGGCTTGGGGAGTAATTTTACTGTACTTGTTTAGCTGTTATTTCTTTTAATTTACTAAGTTTGACTTCATGTTCATTTATTCCATTTTTTTAGAACCTTCCCCTACCTGTCCATCCCCACCCCCTAATCATTGTCAGAGAGATTAATACTACCTTTAAAAGCCAATAAAAGCCATGTTGAGTATTTAAATATCACTTAAACAATGGGTCATAAAGCAGGACAACTAAAAAACAGATTGGTTTACAAATATAATCCAGCATTATATACATTTTTTATTATGCAGAAAGTGAAAAAAGAGGTGTAGTAAAGGTATACTATAGGAAATTGTATTTAACCTGCATGAACCAAATTATGCAGCAGTTCAAAAATATAAAATAGATTACATACTGGCTCCACCACTGGCTTCATTACAGTCATTAGCTGATAGAAGTGCTATGATTTCAGTTCACATCCGGGTGCCATGAATCCTTGGGTCCCGCCATAAAACACAATTATTATTATTCTTCTGATGTTTTTTGGCAGTTGCTTAACAGCTTTTTGGTGCATTATTTCTACCTTTTCACATTCATTAGTGGCAAACAGATAGGCCTATGTCAAGTTCACTGTTCATCAAAAAGAGGTGTCTTCATGCAAAATATTGCATATGTGTTGCCTCAGTTTATCTTTAGCTATGTTGACACGTTCCAAGATCTCAGCAATCAAAATACAACATTCTGGAGAAATGTTGTTTTACTTGATGTTATTTAACCTCACTTCATCATGGTACATCCTCAATCTTGGGATGATGGAGGTTCAGTGGGCAGTAGTGACCAAAAGGTTGGGAAAGGTAGTAAAAAATGGCAGTAGAATTCTATAGACACTAATGAATTGATTTAGTTGTATACCAATAGTTGAATGCCTCCTTTTAAATTGGTAGGCAACCTAGTTTACTAATGTGGTGCTTCAGTTAAAGGTTTCCTGAGGAGTTTTAAAGGATACAGTATACAGTAGTGCTCACAGTATCTGGATAAGATAATGAAGAGGAGGACTGGGAGGTAAAGAAGTTTCAAGGTCAGTAGTAGGTACTATATAAACTGTTAATTGAGGTTGGTGTCATCATTCATTGCCTGAACAATCAGTTATATTGGATGACTGTTGGATTTCTAGCAGGTCAGAGATTTTGGTCAGTGTGGGAAATGAACACTTAGGATTTAGGAATTAATGTATTGATTTGGAGAATTTCTTTCACATCAGTTGTCCACATAGCAGTTCACAGTCCAATTCTACATGGCTGCTGGAAAAAGATCCTTTAAACTAGCGACCTTCTTGCAATGGGATCACACCAGCTGTGACACCTGCCAACGTGTTGATGTTACAACAACATCAGTACTCAATAATCATTAGCTACTGCATTACTACATGTTGAATATCTCACATCCATCTTTGAATTCCGCCTTCATTTTGATCTCAAGTATGACCCTGTACAGTTTCTTTACTGTATCTTGCAGGTTGTGACACTGTCGCTTTGACAATCCATCCACAGACAGACAGACAGACAGGCAATGGATTATGTCAAGCACATCAAATACGTATCTGCCAAAGTACTCAAAATGGCCGCTGTGGTCATTCCCACTGCACTATATGTCTTCAAGACCACATTTTGCCATGATGACACACACAGACACACACACACGTACTCATGCTTACATCTTTGTAAGGAGACTCATTAACATAATGCCCCTTACCCTAACCTTAACAATCACAATTAGCCATCACAGCCTAACCCTAACCTAAATGTAACCAATATGTCATAGCACTAAGTACAGTATGAGAAAATGATAAAAGTAATTGTAAGGATTAGGGGACCAGACCAGATTCAGAAAAATTTAGGAACAACAGGAGCTGAGTGAATCAGGATAATAGTGAAACAGAAACAGAGAACACGGTTGTAGACTTGGATTATATACAGTATATTGAACAGTAATAATCAAGTAATAAGCAGGTGGGACCCAAGCTAAGTTCAAGTTACAATATATGTCTTCCCCAGAAGAAAATATTTAACCAAAATCTACTAAACTGTGCGTACATTACGAGAATAAAGATAGACTAGGGTCTTTTTGAAATGTCTGTGAGAGTCACAGTTCTTGCTCACACTCCTGCTATGAAGAAAAGTCTGTATGTCAGTTGTCTCCTGAGCTGTATGTGTGTGTACAGTTCAATCCTACAGCACTTGAAGTGGGTGTGGAATACTTGAGTGTTCTTTAGTTCACAGCCTTCTTATTGCAGGCATCAGAATCTATATCATGTAGGCTGGGCTCGCCATCCAGTACTGGGAAAAGGTTCTCTCTGGAATGGTTGCTCAAGACTCCAGTTAACTACAAGCTAGAAGTTGACTCAACTCACCAGTGCAATGAATTCTCTGTTTTTATCCACTCACTTTGGTAAACAGACTTCACTCACATCGGGGTTCAGCTAACAATGACATCTTGCCCTTTCACCTTCACAAACGTGACTTGTCAGCAGACTGTCGGGAGGTGGGTTGACGCCTCTGATTGGCTAAGTGAAAATAAACTTGACTTTATTGGCTGTTTGCCAAGCTTATCAACAAAATCTCTTTCTTCTCACCAGTTAAACTATTTCAAACACACGTGTAATATTTAATGAATGTTTATTTCAGATGGAACTGTATAATTCTCTCAACATTATTTATTTTCTTTTATTGCTTAGTTAACTTCTCTGCGCTACATAAAACCTAATTCTAACCCTAACTATAAAATCAAGTCTTAACCCTCAAACAGCTCTTTGGTGGCTCTCCTCATTCTGTTGGGAAAATACTCTTCTTTGGTCCTCACTATCATTTACAAGTATACACACACAAATACACAGACTGAAAACAATACTAGCAACGCTGTCGTGCATGGTAACTCCAGTTTAGCAAGTTGTAATGTTATACAAAGCCACAGTGATTTCTAACCTGGGAAAAATAGACTCCCAGAGCTTACAAGTTAGAATGTAATTTGTTCATTCACCACAGTGAGCCTGTTTTAATACAGCAATGAAGACCCATCTGAAAATAACAGCAGAAAATCTCCTATCAACCTGGACTAACTTTCCAGAGGATGTGTTTGCCATTTCTCAGAATTTCCAGCTGAACATCACGTGACTGCAGTAGTGTTTAGTAGCACAGGTAAAAGTCCTGGAAGTTGGCATTTCCCAATAGTGGCATCTAATGGCAGATATTCATTATAAAAAGCTTGTCAACTGACCCTGAAGCTAAGGTCTATCTATAGGACTTCAGGTGTCCCTGATACAATATGTTGCACTTGTGTATTAGTTCAGTATTATTTGTGTGCTACCATAAAAAGCTTAACTAAGCCAAAGTATTTCAAAGTTTAAAAAGTTAAACACTCTATGTGTAGATGTTAAATAAAATGACAAGGTTATCAACTATGTTGCAGCAGGCAATGGTTTCACTGCATTACTTGAGTTAATACAGTTTATCATATAAGGTTATCAACTTTTCTGCAGCATGCAATGGTTTCACTGCATTACTAGAGTTACTACAGTTTATCAGGAGTTTCAAGGTCATGCAGACTGAACAGTCAATTATTGGGAAGTGTTTGTTTAGTGCAGCTTAGTGATTATCATCCAGTTTCTTTGCTCTCTTGACCCTTTTTATCTTTCTTCCTCTGTCTGTCTCTCTCTCTTTCTGGTGGCCTTCATCTACACCTCTTAAAGTTAATTCTAGGTTAAGGTCAAATAGGCCCACAGATTCCTGCCAGCACAGAAGTGATCAAGCCTAGATAAACCATTTCCATTTCAGACAATAGGCCAACCAATTCTTGATATCAGTATCTGGATTTATAACCCAATATAAATAAAGTGCCTGGCGACGTGTAACTGTTGAATAGTAACCACTATATGATGACCCAGCATGATGATGTAGGAATGTTTCTAACTGCCCAGTATTGTTCTACACTGGACTCAGCAATGGTTAGTCTATTTGTGTGTTTGGCTTTACTCAATACCACTAGATGTGCTTGATAACCTTAAGGCTACTATAGTCATTATTTGTAGCCACATGGCTCTAGGGGTGGCAATGCTGGTCAGTTGGTTGGTCCATCACTTTGGTCCAGCCTCTCAGTTTATTGAAAAGCACATTGTAAATTGTGAATACAATAGTTACTACCAGCAAGCAGCTTCTTACTTGGGACATCGGGAAGATGGGTTACTTTTACGTTGTGTAATAATGTTGTGTGGTAATGTTGTGTAGTAATATATCATTTAATATATTTAGACACATAAGACATTTTTTCTCTCTTTTGCAAATCAATGTCCTGTGGGAAGTCTCAGCCAAAACTATTGATAAAGAAGCTGACAGCTCAGCGATCACTAAGCCTGATCTTAAATGCAGAGAGGGTGTCTGAACCCAAAGGAGGAGGCTGATAACTGGGGCTCTGCCGTATACAGGGTGAACCACACCTGTCTTGTGTTGTTATGCTGCAGCTTCTTCTCTACTTTCATTTTATAGTACTTCTTCGCCTGCTTTAATCTCGTTGTTATTGTTTTCCTGTGACACCAACAGTACATTCCAATCTGTGCACTCAAAACATTCCCTTAGAGGCAGAGAAAAAAACTGATTATGATCTGATCTGCCAAGTAGTGGTAGAGCTGGAGCCCATTCAGAAGGCTCTGAACATGTTCTGAATGGATTCTCATGGAGCAACTGCTTACATTTTTGTCACTATAGGCATGCTATACATTGTTAGGTCAGTTAGAGTCTCTAGAATTCAAATATTCAGTTCTTTTGTGCTAATCATAAGCACATAAATATGATTTATTAATGTCTACCCGCATGATGTACCAGATATAACAGCCAGGGGGATGATTCTCTCTACCTATTTAAAGGTCCAAAAGCTGTATTTTCTGTCCAATCCTCCATTATTTATAATCCATTAGTTTGCAAGGGTCCACAGATCACGGAAATAAAAGTGTTGTTTCATAAAAGTATTCCAAGTTATGAATATTGTCAGAGAAACCCATAACAGATTACTGAGCGATTATTTACTCCCAGCACATTTCATTGTGTGTCTCCCTTCCTGTTCCATCAGTCCCATATCAGAGGGGGTGCATTTGTTCAAAGCTCTCTTTATACACACTGGGAGCCTTTCTCTAAAGATCCGATCAGATTTCACGCCAGGAAGGCCAGGTCAAGACACCGAGTGTACCTGAGCAAAAATGTCATGATGCGATTCTTTGCATTGGACAAACATTATTGGTTACTGTCTTTGGCAAGCATTCTAGCTTGTAGACAGATGTCTTAAGGTTTCCAATGAGACCATGTCAGAATTGAAACAATAAAATGTTTGTTATGATATTATGCTTTATATTATGTTCACTTATGATCATTTTGATATCATATACAGTGGGTACGGAAAGTATTCAGACCCCTTTAAATTTTTCACTCTTTGTTTCATTGCAGCCATTTGCTAAAATCAAAAAAGTTCATTTTATTTCTCATTAATGTACACTCAGCACCCCATCTTGACAGAAAAAAACAGAAATGTAGAAATTTTTGCAAATTTATTAAAAAAGAAAAACTGAAATATCACATGGTCATAGGTATTCAGACCCTTTGCTGTGACACTCATATTTAACTCACATGCTGTCCATTTCTTCTGATCCTCCTTGAGATGGTTCTACTCCTTCATTGAAGTCCAGCTGTGTTTAATTAAACTGATTGGACTTGATTAGGAAAGGCACACACCTGTCTATAAGACCTTACAGCTCACAGTGCATGTCAGAGCAAATGAGAAGCATGAGGTCGAAGGAACTGCCCAAGGAGCTGAACACTTTCCATACCCACTGTATGGTGTTCACTGAGTTATATTAGGAGATAAACTCACACCTGTTGCAAAATGTACTCAGCACCTGCTGCAGAATGTATTCACTGTGTTTAGTTATCCTGCACCAAGCTATGATACAGTGTGGTTGGAGCATGGGTTAACTATTGGCTAACTACCGCTGTAATGACCTCTTGGCAGAGCATACTAATGCTAATGATTTTTTTGGCAAGGCACACAAACGGTGGCTTGTCAGCTGAGCATGCCAACATGATGAATGATGATACTCATTAGAGCGGTGATACAGCTATGGTTGGGCCATCGGCAGAGCAATCATTAGCACACAGATGTAATTAAGCATGATAAATGTATTCTCAAGGACATTGTGGTTCTTTCTAATAAAGTGCATTGGAGCCCCTTCCAAACATAAGGGAGTCAGCTCAAAGTCAAAACTGCCTTTTTGGAAGCAAAGTGGGCAGGATGTTTTATAGCATAAAAGGATGTGCAGAACAGTTTGGAAATCAGTCTGTTCCATTACTGGTTTATGACTTGTTCAAGGACTCGGGTTTATGACTTGTTACAAAGAATAAACTCTACTGCATCAAACCCTGAAGGTCTTCAGTGCCTTTTTGAACATTAGTCAATGCAAATAGCCCTCGTCCTGAATTATCCGATCACAAGCGGACAGCTCTATGTTTATAGGTGTGAACACAACCAAGACGCATTCAGGATATATTTGAGATCCGATCTCTCAGACCACATTCAGAGGTCGTCTGGGCCACATGTGGCCACATTCTTTCGGCACTGTGAACACAAATACGTCTTGGCCACGTTGAAGGACCTCCTACTCCACTGATAACCTCTGCCATAGTGCAATTAATCCCATCACAGTTTCATAAAAAAATATTTCTAATGAATAAAAGCTTATTTCACTATAGAGCTGTGCGCAACGCATTGATTCACTGACCGCTCGCTCTCTCTCTCGCTCTCCCTCTCACTCACACACATGTAGTGGGTCTGAAATAGCCACATATAGTTTATTATATTAACAGACACCCCCCCTTTTTCATTTTAATATTTGAACCTTTATTTGAACCTTTGCAGAGGCATTACCACTTTGCACCAGTAGAGGGTACTCTAATACCAGTGGGTCCAAGCAAATAGTCTCTGCTCTGCTTTGCTCTGCGCGTGTGCAGAGAATAAACCAGCTGAGCAGCAATAGCATGAGCTAACAGCTCTCGTGTTGTGTGTTTGGATCCACAGGTATGTAAAATGTATTATTTGTACAGTTTTGTTTAGTTAAACCATGTAACAATATACAGCGAAGCTGTGAAGTGAAGCTAAGCATGGTAGAATGTTGAAATATGTACCTTATGGTTGTGGTTTATTATCGGGCGTTCCCGCCGCAAAAGGTTGGTTAAACAAGAGGGAGTGTGTACGTGTGTGAGTAGTTCCGATCATAAATGTTGCTGGATATTAGTTATTGTTTATTAATACTATTCTGAGAGTAATTGGTATGGTATTTGCCATGTTGTCTATATGAAATGTAAGCATTTGGCGCGTGTGCAGAGAATAAACCCGCTGAGCAGCAATAGCATGAGCTAACAGCTCTGGTGTCGTGTGTTTGGATCCACAGTCACACCGTAGCCGCTCAGTGCCGCCGCCTGAGTAGCTCATGCTGCCGGACCAGAGACCCCTGGCTCGGGACGGTTATAGTCTGCATAAAGGGGTGTGTCGGGAGACCTAAAAATATAACTTATCCAGAGCTCGTCTACGGATAAATAAATTATCAGATTTCTTCATAACTACACGTCAGACATGCTAACGTTAGCTTCTAGTTCAGACAGACTGACGGTTATGGGTTGTCAAGCAAGAGAAAACAGTTCTGAAATGTAAAATAATAGAAACATGCGATTTCTATTCTATTCTATTAGCTATTGAAATTCAGCGAGTAAATTCAGCAAGTAATTGTGATTAAGAAAAAAATAATAGTTTGACAGCCCTTTTTTTTAAGGCATCAAAATGCTTCAGTAGAAGTACTGTTCCTTATTAAAAACTTCAAGCACATTTTCCCTTTCAGATATGGTTTATAGGCGTCTATAAACAAATGAACTAAAATTCCCACTGAAACCATAATATTAGGCCCAGAGGTCTAAAACCTGAATACTGAGTTTCTGATGTTGAAGTAAAGTGTAGCTTTTCACAGTTCTTGTATAATGTATATCCTTGTTATTGTTTGTATGTATGAGCAAATGTAGTTTAGATTGGGTTTTAGTCACATAAATAACAAGCACTTTTTCAGAAACTAGAAGATGTTACCTTTCCAATGATGTCTCATAAATGCATTTTAGCCCTCCAGGTCTTCTGTTATAAGCTTGGTACGTTTGTGTTTAATTGCAGTTTAGAACCCCAGAGCAGATACAGAGCAGGACACAGCAGGTTGGTAAAATTAAGGACTTTTATTAGTGACTGTCTCTGGGGAATGCAGGGGGGCTGGAATCCAGCAAGTGACCTGAATGGGATCCACATGTCAGCGGCATGAAAGGCAATGGTGGGGCAGAAGGAGGTGAGCAGGAGAATGGCGTGGGTGGTTGCAGGTGAACCACAGGAGTAGGTGGCAGCGCTGGAGTTGGGACACTGGAGATGAGACACAGGAGAAGGTATAATCCCAGCAGAGAACACAAGCAAGTTATCGTAACATTAAACACCAGAAGGTAGTTGGCCTGAAGTGTGAAGTGAAGCCTGGGGTTCTTGATGATGATGGCAAATGATGAATGAGTTGCAGGTGTGCCAGGTGATCAGTGCTGCGCCACACCCCAGTTGGGAGAGAGAGCGTGCACACACACACATACACACACAGGGAAAGGGGAGGAGACACGAGTTAAAACAGACAGAGAGAAGCTCAGGCACAGGAAAACGCTGGGAGAAAAACAAAGTCTAAGCATGACCGTGACAAAGCTTATTACACTTAGATAGGCAAATGTATGAAAATTAAAGTTCAAAACAGGTTACTTTGCCGCAAGAGGCTGAAGTGCACCACTCCCCATGTTTTAATGTGTGTTAACAAAATATTTAACATTATTCTCACATCTTTCTTTTGGCAAGAAATCTATTTTACTTGGAGAGGGCTTTCTTCTAGACAGGCTTAAGAAAGTCAGGTGAGGTAGTATGACAGAACTGAAACTGAACTGAAACTAAAAATTATACCAGTAAAACATTTTCCTCACCAAAAACACAGGAGAGAAAACGATCAGGCTTTTTTTTTTTTTTCTTAATTTGCCATAGCTATACCATATTAAAAAGAAAAAAGAGAGGCACCTCAGACAGGACAACCATCACTACATAGCAAACGTTTGTATTAACAGCCATCATTACATTTAAAATGCAAGAGGATATAATATGCACTCCGAGCAGCACTACTTCTTCACGGCAGACTTGATGCTACAGTGATTCAGTAAATGGAAATGGACGAGACGGGCCAACCAGGTCGCAGCTGTCTGATTAGCACACTAACTTCAGTTGAAGAAAATCAGTGACAGAAATAGAGGCATAACACCACTGGTGGGGCTCTTGAAGTAAAGGAATGAAGTCTGCTGTTCCTTCTAGACTAATAGTAGACAGGTATTAATGCTAATGTTGGCTCCTTTAAAGAACCATACTTATTCTTTGTAATTTCATTTGGTTGGTTTGCTGGTATGGCCCTTTAATCCTAAATTATGTGACCACAGTCATTTTCCAAGGTTCATGTCTCAGCTATTTTCTGTCAAGAGTGCAAAGGTCAGATTACTATATGATTAGCAGATAAGAAACTGAAAACATACCAACTGATACAACAGCTCCTCATCACCCTAAACCTTGACCTTGACCCAGTCAGTTCAGCTGTATTCATCCAGGATAATGCATATCACTCTATCAGCATTTATAACACAGCTAATCAATTCATAGTCAGGTAATGTCAAATACACACACCCACTGCTGACTATATGCAATTTTTACTATGTGACTTTCATAACTCTACACATTTCTACTATGAAATAAGTAGAACCACTATATTAATTGGAACTGACATAAAACAGCAGTACATAAACCTCCATTGTCTGCTGTCTTTTACCTGTGGGACACTGATGGACTACATGAATTCATCAATGCCAATGACCAAAATATTGTAAAAGACACATATTTACAGAGATTTTTGTTTGATTACACAATAAATTGTGTATCTTGTCTGACCCGATCACAACGTCAGATTTCCAGCCATCTGTCTAAACAATATCTCTTTGCCTGCGCTGACTGTGACTGTGGGTACGGTAGTATATTGGTTGCAATAGTGTTTTAGTGTGGGCAGAACTCAAAATTCACATTAACTCAAGACCCAAAATCAAATGTGTCTTAATGCTGAATATTCAACTTTTTCACATTATCTGGAGAGAATCTTGATAGGAAATACAAAGCATGATAGTCCTCTTCATACTACACTAATAACAGTGGAAAAATAAAACTGAGATATGGGTCAATAAGCTATAACAATTTTCAACATGCCAGTTATAAAATACAAAAAATAAGTTTTATTTCTATTGCAGTTGTTCAAAACATTAAGAATGTCGTGTGCACATAAACTCATATAAGAATTTTAAAGTAAGTGATTTTAGTGTTTTTTCATCTAGATGAATTAGCTGTAGCTTTTAAAAAATGTCATGTGATAACTTCAAATTCATATTTAGGTGAGGAAACAGTGTGCGGAGAATAAATTAAGGAATATGGCTCATTTACAGGATTTGATTAGGTTCTACTTCATGCTTGGGTTGAGACCTGGTGAGATTATGTTGTTATGACACAAACATTGCCTCTTTCCTACTGTAGTAAGGTAGACACCAAGCTACAACCTAGTTTTAATTCAAATGAGCCGTCCTCTCAACTGGAGAAATAACATTGGTCTCTAGTTGCAGCCAGCAAGAAGTCGAGTGGGCAGGGACCATCTACAAAGTACAACACTAAAAACAGCTACCTACCACAAAAATATTAAATAATTTATCTCTTATACACTGTTGTATCATGATAATCACTTTACACATCAATAGCTACAATACTTATTTTGGAAAAATTTGCTTTTTCATAATTTTGGGGAATATGTATGAAATGAAATGTGTGATGTTTTATGGTGACTCCATTCAATAGTTGACAATTTCACTCAAAATGAAAAATGTCTGTAGTTACAGGAAAAGTCAGAGGATTCTTTTCTCTTGGAACCATGTATTTAAATTTTTCACAGCAATCCATCTCATATTTGTTGAGATATTTTAGTCAGGACCAATGTAGTGCACTGCATGACTTTGGCCAATGCTAATGTAGAAAGTTTTTGCAAGGAAATTATTGAGGTCCGCTGATCCTCTTGCTTAAGCAAAGAGCTTTAGGCACAGTGAAAACTTATCAAATAAGGTGTTTTTTCTCAATAAAGGAACAGGCAGAAACATCCATGCATCCATTATCTATACACTTATCCATACAGTGTCACAGGAGAGCCAATCCCAGCTGGCACTAGGCAAGGGTGGGGTACACACTGGACATGACACCAGTCTATCACAGGGCTGACGTATAGAAACAACCATTTATGCTCACATTTACACCTACAGGCAATTTAGAGGCACCAATTAACCTAATGTGAAGTCTTTGGGCCGTGGGAGGAATCCGGAGGGAACCAACGCAGGCACAAGGAGAACATGTAAACTCCACACATGCCCCATGAACCCAGAACCTTCTTGCTGTGAGGCAACAGCGGTAACCACTGCACCCCATATGCAGATTTGTAGATTTGTTTCGGCCCTGAGGAGGAAACATTTACAAGCAAAATTATTTGAATTAAAAAAGCACACTCGGTTTTTAATTCTTTCTTTCTATATTTGGTAATTATGTAACAAAAAGAAGATGATGAAGAAGAAGAAAAGAAGATGTCTCACTCTGTGTTACAGAGCGCAGCTTCTTCCCTCACAAACTATATTTGATAAGTGCTAACAGCAGTGTGTAAATTAAACTAAATTCAACTTAGCTGTTGTTGTTTTTTGTGCTCTCACACAAACCAACAACGGCTAAGTTTAATGTAGGCCTGACAACAAGTTACTGACAGAAGTAACATGAATTAGTGACAGCCTGACATGATGTACCACCGAAAGCTACACTCAGCACCAGCTAACATAAGAAGCTGCAGCTGATGTTGTCTACACTGCTTCGCGAATGGTCATTAGCATCAGGGTTTTGTGAACTTGTGTATCTTTACAACGTCAGTGTCTGAACTCAGTCGCCGCTGCACACAACGAATATTTCACTGTCAGTTAGCAATTTGTTTCATTGATGTGTGAGTGTGTGTGTTTGATAGAAAAAGCACTGCATGATCTCTCTTTCTCAATGTATCTCAGTGTAGCACAGGGTATACAGTAAAAAATTGTTGCATGAATGAGTGAATGTGGCTTGTGGAGTACTTTGAGTGGTCGACAAGACAAGAAAAGTGCTATATAAGTGCAGTCCATTTAAAAGGTTTATGTTTTTCTTTGACTTAAATATTAGACAAAAGGAGTTTTAGTAGACTGAAATTTTCTAAAAAAATAAAAAGGTTGAGTAGGCTAAATATGACTACTTATCTCAGAACTAAGACTAAGACAAAATCTCAAAATAGTTGACAAAATTAACACTAGTGGAAACTGATACCCCTCTCCCTTAGAGCCACCAACAACACAGGACATCAACACCACCACACCACGTTGGAAATAAGAGAGGAGAAAAAAGCATGTTCATTTAAGAGCTAAAGTGAAATTGTCATTGCGTTAGCAACATGGCTTCTGCTATCAGCCTAGCTAAGCTAAGCTTGTCCAAAGCAAGAAAACCCAAAAGGATTTAGATTTGAACTAGAAACCTCAATCTCAGTCCTACGGTAAAGGCAAAGTAAAACACTTATTTTTATTTTTAACTAATAGGCTCAGGCAGGTTTTGTTACTATCTAGATTAATTCAATTCAATTCAATTCAATTTTATTTGTATAGCACCAAATCATAATATACATTATCTCACTTTACAGGGTAAGGTAAGGCCGACCCCTGATCTAGAATCTAGAATTAAGGCCAACTTAATATTGGTTCTGAACCCACCCTAGAGTTCTGTCCATTGAGTAAATGCCCGTTCAAGGTTCACTCCTGTTTTACCTGTTTATCTCTTTCCCACTTCACTCTCTCGCTTTGTCCGACAACTAGTGTTTGTTTTTTTTTTGTTTTGCCTGGTAGAGTTTCAACAGTTACTCCGCTTGTTCCACCATCTTTAACTGGGGAAAGATACTGATGGCTATGGGAGAAAACAAAAGGGCTATCTTCCTTCTCTTTTGACTGCACAATGTCAAACACACGTCATTTGTGCTGTGATTCAAGCCTTAACTTTCCTGGAGGTTTTGTTTTGTGGCCGACAGAATTTTATAATGAAAGCAAGACTTCAAGGGAACCATTATCTATATTGTCATCATCTATATCCATTCCATTGTGTAATCGACATTTACTTTATAATGATAAGTTAAAGCACAAAACTATCTATTGCCATTTTAAAGGAGCTTGTCATAATCTGCCCTGAAAGGTGTCTTTGTATGAACTTTTTTATTTTGAAATAAGTTGCCATGTGTGTCTACTGTATATTTACTTCCTGTCCTTGTGTAGTTTTGCCCATAGTTATGTTTGTCTGCCCTGCCCTGATGTGTACAATTACACTTGCTTCATTTGTGTATTTAAGTCTCTGTCTTCTGTCCCCTGGTTCTCGTCAGTTCATTTCTGTTTCCACAGTGTCTCCTCAGACAGCTTCGTTGTTGTGGACCTTTGCCTTCCTCATCTACCTGTAAGCCTCTTGTTTAATAACTCATTTGAACAGTATCAGCCCATTGTCTTCATCTGCATTTGGGCCCTAAAAAACTTAAAATATTATTATATTGAAGTTAGCTATTTAGCAAGTTAGTAAATGTTCATATTCATGTCCAGACTTTCATTCTTGCAAGTTGCAGCTCAGCTTGGTTCTTCCTTTGTGGTTTAGACTATTGCAGCAGGAACAGGAACCTGTGGCCAGGACGAGTTAGCTGTAACCTTTTCTAAAGTATTAGATATAACCATAATAATATTAATACGTTCCTGTGTAGAGTTACCAAAGTGAAGCAGTTGTGCAACAGGCCCGCCCCCACGTGCTCACTCTTACAACACATTCTAAGCAACTAGCTCCGTCCTGGTCAACCTGTCTCGTCACTTTCCGATTCTGAGTCACTGTAGCGTCCATGTTGCGCTGAAGAAGTAACGCTCCTCAGAGGGCATATTCAGTGGCTGAAGCTCTTGACAAGACAGGTAAGAATACAGCTTTTAATGTTAATGTTGCCCATACAGCAATAGCAAAACTTACAAAAAGCTCCTTTGAACCTTCACAAGTGTTTCACTTTTGCCCCCACCCATCACCATCATCATGCATTTGTTTTATATCTCAAAGCTTCATCTTTAGAGAATTGTAACTGTCCTCAGGTAAATGGATGATTCATTATCACTCTAATTAATCAAAGCAATTATGTAATCTAGTCCTTTAATGTTGTCTTTCTTGATGAACTAGATTTATCTCCATCTGCACAACAGCAAGTCTCAACAGGTTGTACTTGCCACATTCTGTACAAAAGTATTGTTCATTCTTGCTCACGCTTGCACACATGCACACTCACACAATTTCAAACACAGCAGAGACCTTGAATCTGTTTACCAACCTGGATGCCCTTCAGGTACAACTGTCCATGGACTCCAGTCAAGGCCATCTCACACTCGCTGTCTCTCTCTCTCTCTCTCTCTCTCTCTCTCATACACACACACACACACACACACACACACACACACACACAGAACAGAGAGAGAGAGAGAGAGAGAGAGAGAGAGAGAGAGAGAGAGCATGCATGGAATCCTATTTCCTAGAGAAGTCCCAGAGATAACAGGCTAGAACATTTTATGACGTCAGTGAATATGAAATTAAATTCACACCATTTGGGTTTTATTCTACAAAAAAATGATCTGAATATGAATCAATATTGGTTACAATTAAGAAAGACTATACTGATCATGCAAATTTAAACAGATACATTTGTTGATGTGAAATGGTGTCAATCTCAATCTTAAAAGCCTAGTTGCAAATTCAGAAAACAATAATCTCCCCCCTCCTTTATCCAAAAATGCAGGGTCATATCTAAGAACTTCATTGCAGAGAGGGGTAATAATGGTCATTCTGTTGCACAACAAAATGAAAGAAATTGCCGCCCTTGGGCCCTCCCTGGAGCACAAAGCAAGTATAAAAACCTCCCACATGCTGCCTGTCATCACAGTGGGTTGAACCGTCACTGCTCACTGACACATACACACAGGTTTCTTACAAAACTTGTTGTGACAGGAGGCGCCACTTTGCATTCATTGTCTCTGGGTTGGAAAACTCCAGGAACTTAGGGAGGCATTTTTAATACACATTCTCATTTCTAGGACTGTTGACTTTAATGAAGAAACCAACAGTTAGTCCATGACAGTTCCTGTCAGTGTAATCTGTATGAGCATTAGTAGCTGTTACTGAGCCTTCTGCTGTAGTGGATCCTCCAGTCTTCACCATCATCATCATCAACATCATCAACATGATAATAAGCATCGCTCTGATCTGGGCCATAGTGGTGGGATTCTGCTGCCTTCTATGGCTCGCTGTGGGGATACGACACAGGTAAGGCTGGACATAGGATATGCATTTGTTACTGTTTAAGCTCCTGCAATTTTCTTACCCAGTGAGTTTAGAGCATTAAACATTAATAGGGTTCTCCTAAACTAGACAATTTTTTTTTGCTTCCTGCACACAGATCAACACTGACAGTTTTTTTCCAGGCAAGCAACAATGCTGTGCATAATTTATGTGGTCACTTATGAAACCACATCACTGTGAATGACATAAGTATGTGTGCAGTGAGTGCTAATCAAACAAAAGCTTTTGTTGAGATGATGATATTTGGTTGGCGTGCTGCTGATTGACAAACATTGTCACCAGGTGCTTCTTTCTGTAAGAATTCGAGGAAAGCTTTTAAAATAAAGATATACAGAGTTTACATGAGTGATAGTGAGTTTACAAGAGTATCATAATAAGACATGCAACTATAATAACCTTGGAAACTTCTTTGTAATCTTTTGGAATGGTTGTTGGGAGGACCATGTTTAAGCTCCAGGGAAACTTGGCTCGTTGACATGGTCTGAATAAGTTCTAATGATTAAAGGCATCACCAGCCTGGAAAAAAGGTGCATGTTGTAGTAGAACCTATTATGGAAGGTGTTCAGTGCTTTTGAAACAAAAACAAGGGGAAAGAAAAACAGGTCACAGGGTGCCCTGGTGGCCCAGGAGTCTGGGGGACCTTTGTTGCAGGTTTTTACCATTATTGGATTACCATGATCTGCTCTTAATGAATACACCTTACCAGTATGCAGTGAAGTTGAATAATGTATAATGTGCTCTAAATTTTATAATTATGTGCAAATCTTGTACACCAACACCTGTATGTTGCAGCCCAGTGGCCATCCCAGTTTGTCCACAGACTTTCTCATTTGTTGGCCTTTATATATTGTTCTTCACTCATAATATTCAACAAATGTTGGTCCCCAGAATTAAACAGAATTCAGCTTTTGAATATGTTAAATATGCTCTTGCTGGAATAATCTAGAGAAGGATCTAAAATGGTCAGAGCCTATTACTATGGGGTAATTTAAGTAAATTTTAAAGGGCAGACAAATAAGTACTCTTGGTAAATGTAATTTCTCCTAAAATTTCACTGAAATCATTTTAGTATTGAATATTAACTGTAATTGTGTTCATCCATTTGTAGTGTAAAGCAGGATTTGGGGTTCGTGAGGTAACTTGAGGTTTAACACTATATTACCTAACCAGCTCAGGAGCAGGTTAACTTCGGAGTATCAAATCAAAACCTGTCACCAGCCCAACTACAAACCAAATAGATCACTGGAAAACCAGCCATCATTCCAACAGGATCCTGATCAGTTTCACACTGATTATAAATGAAACTTTCCGTCACATTGGAATTTACATGCGTCATCCGGGCATGAATTACTTTTTTTCTTTTCTTTCAGTCTGACGTTGCTTTTTTTTAATCTATGTCACATGTTCATAATAGTTTGTTCATCATCACACAAATGAGCAAAAATACTCACTCAGTACGAAACTTAATAATAATCCCTGTACATCTTTACAGTATATCCTTAATAAAATCCTTATAATCATTTGTATCCAGATGAAAAACTGAGCCTCAATATAGAAAACATTTTGTCTTTCCATCAGTAACAGTTTGTTTTGTTGTCGATGCCCACAGGAAACCTGGTGAGCCTGTAGTTGAAAATGGCTTCATCCCATACCTGGGCTGTGCATTGCAGTTTGGGGCCAACCCTCTTCAGTTCCTACGCAGCCGCCAGAAGAAGTACGGCCATATTTTCACCTGCAAGATCGCGGGCCAGTACATCCACTTCCTGTGTGACCCCTTCTCTTACCATTCAGTAATCAGACAAGGGAGACACCTGGATTGGAGGAAGTTCCACTTTGCAACATCTGTCAAGGTAAATTTATGTTTATGTTATCTTTTATTATTTATGCCATGTTCTGTAAAGATATTTTTCTCCATAAGGGACTTTTTCATGCCACCAGTGAGTCCTTCAATGGTCCTAAACCTCTTCTTCCTCTCCTCACCAGGCATTTGGCCATGACAGCTTTGACCCTCGCCATGGCCACACCACAGAGAACCTCCACCAAACCTTTCTGAAAACCCTGCAGGGTGAGGCTCTACCCTCCCTGATAGAGACCATGATGGGCCACCTGCAGGATGTCATGCTGAGGTCGGACACACTCAGCCCCAGCAAGGACCACTGGGAGGTGGATGGCATCTTTGCTTTCTGCTACAAGGTCAGTAATTGGACTTTAGACTGGAGGCATACAAGAGATTTTGTCCAAGAAAGTCTGTTGTCATGTCTGCAACTCATTAAAAATTTGCATAAACAATATCCCCTGAGGGACCAGACTTATAATAACTGCTTAAGTTTGGAAATTGTGTGTTCAGTTTGCATTTCCATGGCTTTTTTTGGACCTGTAAAACAGTCTTTGGACCTCAAGACAATATTCCCAGCGGTTCTAACAGGTTTTCGTCTGCCCTGCAGGTGATGTTTGAGTCTGGCTACCTGACACTGTTTGGCAAAGAGTTTGGTGAAGATAAGGGTCAGGCTAGGCAGGTGGCCCAGAAAGCCTTGGTGCTCAACGCTTTGGAGAACTTCAAAGAGTTTGACAAGATCTTCCCGGCATTGGTGGCAGGTCTGCCCATCCATGTCTTCAAGAGTGCCTACAGTGCCAGAGAGGTTAGTGGGCTTTTCCTATGGTAATAGGACAAGAAAAAAACTGCCTGGTCCTGATGTCACAGTCTCCCTCTCATCTCTGCTGTCATTTTTAAACATTTTTGGAGGAATTAACCTTACATAAAAGAAACTTGTGTATGAATTTATTTCTGTATCTATTCTTTCAAATGTATAGAACCTTGCAAAGACCATGCATGCTGAAAACTTGTCCAAGAGGGAGAACGTGTCTGATCTGATCTCCATGAGGATGATCCTGAATGATTCCTTATCTACCTTCAATGATGTGAGCAAGGCAAGAACTCACGTCGCTCTGCTTTGGGCTTCACAGGCTAACACCCTGCCTGCTACCTTCTGGAGCCTCTTTTATATGATCAGGTATGTTGATAAGCTTTCTGGAAATCAAATAGAAGGCAGCCACAATGGATGGTTTAACTAACCAGGCAGTAGTTGCTGGGTGTTCTGTTCTGTCTGAATAGAAATCAAAGATGTGGTTCATTTCCATGCCAGTCTAGACTGTGGATTACTCATTTAAACAATCTTGGAGTAGGATGAGGGTTAACTTTGATTATGTCTTAGATCTAAAAAAAAGTTAGATGCCAGTGTAAGTTTACCAGTTGCACAAAGCATTCTAGCTTGCATGCATGTGTGTGTCCACACTGCCAGTATTGCTGCTGCAGCACTGCTCCTGACAGCCATAACTTGCCTTTGATAATGGCCATCAGTAATAAAATGTTTAATTTCAATTCATTATCCAAAAATTGAAGAGTTGTAACCAAAAACAGCCACATGGTTATTGTATGTATAACTAGTCTGGTACTATTACATCAACAAATAGGGTTAACCTACAAAATTAGCATTCTGATGCAGACAGGATGACCTGGGATAGAATCAAATTCCCATCCTGAATAATTGTTTTAGTACATTCCTGACCTTATCTACTGTACAGAATTGTTACATCATATAACTTCAGATTTATCAGTTTCAAGACAGCTGATTGTGAGCATTGTAGGCATACCCCCATGTAGTTAAAATTGCTTGATGAGATAGTGACGGTAGAAATTGTGTTGCAGCAAGTCTGACTATGAAGGCATCTCAGCTGGTCCCATGTGAGTGTGTGGAGCATATGAATGTGGGAATATGCCACAAATGCCCCATCATTTGTATAATGTCATTTATGTGATACAACCAATTAAGAATTAGGACAATCATAAGTGTTTTCATAGTTTTGTCTGTGTGGTCCAGCACATTGGACTTAAAATGAAACAATGACAGAGGTTAAAGTGCTGTTTTATGGGGGAAATGGGTCACAGATATCAGACTACAGCCATCTGAGGTCTAGATAAAAATAACATAACTCTAGGTTATAATAAGCTGCATACACAGGTTTGTTTTTTTTTACAGGAAGACAGTTTTCATGGTGCTATAGGAATGAAATGAAAGTATCTGTTTCTGCATAGGTTGAAAGGAAAACAAGTCAGTTAACGTGACTAATAACCTCTTGCATCTGTGCTCAGGTGTCCAGATGCCATGAAAGCGGCTCGTGAGGAAGTGCAGAAAGTTTTGAAAGATTTCTGTCTGACAGTTGACCCCAGTGACCCCACACTGAAGCTTACCAGGGACCAGCTGGACAACATGCCTGTTTTGGGTAAGATTTCCACTGAAAATAGAAGTTACCTCTGCAACAAACACTATGGGTAAATTTAAATCTGGTCCTGCCTACATGACCACAGTAGTCAGATTTTTTGCTGTGTATGAGATCAAGTAGTACAGAATATGGCATGTTTGATGCTTTTAAATATGGCAAAGAAATTAACCTAATTTCTTTTTTTTTTATTCCTTTCTGTCTATATTTCTATCTATAGACAGCATCATAAAAGAAGCCATGCGTCTTTCCAGTGCTTCCATGAATGTGCGTGTTGCCAAGGAAGACTTCCTGCTTCACCTTGACAACCAAGAAGCTTATCATATAAGGAAAGATGATGTCATTGCCCTGTATCCACCCATGCTGCACTACGACCCAGAAATCTATGAGGATCCCTGTGTAAGATTCCTTTGTAATGACTACTTAATGAATGAAAAAACTAGCTTCTTCAGGAAATCACTATAATTTGTGTTGCCTTACTGAAAACTCATCTTCCTTTCTCCGTCTCTTCTCTTCACCCCACAGGAGTACAAGTTTGACCGTTTCCTGGATGAGATAGGTCAGGAGAAAACTACTTTTTACCGCAGTGGACGGCGACTACGTTATTTCTACATGCCCTTTGGCTCCGGGGTCACCAAATGCCCAGGCAGATTTTTTGCTGTGTATGAGATCAAGCAGTTCCTCAGTTTAATGCTTGTTTACTTTGATATGGAACTATTGGACCCTGCTATCAAAGTTCCACCTCTTGACCAGTCCCGTGCTGGACTGGGAATCCTCCAGCCTACCTATGATGTGGACTTCAGGTACAAGCTGAAATCAAACCACTAGGCTCTGTCTTTGTCAGACAGAGCGACTTTAGTACATATTGTACATAGTCTATATTTAACAATGTTAATGAAGATGCCTTGCTGCATTTGTAAATAGCCTGAATTATTCATTTTTGTTGCTTTAATTTCCTGCTGATGTGCCAAATACTGTCTCTGGTGGACCAGGTTTAGCAGATGGATCAAAAGAGCTAAGTTGCATCTTAAGTTGCTGTGGAAAGCCAGACCTTTAGCCATATAAATTCATATTACTTACCATAAAAGTGCTTTTGCATATTTGGATTATTTACTAAACGTCTTGAAGAATTACATTACTGCCAATGGTTTTTTAAATAACAGGCAGCCACTGTTTTTAATAGACCTCACTATACCACATTACTGTATCATAGTAATAAAGTGTAAAAATAAAAAATAAAAACAGTCATCACTGACAAACAGACTGGCAGCAAATCATGTTACCTGTTAAGAAGTCTAAATGCTGTTTCAAAGCTTTTCCATACTGGAAAGAATATATATATATATATATATATATATATATATATGACTCTCTATAACTAATTTGAGCTTGCCTTGCTGCACTTTTGAAATACTACCACTTCAGTGTGTATAAAGTGATAGCATTGACTATCACAACCAAAGTCAAGTGCTTTTTCCATCTGTGTATTTATTACATAGCATTAAATCTGCTGAAATTCCTGTAGGAATCAATTTTTTTAACCAATGAATGCATTGTAATCAATATCATTTACTGTCCTTACCTTCACCCTGTGGTGGGAGATAGATAGATACAGATCAACCTTGGAGTTTGCTCTCTTTGGCTGTCTCACTCTCAGACACTGGTGCCACTGAATACGTGTCTGATTGTTGGCCGATGCTGACCTTTAAATGAAATAATGCTCATTTTCACAAGTCAGTGTAACATTTATGATGCACAGCTGGCTGTACAGTTTCACTGATGAAGGTATTCTGTGTGTTTACTTAAGAGGTCCACTTTGCAAACAGCACTCTTGACTTTTTAATACTGAGAATTACAAATGGAGCACACACATGCTTTAACAGATGGCAGCATGTGGACATGGACATCAAACTGTATTTGCATTTGTAAGGTTAAGCCATAGTCCAGTCTCCAGTGAGAAGGAAGGTTATATGGTTATTGATATTATTTCTTTCACATCAAAAACTTATTTTATTTTATTAGTTTATGTACTTTACTTCCTCTCTGAGTAATTCTGATAAACCTGGAAAAGAGGTCAAAGCACCACTGTAATCATGCACAGCTGTATTAGTTTTATTTCCTGGCAATCTGTAGTTTTCACTGGACAAAAATGCAACCGGTGTGTGTGTGTGTGTGTGTGTGTGTGTGTTGACATGATGGTGAAAAAACAGATAATAAATCAATACATTTGTACACCTGACTGTGTCTCACCCTGTCTGTGTCTAAACCTAGGCCGATAAAAATAAAGCATACTGTATATAAATATATACAGTTGAAGTCAGTTTACATACAATTACGTTGAAGTCATTAAAAGTCATTTTTAACCACTCCTCAGTACTTCATGTTATTAAACTGTAGTTTTGGCAAATCAGGAAGGTTGTTAGTTAAGGGTCAGGCTAGGCAGGTGGCCCAGAAAGCCTTGGTGCTCAACGCTTTGGAGAACTTCAAAGAGTTTGATAAGATCTTCCCGGCATTGGTGGCGTCAGGCAGCCCTGTGAAGACTGCTGCCCATGCAACCCAGATGCGGATAGGCAGTAGAATATGGGTGGCATGTTATAGTTTATCGCAGTAAATTGATACATCTTATAATATTAATCATTCATGAAATCATAGAGAAGCAGTCTTAAAACAGTATGGTTCACAATCTGGAGCCTCAAGTTTGTAATTTGGCCGTCACCATCTTTGTTTTTTTAAACCAGAAGAAACCATATTTGGACGAGACGGTGGAGCTGAGGAGGAGTGAGGGGTGGATCTGACACATTAGGAAAATGTTTACTGAGGTAATAAGTGAGCAGTAGAGACATTTTCACATAGACTTCAATACAATCAGACTTCTTTTCTGTTTTTTTTAAGGCTCTTCTGTATTGGCTTAACTTTTCAGACCCGGAGTCTACATCCATTTTTATGTACAGTCTATGGCCTGAACAGGGCCATAGTTACCAGAGTTACTGTAGCCTTTCAGTAACCTTGAACCACAATGGCCATTGTCCTTTGACCTCTCTCATCAACAAGGCATATCCATCAGCAGAACCGCTGCTCATGGGATCTTTTTTGTTTCTGGCACCATTCTGAGTAAACTCTAGAGACTGTTGTGTGCGAAAATTCCAGGAGATCAGCAGCTGCAAAATACCCACACCAGCCCATCTGGCACCAACAATCATGGCACAGCCAAAGTCACTGAGATCACATTTTTCCCCATTCAGATGTTTGATGTTAACTGAAGCGAAGCTCCAGACCTTCTTATTCTACGTGCTTTTATGCATTGCACTGATGCCACATGATTGGATGAAAGACATTAACAGCATGGAAATACATACACATACAACTAACTAATTAAATTTAGAAAAATTGTTTAATTAATTCTTCAAAGGGGATAGTGTAGGTGCAAGCTGTAAATCAGATGGCAAAGCTGAATGCATAGTTTCTTGGAACCCTGAGAATCTGGAGAAAATGGCTGGAAGCAGATCAGATATATATTCTGAACCATACCTTTAAAATCATTATATATCAGGTGCAGTCAACTTGACCAACAATTGTGTAGCAAGCAAGAATGAGTTAATGGACCTCGGGTATGACTCTCATGCTGGGGCCACAACGCTTACCTGACCTCTGGGTGACAGCTACATCATGGATTTGCTTCGCAGCGGCCCAATATGCCCCTGCACTCCACTCGTCTGGGACTGGATCTCGATATGACTACTACAACAGGCTGCTACAAAGATTGCACAACATCGAGGATGTTCAAGTGAGTCAAGTGAGTCTAACAAGATCTGAGCAAGACAGCCAGCCTTTACTTTTCTCTTGCTGGATGTGACAACAGGCCTCACAGCAGCTATGAAGATAATGTAAAGTGTATAGAGAGTGAAACTTGACCTTGGAAGAATTCATTTCACACTTCATTTTTCTTTTGTTTTTCATTCTGTTTGACTTCCAGTGAGCAACCTCTGCTCTGCTCTTACCTCATCACTAGAGACTCTCTATCCTGTATCCACCAAACCTGCCCACTCAATCCAAACTAGTCTGGCTTTAAGAATGGCCACTCCACTGAAACAGCCTTGTTGTCTGTGACAGAAGCCCTAAGGGCAGCCAGAGCTGCAGGTCAGTCCTCAGTTCTTATCTTTCTCGAGCTCTCGGCAGCCTTCATCTTGTACTCTTCAACATGGGCATCACGGGCAAAGCCCTTTCTTCGTTTGAATCCTTTCTTACTGGGCACCTCTTCACTGTGTCATGGCAAGGGAAAATGTCCTTAGCCTTCCCCTCCCAACTGGAGTGCCCCAAGGAGTGGTTGTGGGACCCCTCCTGTTTGCTATATACACCACCTCCATGGGTCCAATTATCCACTGACATGGGTTCTCACATCACTGCTACGCTGACGACACCCAACTATACCTGTCATTCCCACCAGACGACCCCACGGTCTCTGCAAGCTGCGATCCCAGCTTGTCTCTCTGATATATCTACATGAATGAAGTAACTCCACCTTCACCTAAACCTCTCAAAGACTGAACTCCTAGTCATCCTGCTCAATCAGTCTCTTCATCATGATTGATATCAAAATTGCCTCTACATTCTTAGCCCCATCTAAGGTTGCAAGAAACCTGGATGTCATGTTTGATGACAAGTTTTCCTTCTCCAACCATGTTGCATCTGTCTCTCAATTGTGCCGCTTTGCTCTATACAACATCAAGAAAATCAGACCTGACTCAGTCCTCCATCCAGCTCTTGGTCCAGGCCATAGTTATCTCTTACCTTGACTACTGCAGTGCTCCTCTGGCGGGCCTTCCTCTATGCTCAGTGAAACCCTTACAGATGGTCCAGAACGTGGCAGCCCGCCTGGTCTTCAATCAGCCCAAAAGGGCACATGTCATTCCGCTACTAATTGACCTACTAATCGACTTGGCTACCCATGACCGCCTGAATCAAATTCAAGTCAATAATGCATCATTACAGCCTTATGCTCCTTCCTCATCCACTATGTTCCTCCAGGGAATGTCAAACATTGCTATCCCTGCACACAAGGCAATCTCAGTCCAGACTGTTCTCGTCTGTGGTTCCCCAATGGTGGAACAAGCTACCAAGTTCTATTTTCAAGAATCTCTTGAAAACTCATCTCTTCTGTGGGCACATCCTTTCCTAAAACCTTGTCTAACTAGTAGTTACTATGCACTTTTTGATGCACTTCCTTATGCAATCTCCCAGCACTTATTAAATAGATGTACTACCTAACACTTACACAAAGGTTTCCCACTGTACTGTGGCTTTACTATTGTCCTTCACTTGTAAGTTGCTTTGGATAAAATCATCTGCCAAATGAGTAAATGTAAATGTAAATGTAAATGTAAATGTTACAACATACTGGGTGTAATGTACTGGGTGCTGCATCATCCCTCGTTGGACTGACAAGCTTCTAGTGACATGTTACGCACACACAGGGATCATTCCCATCCAGAGCCTGAGCAGAGATTTTTTTTTTTTTTTTTTTAACTACTGTTTTACTGCTTTTTTGTTGATCATAAGAAAGTAGAGATAAATAGGAATCTAGTGTAAAGTAACATGATTTATGTGTTGGTTTCCAGTCTTCAACTGTTCAGTGTTGGTGAGCCTGTGTCTACTGCTTCCTCAGATTGTCGCCCATCTGCATCAAGGTTGGTGAATATTGAGATGCTTATCTGCTTACCACAGTTGTAAAGAGTGGTTATCAGAGTTACCAGAGATACCATAGCCTTCAATCAGCTTGAGCAAGTCTGGCCACTGTCCTTTGACCTCTCTCATCAACAAGGCATTTCTGTCAGCAGAACAGCTGCTTATAGGATCTGTTTTGTTTTTGGCACCACTCTCATTAACTCTAGAGACTGTTGTGTGTGAAAATCCCATAAGATCAGCAGTTTTAGTACTTAAACCAGCCCGTCCGGCATGGTCAAAGTCACTGAGATCACATGTTTTCCCCATTTGGATGTTTGATGTTAACTGAAGCAAAGCTCTGGACCTTCTTATTCTGCATGCATTGCACTGCTGCCACATGACTGGCTGAAACATATACACAGCATGAAAATACAAAGACAACAACTAATTAAAGAAAAGTTTTTGATAATTTTAAGAGTAATAGTGATGGTGCAAAGTATAAATCAGCTGCCAAAGCAGATATTCTCATATCTGCAGCAGAAACTATGAGAATCTGGAGAGAACAGCTAGAAGCAGGTCAGATATATATTCTGAGACCATACCTTTGAAAGTGTTATAAGGGTGCAGTGGCAGAGACCTGGAAGGAAATGCTTGAGAAGCAGGAAGATATGATCAAATTATTTGGTACTATTCAAGAAATGGGTGGCTGCAACACAAAAAAAATTGGTTAGTTTTTACATTGGTACACTTGGCAACATTGTGAAATAGACATTACATGGGATTTAGAGAAGGAAATGTGGATTCATGTCTTCTGTGCCTAGTTTGCACATAAACACCCACAAACTTGACCACAAAACATCTAGAATGCTTCAGCATGATTTTTTTCACCATCTTAAATTACCCACATTCCAATACACCTACCATCGGTACAGTTCGTAATGAAATAATGGAAAAAGAAAGAATAATGATAAACAAACGACTCCTACAAATTTTGTTAATTTAGTGTTTTGTGTTAATTTAATTATATTTTGATTTTTGAATACATTTCTACATTATTTTTAATGGTTAATGGAAATTCATTTGACTTACAAAGAACAAGACCAGTCTGACATCACACAAAAGGAAAGCCACAGGTTAGATATATTGCATTCACAAGCACATGAGATTCTGTGGCCTTGAACTTTGACTTTTGCCCACCAAAACTGAATCACTTCAACTCTCAGTCCAAGTGAATGTTTGTGCTAAACCCAAAGAAATTCCCTTCAGGTGGCCTTGAAAAATGACAGTCAAGAGGCCAGAAGCATTTTTTCAGGTCACAGTGACCTTTGACCACCAAAATTTAATCAGTTCATCCTTGAGTCCAAGTAAATGTTAGCGTCCTCAAGGTGTTACAGAAATACCACATTGGACAGTGAGAATGGGACGGATGGATGGACAGAAGACTGGAAAACATAATACCTCCAGCCCTGGCTGTCGCCAGCACAGAGGCATAAAAATAGACAGTGCAGCTGATACTGATAAGGATAAAAACATATGGGAAAGAGACAGGAACTGATTCAGAACTGCATCAGTGAGGTGAAGGAGAGTGACATTTAACTTATAGATACTTTAAGGCTTAATCTATCTAATCACTTAATAACATGTAAAGTATGACTTGTGTCAAAAACATTTGAGAGTCCTCTTCTTCACCCACTTGAGCTTGTCGGTGAGTCAGTGTCACTATGACGTCCTGACTCACTTGCTGCTCCAGCAACAGGTGATTCTTCCTCTACCTCTACCTCTAGCCTTGTTTGCAGCATGTTGCGTCCTTCATCCTTTTTGTTCTAGAAAAATATTCTTATGTCTTCAGCCGTAGCTCATTAGCTACCACCAGATTCCAACATCAGCCCTGTAACCGCTGCAGTCTCTCTCTCTTTCCCTCTCTCTCTCACCCTCTCTTGCACTCACAGAAATTGCGCATGCCAAAAAATGAAATGAAATAATAATAAATAAATCTTTTAGATCTGGGGCTTTTTGCAAAACATGCTCCAGCCTAACAAAGCATATGTTGGACAACATCAGTCTTTTCAGCAAATGCCCCAAAACAAGACGATTACATCCAAGTGACCAAGCTCTGTAGTGGCAGTAGTAATTATGAGAGGAGCAAAGGGGAAAGTCAGATGATGTTATTACATATATATGGTGGATGGATGGGTTGATAACACATACCATCACACACACCACCCATCTTTGCGCTCCCTCTAATATGTATACCATCTCCTAATCCTTAAAACCAACAAAGCCATGTAATTAGTAAAGAGGAATCACTGACGGTAGACACATTAAATACTTTCAAACTTGGCATTTATTAATACAATAAAATTGTATACTCCACAGTGATGAATCCGAAAACAAGCTATGGCATCCATCCTATTTGTGCCTGTGTGTTTGAGGGAGAGAGAAAAAATGGACATGATAAATGATTGATCAGATGACTACTGTTTTTCAGACAGAGTAGGCTAGTGTTGAACAGTTTGTAAATTTACCCTGTCAAAAAGGATGAAGGTAAACTCCTTAGATTAATACTTAAAAAATGTCCTCACTGTGTGTGCCTGTACAAACCCTAACCATTACAGCACCACTATCATCAGCCACAGGAGCTGATGAAGGTCCTACTGCTGCAAACATGTCCGTAAGTTTGGCACATTTGGTAGTGTCTGCCTGAAGTACCTGTTTCTTTTTCTCCCCCAATTTCTCCACGCTTCCCTTGCACTTCTTCTCCATCTTTCTTTCACTGTTTGTTTCATCAGACGCACACTGCACGCAGGTACTGAGCCCAAAGGCGGAGGTGTTTGAAGACGTGACTGGGTCGGCCCAGTGTCAATTTAAAAAAAGAACCAATTGGCCGTTGATTTATGTGTTTCACGGGCCTGTGCTGACTTTTGTTTGACAAATGCATTACACCCACACAGAGACCAAGGGACAAGGTGTTTAAATAAGTGATTGAGCCAGCCAATCTATGAGTTTTATGGGCTGGTCAGACAAATAAAAAAGGATGTATCGGCCCAAAAAGCACGTTGGCCCAGCGGGAAAGTGCCCGGTCTGCCAGATTACCAGTCCACCCCTGGGTTGGAGGACTTGTTGGTTTAGAGGCTTAACTGGAAACTTAATTTCCCTACCATATGTTCATAATCTGTTGTCTGCTTGCAGCAAAATTGCCAAATAGCTTCAGTTTAAAAATGAAATTATAAAATAAACTGTTCACTTCTGTACATGATTTGCCTTTAACAAATTACCTCCAGATCAGTAAGTTTTATGATTCTGTTATATTCCAAACATTGATAAATAACCGAAAGACCATGTATATTGTGTTTGATTTTAGAGTGGTTGTTGTGATAGAGACCGGTCCATCGCTCCATCACAGCAGCCCTCGAGGCCTGCATTAGAGCAGGTGAGGAAAGGCCAGGTTTACCCACCATTTATTTTATAAGTGCAGCCCTGCTTATGTGTAGAATAAACATGCCCACATGTGCCCACATCCTCCTGAGCTGCGGACTCCCATTAGGCTATAGTCCTCCCACTCTATGAGCAATATTCAACTAGATTCAGGGTCCTTGTCATGCCAGTGGATATTGTGCTTCAGTAGTGCATACACCCAAAATTAATTTTCAATTATATGAGTACAAATTATGACAATTCAAGAGCCCTATAATTGTACTGCCTCAGGGCAGTTGCTGTCCTTGCTCAGTTGTTAATACAGCCTTGAGAAAAAAAAAAACAGTCACAGTCTGTCTGAGAGACTAGCTGTAGTGAACATAATGGGGCATTCAGCAGCTGAACAGCCAGATATTTCCTACAGAATACAAAACAGTAAATATTTGACTGTCATTAACCAGGAAGACAGAAATTTCAAATTAATTATAATGTTGCTCCATAACTGCTGTTTGTGTAAGTAAACAACACTATACTAAGAAGTTTGACAACCTGAGGTTGATACTGCGAGTTCACACGGTTTTAAAAAAAAACTCAGTTATTGCAGGCTTAAAGAAGCAAATATCCTAAACTCTCAGTGTTACTTTGTTACATGACTGTGTGGGAATCAAGAATGTAAGGCGCAGGCCTACAACTGTGCCCTCTCACCTCTTTATTATACAGTATGTGTGTTTTAACGTATGGATTAGCATAATCAGCATGAGCAAGTTTCTTAACTAGAAAATATATAAATCCCAAAATATGTTTGTTGCAAGTTAATATGAAAGAGTTGTCTAACAATATGTACCAAGTATTTGGCCCTTAGAGTTAATTAGAGTTCAACTTATGCAACCTTCAGTAACCCCATCAGCCTGCAGTAACCTCTGCAGTCTAGACACAAACGGCTGACTCCACAGTGAACAGGAAGGATGCAGAGTCATGCACTAAAGTGAATTAATGAGTAATACACAGATGATGTGTATTGCTGATGAAAAAACACAAGGTTTTCAAGTCAAGGCCAGCTGCTCCGACAACTGTATGTGTGGTGTTCATAAGACTGTTGAGGTAATAAGGTTATTTCAGAGTCACGTTGTGAAGGGGTCATCATGCAGACTGAGAAGTCAGTCCCTACATGTCTGGTCATTTATTTGTCTTAGTTCTAGGTTTGATTTCACAATGATTGTTACAAGGCTGAGGTTAGGGTATGGCAAAGGCAATATATAGCAATTCAAATTAAGGTTATGGCAAGCCTCAAATTAATATAAGACAGAAGTGTACTACTGAAAGAATGTATATTTGCATTTGTCTATGTTTCTTTACTTGAAGGAATACAATACAATCTCAAACAGACATAAATGTTAGTAAGCACTCAGAGGTTTATTACATATAGGACACAGCTGATGATAAATTATATTTTTCTTCTCAAAAAAAGTCACAAGTGCCCTAAATGTGAATTCTGGGCTAAAATTTGTTCCAACAAATATTTACTCCAAAAAGTTGCAAAAACAATACTGAGCACTCATGGTTGCGGCCATTGAAGATCTCCACGTCAATTCAAGGTGCTCTTGAAGTTAAAATATTATCAAATATCAAATATTTTGTTTCTTTCCTCCCTTGTTAATATTTTTCATCTTACATTCCTGTAACTATGACACAAGCAGAAGATGAGAGGATGTTTGTGCTCGAAAAGCTTGAGGAAAGAGATGGATTAAGTAAGTAATCAAGCTGAGCCGTTGGATGTGTGTTTACTTTTCTTATTCACTTGTTTAATAAGTGTAAAATTCTTCTGTAGTTGGAGTCACCATTTAGACAACAATTTTGATGTGTATAATCAGAAGCCCTTATTGCTTGTAGCCCCACACCAAAGCTGGGAAATGACTAGCTGCCACTGGGTGAGACAGGAAATCTGAACAAACAGGTCCATGAGTTAGGAGACATATCAGACGCTAAAACACAGAGATTTACAATACTCTTACAATACTCTCTCAATACACAGGATTTTACAGCTCTGAGGGCTATCGTGATGTATCCTTTGTCACAATATTCACAAAGTAATCAGTAGAGATAAAAGGTCATGTTCAAAATAATCTACCAGGGATGTGCTTGCGTGTTCCTCCCTGGCCACCACAGCACCTTGCTGCCAGATTAAGTTACGCCTTGTTGCAAAGTTGAGCCAGGTTTTTGCTGGTGAAACCTGATTTGTTTTTTTGCCCTGCTGCATCTCATTCAAATGAATGAGAGGGTTGTGTTTTTACTTGCAGGTTGGCTGGAACACATCCTCTAACTTTAGTCAAACCATGTGATGCACAGTATTTTGTATGTGAATGTGAAAGAGAAGACAACCTCTCATGGTTGCATCAAAAGACCACATCCAGGAAAAACTTTGTTATTGTTGAAGAGCAGTGACAATGTGTTATATGATATTATTGTATTGTTATAACAATTAGAAGATTAATTTGTTTATTGAGTAAAAAATCCAAATACTGGCTGGTTGCAGATTCTCCAGGACAATGATTTAATGTACTGCTTTACTCTGTTTTATATCATTCAACTGAATAAGTTTTAGACTGTTGGTCAGACAAAACAAAATACCTGACGGACTGAGAGATTCTAATTTTTAACTTTCTGTCATTGCATGGACACAAAGATGAGTTAAGATCATTTGGAAAAACTCTACTGAATGATGAAAATAATCACTAGTTGCAGCTCCAGTGATAATCACCATCATAATCATAATCATCAGTAATTTGATTTTGTACAGAGATACTGTTTGAGTGGTTTACCTAACATTATTAAACAGTGAGGTAAAATGAACTAGGTTTTAAAAAGTAAGAATTAAAATGATGAAATGAAATTATTAAAAGATTAAAAATGAAATGGAAAAAAAAATATATAGAAACAAAAATAAATAGAAAATAGTCCCTTTAAAGAAATCCTCCTAAATTAATCTTTGGACATTAGAACTCATTCCTGAACTCAGTCATTGTCATATGTTCCATATGTATCGGACCAACACAATATTAAATAATTAAAGAATTATAAAAAGAATAATCATATGAAGACATAGTTAAACATATCTAAATTAACCTAAAATAATGTCAATTAATGAAAGCCATTATAACAAATCCAGTGATAATGATGGTATCTGCTCACAGCCTGACAACAATGGGGTGGTCTGCTGTATGTGGAAATAGGTAATTATTTGCTAACACCTTAGGCTATAAAACTGTGATAATGAGACGGGGTTTGCAGTCTCAGGAAGAAAACTTTATTGCATAAGCTTTATTACCAATAGCAAAGACCTGAATTAGTCTGTAGAGCAACTAAGTGAAAGTGCATCAGTTTATATAGTTACAGGATGAGTAAAGCCCCCTCAACGATATTCCCTCTCATCCTGTTTTTGTACAAACATATTAATACATGGCTCTCCCTACCCACAAAGGTTGCCAAACACTCACCACAATGACTGCAAAACACACTTATTACTCAAGTACTTTTTGACAGTTTATAATAGTTCTGTCTAGTTCCCTCATGGCTGAACAGGACAAAGTCCTGTCCTGTTAAGCGATTTGAATTTGATGTCAGCAACACATTTCAAAGAAGTTAGGGCAGGGTCATGTTTACCACTGAGTTGCATCACTTCTTCTTTTAACATCACTCTGTAAATGTTTAGGAGCTGAGGAGGTTTGGGTTCTCCTTTGTCATATTTTCAGTTTCATGATGCGCCAAATGTTTTCAGCGGGTGACAGGTCTGGACTGCAGACAGGCCAGTTTAGTGTCTGGACTCTTCTACTACGGAGCCATGCTGTTGTAATATGTGCAGGATGTAGTCTGGCATTGTCTTGCTGAAATATGCAAGACCTTCTCTGAAAAAGATGTTGTCTGGATGGCAGCATATGTTGCTCCTAAACCGGTATATATCGTTCAGCATTAATGGAGCCTTCCCAGATGTGCAAGCTACCCAAGCCATGGGCACTAATGCCCCCCCCAACACCATCACGGATGCTGGCTTTTATTCATTTGAAATTTTGATTGGTCAGACCACAGGACAGTTTTCCATTTCACCTCAGACCATCTTAAATGAGCTGCATTTGTGGAGCAGCAAAGAATTGTGTTCACAGACAGTGGTTTTCGGAAGTGTTCCCGAGCCCATGCAGTGATTTCCACTATAGAATAATGTTGCCTGAGCACCCAAAGATTGGTTTTGGCCTTGTCCCTTTGCCTACAGAGATTTCTCTGGATTCTCTGAATTTCTTTTAATGATATCATGTACCATAGATGCTGAAATTCCAGAATTCTTAGCAAATTTATGTTGTGGAACATTATTCTTAAATTGATGTACAATTGCCCACGCAGTCTTTCACAGAGTGGTGAACCTATCCCCATCTTCACTGCACAGAGACTCTGTCCTCTGTTGTTTTTTTTTAGCATTACACGACTTTTCCCTGTCCCAACTTTTTTGAAACTTGTTGCTGGCATCAATTCATATATATGTCATCTTTGTTCTATTTTCAATTAAATATGTGTTTACATGATTTGCACATCATCACATTCTGTTTTTATTTACATTTTGCACAGTGTTACCACTGTTTTGGAAACAGGGTTGTAGGTCTGATCAACTTGTCTTTATTAACAGGTTATGTGCCACAGTCTTTTAAGGTTGCAGTAATTAAACCTCAACTTAAAAAACCTCTCAATTCAGATGTTTTATTTGCAAACCAGTCACATGATTATTTGCACAGGAATGGTTTGGTTGAAGCTTTCCAGTCAGGTTTTAGAGTCCATCATAGTACAGAAACAGCTCTGGTCTAGGTCACCAATGATCTCCTCCTAGCCTCAGACTTGTCTCTATACTTGTCCTACTAGATCTTAGTGCCGCGTTTAACACCATAGATCACAAGATCCTGTTACAGAGAACAGAACATGTCACTGGCATTAAATGAACCTCACTGAGCTGGTTTAAGTCAGACTTCTCAGATAGATTCCAGTTTGTTCATGTTAATAATGACTCTTCTGCAGACAAAGGTTAGTCATGGAGTTCCACAAGGTTCTGTGCAAGGGCCGATACTTTTTACCCTATTTATGCCTTTAGGCAATATTATCAGGAAGCACCAGATAAATGTCCATTGTTATGCAGATGACACCTGACTGTACTTACCTAAGAAGCCAGGTAACACTAATCACATGGTCAAACTTCAGGCATGCCTTAAGGACATAAAGGCCTGTGAGATGAAGTCATTATTTTGCCTACATCTGACTCAGCTCAAGTGTTAGTAATTCTCTATTTCTAAATTCAGACAAAACTGAAGTCATTGTACTTGACCCTAAACACCTCACAAATACATTTTCCGATAATACACTTACTCTGGATGAGATTACCTTGGCTTCCAGTGCTAGAGTCAGAATCCTTGGGGTGATTTTTCATTTGGTGGACCTGAGCTGCAGCCAGGGATGCCATAATGTCCTTTACCCTGGCTCGTTCTTTCTTTTCCGCCTTTTCCTCAAGTTCCCTCTTGATGGCCTGCTCAGCCCCATTCGCATGCTTGGCGATGTCCTCGAGACATAAGGTTGTCCATGTCAAAAGCCCTTTTTCCACCATCACGGAAATCTCGGGTCGCAGTCCTCTCACGAACGCCCATGCGATTTGCGCGGTGTATTTGTCGTCTCTTTTCAGAATCAGAATCAGTTTTATTGCCAAGTATGTTTTCACATACAAGGAATTTTTTCTGGTGATTGGTGCAATTGATCAGCAACAGTGGGGCTCTCTAGCCTTGTTGATGAGGCTAATAGCAGATGGGAAGAAGCTATTTTTGTGGCGAGAGGTTTTGGTCCTGAAGGACCGCAGCCTCCTGCCAGAGGGGAGTGTCTCAAAGAGTTTGTGTCCAGGGTGGGAGGAGTCAGCTACAATCTTCCCTGCACGCCTCAGAGTCCTTGAGGCGTACAGGTCCTGGAGGGACGGAAGATTGCAGCCAATCACCTTCTCAGCAGAGTGGATGATACGCTGCAGTCTGTTATTGTCCCTCTCCGTGGCAGCAGCGTACCAGATGGTGATGGAGGAGGTGAGGATGGACTCAATGATGGAGGTGTAGAAGTTCACCATCATAGTCCTTGGCAGGTTGAACTTCTTCAATTGCCTCAGGAAATACATCCTCTGCTGAGCTTTTTTGATGAGGGAGCTGATGTTTAGCTCCCATTTGAGATCCTGTGTGATGGTGGTTCCCAAGAAGCGAAAATGCTCCACAGTAGCCACGGGGGAGTCACACAGGGAGATGGGGGTGGGTGGGGCTGGGCTCTTCCTGAAGTCCACTATCATTTCCACTGTCTTCAGAGCGTTTAGCTCTAGGTTGTTCTGCCTGCACCAGGTCACCAGACGCTCAGTCTCCCGCCTGTAGGCAGACTCATCGCCATCAGAGATGAGTCCAATGAGAGTGGTGTCGTCTGCAAACTTCAGGAGCTTGACAGACTGATGGCTGGAGGTGCAGGTGTTGGTGTACAGGGAGAAGAGCAGAGGAGAAAGAACGCAGCCTTGCGGGGATCCAGTGCTGATGGTCTGGGAGTCAGACACGTGCTTTCCTAGCTTCACGTGCTGCCTCCTGTCAGACAGGAAGTCGGTGATCCACCTGCAGGTGGAGTCAGGCACGCTCAGCTGGGAGAGCTTGTCCTGCAGCAGAGCCGGGATGATGGTGTTGAAGGCAGAGCTGAAGTCCACAAACAGGATCCTGGCATAGGTCCCTGAGGAGTCCAGGTGCTGGAGGATGAAGTGGAGAGCCATGTTGACGGCGTCGTCTACAGACCTGTTGGCTCTGTAGACGACCTGTATTCCCTTCCGCTTGTTCTGGTGTCAGGCCACCGTAGGTCACCAATGCTGCTCTCATTCTGTAGAGGAATGCAGTGACAGTTTCACCGACCTCTTGTTTAACAGCAGCCTTTTTCCAGTCAACGATGACGGGGAAAAGTTATTTTATTTTTGCACACAGCGTGGTGAAAAGTGCCTTATATTCCGCATTTTTGGCTTTGTCCATGTCAGGGTGCTTCAACCTGTGGTTTTCTGCATCGCGGAGTACGGGGGAGACTTTGTTCCAGTCCCCCTTCATGTGGCTGACCAGCAGGCTCCTCAGTTCATCAATTGTCGGCCTGTACGATTCCACCAACATTGTCAGCTGTTCAACCAACTTTTCGCCTCCCTTCGATATCGGTGGCAACTGTGCACAGACCTCATGCACATCAGCTACTGTCCATGGTCTCTACACAAGCTGTGTCTCACCATTCCCCGCTGCCACTTCAATCATGGGAGCCATCAGCTCTCCACCAGTCTCTGCCTCCTCCTTGTTGGTCTCTGTGTTGTTCTTATACTCCAAGCCTGAACGGGTCATCCCACCGAGTTCGGGATAGAGGTGTGAAGTCACCTCCAGCCTCCTTCGTGGTGGTTTGGTGCCTTCATCTTTTGGAGGGAAGTTCTTCAGTAATATATCGAGCAGCAGCTCAGCCTTTGTCGGAGGCATCGGTGAGGAGTATGAGGCAGCAGGGCCGTGGTCATACTGGGGTGCGGAGGCAGCAGCCCCAGCGACCTCTGAGTGCAGCTCAGGTGTAGGGAGGGGGCCAGCATAGGGTGGGGGCATGGTTCCTTCCCGGAGAGAGGGATGCCGGTCCGCTGCAGCTGCAGCTGGAGCAGACCGCTGGAGCAGCTGGAGCTGGAGGTGGAGTGGAGTCCAGGTCCGGATCCAGCTTCACACACTGGGGCGCAGTTATTTTGGGAGTCTGCCTACGCTTTGCCTCACTCATCCACATATCAAAAGCTTTCCAATCTGGCTCACTTCCCTTCTTGCTCCTAGTTTTTTGACGCATTTCTTCTCTATTTTTAAGCACTGCACGCAAACCCTCCAGCTGTTTAACACTCAGGCTGCCTGCCCATGGAAAACTACACTCCCTGACCCACAGATCTAACTGGGCTATGGATTCTTTTCCATAGTATACTGTCATGTACTTCACATTTGGGGCATGATAATCTGGTCCCTCAGAGGGTTTACTTTGTTCTGATCCCATAATTATTTGCTCTCAGACATTTCAGCAATTTTTTAATCAAATCTAGATTATTTTATACTACTTACCGTTAGTTGTATTTTAACAATACAATTGTTAACTCTGCTCTTGGATTATCTTATTGTTACTATTAAATTAATTTCTTTAAACTGAATTTAATTCTCCTAAGACAGTCAAAAATGTTAAGCCGAAACAAACAAGAGAAACGTGAAACTCCCTTCACGGAGGCTGGTAAGTCCAACTTACCCCCTAGATCCCAGATCTAGCTGCTAGATTCCAAATCTAGACGCCCAGGTTCCCCCCACCGGGCCAGTACGCTCCCTCAAACACCGTTTTTAATTTTTCCCCAGGAAAAAGAAAACAATCGATGCCCGGCACGTCTGCCGGCACTACTTTTAATAAGCAGGCAGAGGAGCGCAACAACTTCTGCGCAGTCAGGCTTTCCACAACCTAGGTCTACACTGACAACAATAAGAGCAAAAACTCTCAGAAAAAACAGCGAGGCGTTTACAGCCACCGGGTTCGTTGGACTCCAACAGTGAGAGGACTCCGCTCCTCCAGACGTCAGGCCCTCCTCTCAACCTTCTTTTTCTGGGGAGTTAGAGGTTTTCCAAGAGCCTGGCTCTTGGCGTGCGCACGTTCTAACACCCTCAGTCTAGAGGTCCTGAAGTACGCTCACGGATGGAGCCCACCCAGGGACGCCAAAATTGTGGTGGCAAAAACTATACCTTGTTCAATAAAGAGTTGAAAATCCAAAAAGAAGATCTTCACGCGTCAGCTGTCTTTCTTGAGTTTAATAAACATTCATGAATGGAGTCACACAAACACAACCGAACAGCAGTACAGTCAGTGAGTGAGTGGCCTGAAGATGTTATCCAGGGCCACAGTCTTATAGTTCCAAAAACACATTCCACAAAGACAAAATACGATACTCTCTCTCATGGGAAAAAGACAAAATACGATACTCTCTCTCACAGGATTGTCTCTGTGCTGAGTCTTCACCTGCTTGCCTCTCCCCCAACGCAATGTCACTATAACTCACAGCTCTGTCTCCACAGGGGTCAAATGAACAACACACTTATCACAACAAGAAGGGCAAAGACATCCACATATATTGTCTACATGTGTTCTTCATCAGTTCACACAGAGGTCTTTTACACAACCATAAAGGATGTACAAAGGTTAGGTTCAAAAACTTCATTAGAACTATCCACACAGTCATTGGTTACACAGTTTTGAATAGGCACACATGAGTTATACCAAAATTTCCCATTACAGTCCTTTACTTCACACATAAAACAAGTCTCTAGGACAACTTTCTTCTACCTGTGCAACATTGTGAAAATCAGAAACATCCTTTCCAAAAAAGATGCAGAAAAACTAGTTCATGTATTTGTTACCTCTAGACTGAACTACTGTAATTCTTTATTTTCACCCAGTAACTCAGTGAAAGGGCCTCCAGCTGATACAAAACGCTGCAGCACTAGAATTGACAGGAACTAGGAAATGAGATCACATCTCTCCTGTGTTAACATTTCTGCACTGGCTCCCAATAAAATCCAGAATAGAATCTAAAATCCTCCTCCTCACCTACAAAACCATTCATGGTCAGGCACCATTGTATGTTAACTTAGTTCCCTATTATTCTAACAGACCACGCCACTCTCTAAATGCAGTCTACAACTTATTATTATTATTATCATTATTATTATTATTATTTTCCCCCCACAACCTCTTTCCCGTCTTAAACGCAACCGGTCACCCTCAGGCCTGGTTCTGTTGGAGGTTTCTTCCTATAACAAGGGAGTTTTCCCCTCCCCCCGTCACCAAGCGCTCGCTCTTTGTGGGAACTGTTGGGTTTCTCTCGATAATGAAGTAAGGTCTTGACCTTTCCCTGTAAAGTGCCTTGAGAATTATCTCAATATTATGAGTATATTATGATTTGGTGCTATATAAATAAAACTGAATTGAATTCAACTGAATTTACCTTTGTACTGTACAAAGTTCATGATATCAGTACTTGCAGTTCACCACAGGTCATTATCAGGTCTGATTCTTTACACAGAAATAATTTTGTCACTTTGTGTAAAATTCTGGAGATAAACCTTTGTGTTGCTAACAAAAGCATGACGGGTATGAATACTGATAACATACAGGCCCTGACCTGAGGTAACTTCATGAGAGGTTACTGTAGGTGAAACCATAACAAGATCATTCAGTAACACAGTGACTTCTTTTAAAATAGATATCAGTGTATATCATATTATGACACTGCAGCAGTGCATAACTATAATGAGGGAGGGAATTTTTCTGACCATTAAATTACATCATGATTCACTTGTCTATTTGAATCCATTTACATGGCAAGGCTTTCACTGTTGAACTGATTATTTTTCCTACATCTGACTCATAGTAGCTCATGTGTTAACAGATTTGGTAATGGAATGTGTGTATTCAGTGCATCTGGCCGGTACATTAAAAACATGTTATTGTGTCATTAAGGTCAAATTGTCATTGGAAGTCATGGTTACTAAAGTACTTTTCTATCAACAGGGGGACACATTCAATATAACCCTTGTCTCCCGCCACAGTGTGTGTATATGTGTGTATGTAAGTGAGACAGATGGAAATCCAGCAGTAAATGCCCCCTTCCTTCATCATAACCTCTGTATAAACAGGCTCCAAGAGCAAACATTGAGAAATATCAGTTTGAACTGGAATAGCCTCCACAGATGACCTTGCAGCTTCAGTGGCTGAAAGGTTCCTTCTGGTCAAATATAGAAGAAACATAACCCATCCACAGAACTGCATTCTGGTTGTTCACACTGTCTCCACATAGGGCAAATGCTATGAAGAGGTGGCTGGTTTTCACCCTTATTCCCTATGCTCACCACCCACTCCAACCACCTGCCAACACAGTATGTGTGGTACAAAAATGTTCACTACTGAACATAATCCAAGGAGGCAGGTACAGTTATGACAAGGGTTGCCCTAAAACTTACCTTCAAACTGACACAAAGAAGAAATACATCAGTATCTACACTGCCATTGCAAAACAACATACTGAAATATCTAAAATTGTTGTACACATTACATATCTGAACTTACCTTGGTCTCTCCTGGAACCTTTCAAATGGTGTTGGGGCCACCCTGGAGAGAAGAGATAACAGCAATAATGGTAAGTGAGTGACGAGACTCACTTGTACTAGTTATGGCACACATTCATTAAGTCATTCACTTTATTCAGTCATGTGTATAGCACATGTTACCTGACAATTAAAAAGCTAGTTTCATGCTGGGCTGAGATTTACCTACTCTGCATTTCTGTGACAGAGCAGACCTCAGTTAGTGCCAGCAGAGCAGTAGCTACAGCACACACCACAGACTGTTAAATGCTTACTGTCACGGTACTAATCCGTGAATAATGAAATTCAATAAAATACATTCTAGTTTCTTATCATTATCCATATTCATAGTGCAAATATTCATAGTGCGAATGTATACAATGTGTATCAATATAGTACCAGATGTCTCAGCTTTTGTTCTGAATTTTTCTGATCAATGAAGGTGACTGTAAGTGTCATGAGCTCTGGTAAGGAATAGGCTTTTTAAAATGTCATACTAACACACTAACAATATGAATGAAAGCCTTGACGAATGACATTTGATGTGCTTATTACAATACAGTGACTAATGGGTTATTATGCCTTTAAAGATTTGCAGCCTGTCATAATCTCTCTCAATTTATTACCTGCTCTGAGGAAATTCATATGTAGTGCAATATGTGCTGCCATCTGCTGAGTGAGTGGAGATTCTGCACCTTTATGCATGGGGAGAAATTTGAAGTGGCACTATGTAGTCAATATTTGATTTTGAAGCCTCATCAGATTCCCCCTACATCTCTGGTACTAATTAAGCCAAACTAAGGCGTAAACCCAGGCATAGCACAGCTAGAACCTGTCACAATCACTGCAACACACTATGGCACAGTGTGGAGAACTCTTAACTCCTGTTAAATTAGCTGCAATGATACAGACTTGTGAAAAGTCAAGGCAAAGATCTAATCACCATTTGTGCTGTGGTCACAACCAGCAGCTGTAGCTATACATAATATATAATATGTAATAATACATTCTTGCTTTATGCTACTGTCATAGATCGGCCTTCTTCTGTGAATCAGAGGGGATGTAAAATGTATTGTCAGGCAACACAAAAAATTGTTGAGAAAAAAAACCCTTTAGTGGGATCCATACTATAGAATTTAATAAATCACACTGGAAATGAAATATGAAGACATTATGTTCTTCATGTCCTGTCATATTCATTTAGCATTTAATACTGCATGGAGGCATGCGAAGGATGTAGACGTGTTTAGTCGGTGCTCCTCTCCGCGACTTGCAAAATCATCTCTCTACCGCATCTTTTTTGCTCATAGCCCACAAGTGTGCGTGTATATATCTCGCTAAGAACTCTATCAAACTGAAAATCCAACATGCCGAAGCAAAATGTCTCCAACAAAGCCAAAACCACCGAGAGCCAGGCTACCGTAGCTAGAGTTAGAGCTAGCATTGGTAGCAACAGCCCTGCTAGCGATTCTCCCGTGAAGTCGGACATGCCTCCGATAAAGCTTATGATATGTGTAAGAAACTGTGCAAAGAGGTATCAGAGTCAGTCCTGCGCTGCATTAATGAACGTTTCGACGCCTTTGAGGCTAAGTTTCAGTCACTCACAGCCTCGCAGGTGGAACTGCAAGACCGTGTGGCTAACCAGGAACAAGCCGCTAACGACCTTGACGCCCGTGTGCTGGTGCTTGAGGCTAAATGCACCGAGCTGGCGGGATGCAACACAGAGCTTCATACCAAGGTGCTCGACTTGGAGGCCCGTTCCCGGAGGCACAACATAAAGATTGCGGGGATACAAGAGGGTGAGGAGGAATGGCAGACCCACTGAATTTGTCTCCAGTCTACTCCCCAAACTGCTTGGTGACGAGCACTTTCCGCATCCAGTCAAAGTTGACTGGGCACACCGCTCCCTTCAGCCGAAGCCGGCCGCCGGCGCAAAACCACGCACCATCCTGGCACGCATCCACCCCTTTCAGGAGAGGGAGTTGATTCTTCGCCTTGGCAGACAACAGTCCATGGAGTACAAGGGAGGCAAGGTCCTTATCTTCCCGGATTATACCAACGAGGTCATGGCTCAGCGCCGCGCCTTCAGAGAAGTGTTGCAGGCTCTGCGCGACAAAGGAATAAAACACACTCTGCGGTACCTGGCCAGGCTTTATGTTTACCCCCAAGACAGCGGAGTGCCCAGGATCTTCACTGACCCCAAGCAGGTGGCTAAGTCACTGGAAAGGAATGACGGACGAGAGAGAGAGTAGATCCACACACTGACTGTTTTCATTCAACTCATGATTGCGCCAAGGTGAGGCAACTATTTGTTCAAAGCAGCTGAACAGCTGCTCGTAGCACTGGGATCTTTCTACATAATGTTTATATAGGTTACATACACCTGTTAGTTACAATGGCCCATTTTGAGCTGCTGCCATGTCCACATAGCCCAAGGTGCTGATACTGTTTACTTTCATTGCTTCACTTGCTTTATATCGCAGTATGTTATAGTTAACGTTATTATAATGTCGCGGGGAGGGGGCGAGTGGTAATATTCTAGTTATTTGCCCAGTAGCTCCTTTTGAGATGAGTACGGGACGCTATGTGCCAAGTTCGGGCAGGCACAAGGCGGGGTGGGAGGGGAGAAATGTTCTTGTTCCCCTTTTTCTTTTCTTTTTTTTTCATACAGTCAGTGCTTTACCTTACTCTACTTGGTTGTACAGGTTACATTTGTCTTATGGAAGGGGTAATATCTCTGTAATTATTTGCAATTGATGAACAGGGTGGTGAAATTTGTAAGCTTTAATGTGAATGGGCTAAATGGACCTATCAAACGGAAGAGAGTCCTAACACATTTGAAAAAACTGAAAACAGACATTGCTTTTATACAGGAAACCCATCTGACACCCTGGGAGCATAGAAAATTGAAAAGGGATTGGATAGGGCATGTAATATCATCATCCTTTAACTCTAAAGCCAGAGGAGTGGCTATCTTGATAAATAAGAACACCCCTGTTACAACTGGAGAAACCGTTGTCGATACATTGGGGAGATGTGTTTTAGTGAATTGTCAGATTTACTCAGAAACCTGGACTCTCTTAAATTTTTATGCACCAAATTATGATGATGAGTCATTTATCCAAGACATATTCTTGAAGGTGTCAGGAGGACGGCAAAACATTCTTATAGGGGTTGACTTCAATTTCTGCCTGGATCCTGTTCTAGATAAGTCAGCTCTATCAGTATTCAAGTCGAAAGCTGCCAAACTTACCATAGAATTCATGAAGGAATTAAACTTAACTGATGTGTGGGGACAAATGCACCCTCAAACCCAAGATTATTCTTTTTACTCTGGTCGCCACAACTCTTTTACTCGGATTGATCGTTTCCTGTTGTCAACACAGCTGATTCACAGAGCAGTAGATTCTGAGTACTTAACTAGAACACTATCAGATCATTCACCTCTGACCCTATCCATTTATATGCCTGAAAAAGCTACTAATATGTATAAGTGGCGTCTAAACCCTACTCTCCTCCAGAAACCAGATTTTTGCAAATTAAGAGAACAGATTGGGCTATTCTGTGAGACAAACTGTGCCTCCTCTCCCAATAGTTTTATATTATGGGACACACTTTTTAAGGGGACAAATAATCTCTTATACCAAAGGCATCAAAAACAAATACATGGCAGAAATAGAAGAATTGGAAACAGACATTTTGAAACTGGAAAAGGAGTTTCAACAATCAAGGTCTAAAGAAGTACATCAGTTATAGATGGTGATCAGGTAAATAAAAAGCTTAGATACAATACTTTGCATACAAAAATATTTTGAGAAGCAAGCAAAGATACTATGAATTGGGAGAGAAGGCACACAAAGTTTTGTCTTGGCAACTAAGAAAAGAAGAAAGCTCTAGGACGATTAATTCAAGCCAAACTGAAACAGGTTCTGTCATATAACCCAACAGAAATTAATGATACATCTAAATGGTTTTACACAAATTTGTACACATCAGAGCCACCAGAAAATTTGAGTAACATTGATGAATTTTTGTCCATGATTAAACTGCCCAAACATGGCCAGGAAAATCAAAATAATCTTGATCTGGAAGATGGGTTCCCTCCAGAATTTTACAGGGAATTTAAGGATTTATTCCTCCCACTTCTCATGGACGTCATCAATTTAGCCTTTAAGACCCATACACTCCCTGAATCATTTTCCACTGCCATAATTACTGTGATCCACAAAAAAAATAGAGATCCATTGAAATGCTCTTCCTACCGGCCAATCTCATTGTTAAATGCAGATTATAAATTGATTTCAAAAGCTCTGGCTAACAGACTTGGCCAATACCTGCCACAACTAATAAATCCAGACCAGTGTGGCTTTATTTCAAAGCGCTCCTCATCTAACAACCCGTGTAGGCTCTTTAATATTATTCATTTAACAAAATCTGAAACAGAACCTAGTATAGCTGTGGCTTTAGATGCTGAGAAAGCCTTTGATAGGTTAGAGTGGCCATATTTATTTAAAGTGTTAGCCAAGTTTGGGTTCGGCCCATTATTTATTAGTTGGGTTCAAACTCTCTACCATAAACGCCAGACAAAAATCAACACCAATGGACAGATTTCAAGTACATTCCCTTTAAGTAGATCGAGTCAACAGGGATGCCCTCTGTCTCCAGCACTTTTTGTTCTTGCAATCGTGCCTTTAGCTGAAGCAATTAGACAAGATCCTGATATAAAGGGTTTTTAGGGGGTTTCCGGTTTAGCAGCGGCTAAGATGGCAGCCTAAGAGAGAATCTCTCGCGACTACTAGGATTTAAGTGCCCATTAACTCGACGAACTCGATTTAAAACTGAGAGAAAAGCATGGTTAAGGGCAAGACTCCAGCGCAAGACAGGCATAGGACAGCCAGACTTGGGAATTTTGCACAGAACACCGAGATACACAGAAAACAGAGTCTGGAATCGTCCCCAGCTAGCTGTAGCTCACTGGCTAATGATAGCGGAGAGGAAGACGAAGCTAACATGGAGGCTAACCTGAAAACCATTCTCGCTGAGATAAAAGATTTCAGACAAGACAATAAGCAACAACTCCAGGAAATTAAAGAAGAGATCGGGAAAACCAAAAAGAGACTCGACAACGTAGAAGACCGTGTTTCAAACACAAAGGAGAGAATGCAGTCACTAGAAGAAGTGACGGAAGAGCTGATAAAACTCCAAGCACACCTGGAAGAAAGACAGGACGACCAGGAGGGAAGATCCAGACGAAACAACATCAGAGTCTATTCCATCCCGGAGGGGTCAGAGAATGAGTCCTCATCAATGATAGAGTTTATCGGAAAACTGCTGAAACATGGCTTGTCTCTGATGGAAGACGTGGATCTTCATATTGCACGGGCACACCAGGCACTTGGACCCATACCGAGAGAAGGAGCGCCTCCGAGATCCATAATTATCAAGTTTCTGAGCTACAAGACAAAATAGAAAATTCTACGAACAGCGTGGCAGAAAAAGGGCTTCATGTGGAAAAATAAACACATTAATCTGGACAATGATTACGCCCCGAGTGTGTTGAAGAAAAGACAACAGTACATGGAAGCTAAGAGGGTTCTGAAGGAAAAAGGGATCCGCTTTCAGACACCCTTCCCAGCCAGACTTAGAGTTTTTTACGCGGAAGGGACGCGCACCTACAACAAGGCCGAGGAAGCAACGAAGGAAATGGCAGAGAAGGGGCTGCCGGTCACAGTGCTGAAACCACCCAAGACGCTGCTCGAGCGGATCCGGAGGCTGTCATGGTCGGTGAGCGGCAGACGGGAACGTACACAGACGCATACACGCCGGGGACCAACGGTCAAAGACAAGCTCCAGAGATTCACCTGGGATCCGGAGCAGAGAGGTCAAGATACGGCCGAGTAGAAAATGATCAGATATTCTAGGCTTATGTTTGTAAGAGATACATTTATTTTCCATGTAACAGATGCTCATAATCATTATTTCAAAGTGAAGTATAGCCTATAGGTGGGGGTGGGGGAGAGGATAAAGGTTATTAATATTATTATTATTATTATTTTTTTTTTTAATGATTTTTTTTTTCTGGGGCATATTCTCTGTGCAGGGCTTCCTTTCTTGACTTTATTCAGTTTTCAAAGAGCCTTATTTAGGATGATTAATATGTTGGGGGCACACTTGTGGATGAGATTCTGGCTGAATCCATTACAAATGAGGGCCCTCTGGCAGAAGAGAGGCCTTCCCTCTCCAGGGCCGCGCTTAAACACCTCACACAGGGTTTTTCTTTTAACCCCACCTTTGGAAACCCTAACGAAGGTTCTCAGTTTATAAGAGTTCAAAACCTCATTGGATGTTGTTCTGTTCATGTGTTTGCTGCAGTTCAAAGCAGAAATAGAGATGTCACACAAACTCCATCTAAAAACTGGAAAACAAATCTTAGTAATGGTACTGGCAAGTAATACATTGAAAGTGGTCTCCTTCAATGTAAATGGATTACTTAGTCCTATTGAGAGAGGCAAGATATTGTCAAAACTGAGGAGGGAGGGTGCTCAGGTAGCATTCCTTCAGGAAACGCATTTATCAGAAACTGAACATGCAAAACTGAGACGAGGAGGCTTCAGACATGTATTTTATTCATCCTATAAGTCAGGACATAGAAGAGGGTCTGCCATTCTTATTTCAAATCAAGTCCAATATGAACACATTTCAGAGAATAAAGACAAGGAAGGCCGATATGTAATGATAACGGGAAGGATCGAAGGGCTGATGGTAACTTCTTTAGCATATATGCTCCTCCTGGGAGTGATTGGACCTTTTATAAAAAAAATTTTGATATGTCTGCTGAAGCTCAGGGTGTGCTTATATGTGGAGGAGATATGAATATAAGATTATCAAAAATGGAATCTTCCACCTCCAATTTAGGACATAGTAAACCCATGATTAATAAAATAAACTCTATGATGAAAGAAATTGGCATAGTAGACGTTTGGAGAGAGTTTAATCCAACAGGCCGTGACTACACTTACTTCTCTGCACCTCAATCTACTTATTCAAGGATTGACTATTTCTTTGCATTAAAAAGAGAACGATTGAGAATTCAGTCATGTGATATTGGAACAATTGATGTGTCTGATCACGTGCCAATAGTTATGACAGTTGATATTGGTAATAACTTAAAGTCTACACTATGGAAATTGAACTCAAGTTTATTGAATAACCCCCAGGTAAAAAGAGTTAGAAAAGGCAATAGATACATATTTTAAAGAAAACTATAATGGTGAAGTTTCTCCTCCTATTGTGTGGGATGCATTTAAGGCAGTCCTGAGGGGGAAAATAATTTCAATTTCCTCATCACTAAAAAAACATAGACAGGAGAGGCTCAATTCCCTATACACCAAACTTAAAGAATTACAAAAAGACCATCAAGCTAAACCAGGGACCAAAGAAGTATTAATTAAAATTAAACAACTGCAAAACAAGATAGATGACATAACCACAGAAGAGGTTAAAAAGAAACTGGTATTTCTAAAACAGTACTATGAGGCAGGTAGCAAGGCAATGAAAAGGGAATATGATTTAGAGAGGCAGGATTTTTTCAGATACCTCCAAGTAAGGAATCGATTAAATACAATTTTGACAGAGGACCAGAGTAGTGATATCCTGAAGGTTTTTGTTTCAATTTATAAATCTGGGAGTGGAAAGAAATTAATATCTAGATTATACAAAGGTCTCCAAGACTCCCCGAATTCGAACAGCCTGCATATTAAATGTAAATGTGAAAGGGAGGGAGATTTGGTCATATCTGGGGGTAAATGGGAAAACATTTGTAAATTAAAATGGAAAACCACAACTTCACACAACTGGCGAGAGTTTGGATGGAAAAACATTGTGAGCTTTTTTATAACACCTGCTCAGAAGAGACACCAAGGTAATGGAACAAGTTGTTGGAGGGTGTGTGGTGCAGATGTGGCCAACCATTATCATCTATTTTGGGATTGTCCAAAACTTTCATCTTTCTGGCATGACATTCTTGATTGTCTGGAATATATGTTTCAAATGACTATACAATTTGATGTCTGCTCAATGTATTTTTGTAGTAATACATATGCAATCAATAGCAGACAAATATCTAATGAAGATATTATTGATTGGAGCAAAGAAAGCTATAACAAGGAAATGGCTACAACCCAACACACCGACACTGGAAGACTGGCAAGGGACTGTTCATGAAATCTACATCATGGAGAGACTGACATTCGCTCTAAAACTGCAGTCGGAGAAGTTTACGAGTTGGTGGTCAAAATGGATCAGATATATAAAATCATGGAGACGTGAACTGCTTTAAGTATCTCTATTACATGGCTTGAAGTACCAGTCTGCTAATCTTGATGGAAAAATGAGTAAATGTGACTTTCTTTGTTCAATTGTTCCTATTTTATACATGATAAAATGAAAGGGAGAGTAATAGCTTGGAGAATATGTTAGCACAATTGTCCAAACACATGTTTTTGTTTAGCTCTGTATGTGTGTAATGGTGCTGAAATTACTTTCTATGTTTCTCCCTAATAAAAATAAAATTAAAAAAAAAAAAAAAAGGTTTTCAGGTGGGTCAAGCAGTTCATAAAATTAATCTTTTGGCAGACGACGTTATTTTGTACTTAAAAGACCCTGGTAATTCTCTTTCCAAATTACAAACTGTATTGAATACTTATGGTAGTATTTCAGGTTATAAGGTGAATTTGGAAAAATGTGAAATTATGCCATTGACAAATTTTGATTACTCTGAACTCCAGCGCACAAGTCCGTATAGATGGCCTACGGATGGTATAAAATACCTTGGGATATTTGTAGCCAACAACCTCAAAAACCTGTACAAATTGAATTACCTCCCACTGCTCAGTAAAATCGAAGATGATTTACGTAGGTGGATGGGCTTGCCTCTCACCTTGATTGGCAGAGTTAATTGTATTAAAATGAATGTACAATCAAGATTGCAATATCTGTTTCAATCTCTGCCCATTCCACTACCACAGTCCTTTTTCAAAACTCTCAATAGACATGTCAGACAATTTTTATGGAATTGTCAAGTACCCCGGATATCCATGGGAAAGCTAACATGGGATTATGGTTCAGGGGGACTTCGACTACCAAGTTTTAAAAACTATTACTTGGCAGCTCAAATGAGGTTCATCTCCCCTTTTTTTGAGAGCAGTGACGCCCCCTCTTGGACTCAAATCGGACTGCACCCCCTGAAAGAAAAGGTCCATAGTGACTTCATTTATAAGCATAACTCTGGAACTGTAAACAATAAGACAGATAACCCTATATTGAGGCATCTGATAAAAATTTGGTATGAGGTTCACAAAAGTCTTGGATTGAAGGTGGGACTGTCACCTAAAACACCTTTAAAGCAAAATGAACTTATACCCATGACTCTTGATAATAAGATTCTGGACATATGGCATCATAAAGGAATTCAACACTTGGAGGACTGCTTCGAAAAAGGACTTTTTATGTCATTTGAACACCTGAAGAGGAAATTTAACTTGTCTAATCAAACTTTTTTCTGTTATCTTCAACTAAGATCCTTTCTGAGGGCTAATTTGGGTTCTGAAATGACTTACAAATTTAATTCTAAAATGTATCACCTGTTGTTGAATGAGGGCCCCAAACCAGGATTGCATAAGTCTAGAATGAAATGGGAGTCAGATCTCAATGTTACAATTGATGAACAGTTGTGGACAGATTTGTGTCAAAACAGTTTGTCAACTATTATCAATGCCCGGTACAGATTGATCAACTATAATATTCTACATCAACTATACCTAAACCCAGAAGATTGGAGAAATGTGTTCACTGGTAGAGTGCCAAGGTCACTAATCGGTAGATCACAGTCTGGGTCCCGAACCAGACACCGTCCTATTTGGACCCAGACCTACAGTGCATCCGGAAGGTATTCACAGCACTTCACTTTTTCCACATTTTGTTATGTTACAGCCTTATTCCAAAGGGGATTAAATTCATTTTTTACCTCAAAATTCTACACACAATACCCCATAATGACAAAGTGAAAAAAGTTTTCTCGAAACGTCTGCAAATTTATTAAAAATAAAAAACAATAATATAACACGTACATAAATATTCATAGCCTTTGCTCAATACTTTGTTGAAGCACCTTTGGCAGCAATTACAGCCTCAAGTCTTTTTGAGTATGATGCTACAAGCTTGGCACACCTATTTTTGAGCAGTTTCTCCCATTCTTCTTTGCAGAACCTCTCAAGCCCCATCAGGTTGGATGGGGAGCGTCGGTGCACAGCCATTTGCAGATCTCTCCAGAGATGTTCAATCGGGTTCAAGTCTGGGCTCTGGCTGGGCCACTCAAGGACATTCAGTTGTCCTGAAGCCACTCCTTTGTTGTCTTGGCTGTGCTTAGGCCCACCTAAGCCCCAGTCCGAGGTCCAGAGCGCTCTGGAGCAGGTTATCATCAAGGATGTCTCTGTACATTGCTGCATTCATCTTTCCCTCGACCCTGACTAGTCTCCCAGTTCCTGCTGCTAAAAAGCATCCCCACAGCATGATGCTGCCACCACCATGCTTCACTGTAGGGATGGTACTTGCCAGGTGATGAGCGGTGCCTGGTTTCCTCCAGACATGGTGCTTGGCATTCAGGCCAAAGAGTTCAATCTTTGTTTCATCAGACCAGAGAATTTTGTTTCTCATGGTCTGAGAGTCCTTCAGGTGCCTTGTGTCAAACCCCAGACGGGCTGTCATATTCCTTTCACTGAGGAGTGGCTTCCGTCTGGCCACTCCACCATACAGGCCTGATTGGTGGAGTGCTGCAGAAATGATTGTCCTTCTGGAAGGTTCTCCTCTCTCCACAGAGCAACACTGGAGCACTGTCAGAGTGGCCATCGGGTTCTTGGTCACCTCCCTGACTAAGGCCCTTCTGCCCCAATTGCTCAGATTGGCCGGTTGGCCAGCTCTGGGAAGAGTCCTGGTGGTTCCAAACATTTACGGATGATGGAGGCCACCATGCTCACTGGGACCTTCAATGCTGCAGGAATTTTTCTGTACCCTTCCCCAGATCTGTGCCTTGATACAATCCTGTCTTGGAGGTCTACACACAGTTCCTTGGACTTCATGACTTGGTTTGTGCTCTGACATGCACTGTCAACTATGGGACCTTATATAGACAGGTGTGTGCCTTTCCAAATCATGTCCAATCAACTGAATTTACCACAGGTGGACTCCAATCAAGTTGTAGAAACATCTGCAGGATGATCAGTGGAAACAGGATGCGCCTGAGCTCAATTTTGAGGCTGTGAATACTTATGTACATGTGATTTTTTTAGTTTTTTATTTTTAATATATTTGCAAAAATTTCAATCAAACTTTTTTCACTTTGTCATTATGGGGTATTGTGTGTAGTATTTTGAGGTAAAAAATGAATTTAATCAATTTTGAGGAATAAGGCTGTAACATAACAAAATGTAGAAAAAGTGAAGCGCTGTGAATACTTTCCGGATGCACTGTATTATCATCCATTATTAAGTTTTGAAAGAGCATTTCTACTCTGACGGGCGCAGCTTTTCTCCCATTTACAGTTCTGGTCACATGATATACTCAGCCAATCCTTGTGAGTATATATATATATATATATATTTTGCAAGTCAATGACACATGCAAGGAAGAGACAGCAGTTGAAGAAAGAAGTGGGGGAATTGGCAGAGTGGAATACAAGAGGGAAAGAAAGAGAAAAGCATGTGGTAAAGCTGTTCAATTGTTAACAAAAAAATTAAGCACTTTATTTTACTTTATTTCAGAATATCATTGTCCTTGAAATGAGAAAAGAACATTAATTTATTATTAGAGAAGTTATTATTTATAATCCCTTCTGTTTGCTCTTTGTTACTAAAAGGGGTGTGATTTGTGTTGTGTGGTATGGTTATTTCAAACCATTTCTTTATTGGATTTACATAACAATTACTGTACTGTGATATAAACTGTTGCCATGATAAAAAAAATTATACAAATTACATGTACAGTGATAGAAGATTTTGACCTACTACATTATTAATTAACTGTGTAATATATCATAATTATTATTAATGTTTTATTAACATACTGTTGTTCACCATTTTATGCTATCTGCAAGTAAGCATTAGATTGCTCTGTGTACCTGTGTACAGTTTATATACCAAAGTAAGTATAAAAACATGGTGCTGATGAGGTAGAAGTGACCATAAAATGGACATTTCCAACTGCCTGGGTAACAGGAAAGTGTTGACATCAAAACTAATTTGATCTCTTATCACAGATGTGCACATTTTATCTAAAACCAGTTATTACAGCCTGACAGTGTATGGACAGCTGTACATACCCCAGTACATTTCCCAGTACAGTTACTCTATAGAAAGATTTCCAATCGATGCAGTCTGACTCCACAGGTCCAGATGGGCCTGGATACGCACATGGGTACAGTCTTACACCTATAACACTGGGAAAGCCTGAAGAAGAGGATAAAGTTAATACAGAGGCCTGTCACACTGTGGTGTACTTACATTATCTGTCATATAACGGCAATTCAATACAATTTTTCCTTGATTTTTTGCAATTCAAGATGAACAGGAAAGGTAATGGAAATATTCAGATACTGCTGTAGGCAGACAGCCTGAACAGTGGTCAAGGCTTAGCAGTGTTAAATGTGCTTCCTTATGTGTGGGTCCACAAACCTACATAGGTCAACTATGCTGGGTTTACTGAACCTGAACCTCTCTCTCAGATACTCATTAGGGATGCCAAGTTGATTTCTTCTGTCTCTGAAGATCCTTGGTGCTGGTAGTGTAACTCGCAAAACTAACTGCAGGTGATAGTTTCCACTTATCCAGTGAAATATCTACATATTATATCATTCTGGGTTTCCAAATGATGAATCTAATTAACCTAATTAACCTTTTTAATTTGTTAAACGCATTGTTTCATGATCAAATATGCACAAAACTAATGATAGTTCATCATCCCCAGCTGTACTTTTTCTTCATGCATTCTTGATTGTGTGGTGTGCTGTGACCACTCAGCATGGATGTGACTTTGTGCTGAACACCCTGGGGTGCACCAAAAGTTTACATTTTTTCAAGTCTGACCTGAACTGCGCCGGCATTTGTGGGCACAGCCAAGTGTTGCAGACCACTGCTTGAACAGAAAGATGGACAGAAAACTTTACTTCACTTTTGTTTCTGAATTTCTAGAGCAGTGCAATAACAAATTGGTGTATCCAGTAAGCGGGAACTGATGTACATTATTTCTTTTTTTGATTTCGACCAAAGTTGGAGGAGGCAGCTGATAAATTGGCAAAAACAAAGAGACAGTGACTGATCAGAAATTATGATCCGTTGAATTGAAGCACCTTATGCTCCTATAACAAAATCTTGGAGGGAGATGTGGGCTAAGGATGGGGATTTCGTGTTGGGGTGAGAAAATGTAGGTGTTGAAAGCAGGCTAGATAAAGGACTTTCTACAGGGCTACCAAAAAAGAAATTGGTAAATGGGAGGTTTATAACGGCACAGAAAATGTAGAGCATGTAAAACCTAAACCTTAACGTTGAAGAGAAAGATCTGAGGCAATGGCTAATAGAAAGCGGGAGATGGGAGATAAACAGGAGGGCTTCATCTCAGTGCCCTCGGGAAGCGGGGTCATTACCCAGGCTGCACCTCTGCGTGGTGTCCCAGACAGTGCGTGGCGACCTCATTCAACCAGGAGCCAGTGTCCCAGCGTGCGGACCTGCAAAGTCAGCGGGTCGACTGCGGAGGCGAACGATGTTTCCTGTGAATATCCTGCGTGGATTACGACCCCGCGTTGTTTCTCAGTCATTCAGGGACATTCGCGTCGCGGCCGGGCGGCACGCTGCGCCGCTCCCCGTGTCGTGGTGCGGAGGGGTCGGTGGCAGACAGCTACCTGCTGTCGGAAGGTCGTTCCTCAACCGAAACAACGAGGTATTCAACTCCTGAATTAACACAGTGTTTTTATGAGAGGCACATTGTGTAGTCAGCAAGCTGGTACTTTACTGGACATGTTTACTAGCGCAAACAGACCTATCTTAGCTCAGTTAGCATTAGCCGCTAAGATCAGTGTGTCGGGGCTCCACTGGCCGCGTCTGCGGGACAGGCGGGTTCCGCGGCTCCCGCACCTCAGGCGGGATACAGCAGGAGAACCAGACATGCTGCCGGAACACGGCCTCTAGGGATGTGTCAGGTATTGAAAGAGTCAGTAAATTGTCCTACATGGATTTCTGGTAAGAGAGTTGTTGTGGTCTGAATATAAATAGGAATGCAAGAATGTTTCTGTTTTTTGTTGGAATTGCTGCATTCGAAGAGAAAATGAATTCAAAACGCGTCGTAAAGATCGAGACACCTGCCCCCTCAGACACAGCAGATCTGACATGTCACTGTTCAGAACAGCAACTCCAGCGTGTTCAGCAGCTCTTCGTCAGAAAAGAGAAAACACTGATTTCATTGTTTGTCAGATGGACAGGCAGATATATTTTCGTATTTGTTGGAAATGTGTAAATACAATTATGTTGATTAGTGGGGTCATAGTTCAGACTACATTATATTATTGTATAGTTTTTCTAACTTTTCTCCGCCCAGTTAACCACAAGAGGCTGACAGAATATTAAGAACACCTCTGAGTGCAGTGTGGTCCAGTACACCACCACTAACTATGAGCTCAGAGATAAAACATCCAATTGGAGTAACACCTCTCTTGTATGTGTCAAAGATGAGACTTTACAGCAGGACAGTGCATCATTAAATATATACAGACAAGAAGCTAATGTTTAGTGCATAATTGTGGTCGACTGTAAACGTGCTTTTTTACCATTTAAGTGTCCTGTATCTGCAGTCAGGGACTAGGGTGACATGCAAGTGATGGCTCTGTTATTGAGATCTCAGCTGGTTTGGGTTTGAATTGCATTTTTTAGTTTTAGTTTAGTATTTATTTTGTCTGTTTTTATGTAGTTAGCACCGATAGGAAGCCATTTGGAATGATAATGAATATCTAAAGCCAGGCTAAAGACTGCAGGAATTTCTTGGTTCTCCTGATTTGACCCCGATTCACCCCTCCCAGATACTCAGAGGAGAAATCTGGCTCTGAACCTTGGTTGGTATTGATGTTCGGTCCAGATTATCTGGTTATGTGATCACTTTACAGATCCAGACCTAAGCCTCCAGAACTGCCTATAGGCTCATAGGGGCCATGTCTCATATTTAGGGTTTAAAATCGGGATGGTTAGAACAGTGATTATGTAAATCCTGGAGCAGTACCTATGGCACAATAATCTTAATAATATCCTGTAGTGTGTGATGCGCCATTATTTTCAACTCTTGTAGTGTACAGGAGTTGAAAATAATGGCACATCACACATGCATGTTGGGGATCAGAGACAATAATCTGTTAACTTTCTCCTCGTGTGTGCGATGCAAGCCCAATTTCAGAATCAGTTTAGATTTTAAAGCTCGTCCTGTAAGGCCTGAGCCAGAACTAAGCCAGGCCTAACAGGACATCACAAAACACTTTTGGTTAAGACTTTCAGCTGTAGCCAAAGCCAGCTTCATTGTGTGTTTCTGTCCTGTTTGTTTGAGTAGGTGCTGTCCCACTGTCCATCGACCCGTTTTCTCTCTGCGCTCCCCCACTCCGAGGATGGGGACCTCATTTACACTGGCAGCCTGGGCAGTGCTGTTCGAGGTGAGTCATTTAATCCTGTTACATCGTAAAGAAAAACACACATCATCTTTGTCTTTCTTTTCCTTTACCTGATACTAGTTGTAATTGATTCACACAACATTCACACAACACTGGAGATGATGATGTAGCTTGATATGTATGCACTTGTGTTTGACTGTCTTCCATAACTAGACAAATTCCATGATCCTGCTGTGGTTTTATACCTCATGTGATATGTTTAGAAAGAGCTGTACTCTCCCTCTTTTTCAGTAAGGCATATTTTGTGATCTAGTGAAGCCGTCTGCTCTGCAAACCTTTTGCATTTTGTGATCATTACTCAGTGAATGAAATAATGTGAGTAATGATTTCTTCAGCTACTAATGATCACACAGCAGTAATTTAGTTTTCAGTTCAACGGGGCAAAATTTGTACAGGGCTTATTCAAACTTCCTTTTTTTTTTAAAATTATTATTATTTTGGGCTTTTTAATGTCTTTTATTAGATAGGACAGCGAGAGAGTAACAGGGAAGTCGGGGAGAGAGAGGGGTTGACATGTAGCAAAGGGCTGTGGGTCAGATTCAAACCTCAAACCTGAACATACTGAAAAGGAGAGAACAGAGGCTTTTTTATTTGGTTTATCTGCACATATCACATAAAGCAGAAAGTCAAACTGGGTGTGCAATAAATAAAAAATGATCCCATGTAGTGTTGCAGTGATGCTTTAAATGTGAAATCCAACACTGTACTATGATTCCAGTCATAAACCAGAGGTACCTATAGTGGGGGCTCTTTGATACAAATAGAATTCTATAGTGCCAAAGTAATTAATTTAAATGTGAATTTAATACATTATACTCTAACTGACTGTCACATAAATCTAACTGTACAGTGAGTAATGTAACTACCTAATGCTGATGGAAGTGGACACAATACTTAGCTTAAACGTACATATGCCCAATGATGGCAGTGTGTGGAGAAGTGTTTTGTATTCAGTAACCTGTATTCTGTAAATCCTTTCTGTTGGTCAGGGGTGAAGATGTTCTCATACAGCACTAGCGGGGCCAGCCTCTTCCTCATGCCCCACATACTCCTGAAGACAGGACTGGGAGTCCAGAGCTTTGCCATGCAAGCTGCTTTCTGCGGAGTCATTGGCTTCTTCACCTTCCTCACTCCTGTCTTCCTCCACTTCATTACGAAGGGCTACGTGGTCCGCCTGTATCATCACCCAGACAGAGACACCTACACTGCTGTAACCTACAGTGTCTTCCTCATGGAAAAAAAGCACGTGTTCCACCAGAGCCAGGTCAAGATCCCAGCCGTCAGCAAGATGTTCACCACCTTCTACGTTAACAACATGGGGCTGCTGGTGAACCCGGACCTGTTCACTGTCCCTCATGACTACAATCACCTGATGGGCTATGATAAACCCTTCAGGTTCAACGCAGATGACATGGACAGTCCTGATAAGAGCTGAAAGACTCACCGCACACACGTTGAATGTGGTGTTAGTATATTAATTAAATCCACATCTCCAGACTGCAGCGTACATACACTCACCCAGGGTGGATCAACCACAGAAGACTTGGCAACTGACATCATTTCTGGACTACATTAGATTTTTTTTGGTCAATATTTTAATGGCTGTGTCCTGAACATAAATTATAACTTCATTATCATGACCTGTTATTTGTTTGAAACAGTTTCCTTTCGTAGGCCTCATGGTTGTTGTGCACATTCAAACTGCAGAAATGCCAGTCACTCTCTGACTGTCAGGACATGAACCAAATTCTATTCAACAACTCCTTTTTATCATCATCAGTATGTGTGTATGTTCCTTGTAAGTATTTCAGTACTCATGCTGATAAAATACTTAATCACTGAAACAAAACAATGTTTTCATTATCTTATTTTGAGGAAAATAAACATGGTAATAATGAAATACAGTATAGTCTAAAATTTCCCATATTGTTTTAAATGAATATTTGAATAAAGAAGTAGCTTAGTTTAAACAGTCAGACTCAGAAAAACTTCTAGTGTGGTGCCCATTTTCCAGCACCTCTACTTGAACTGATCTGATCAGGGCAGTGGTGGATCATTAGGACCAGCTGATTGTATCCTGAGAAACAGAATAAGTGGAGTGGATGAGGACTGAGCTGGATGAGGCCAGAGCACAGCAGAGGAGAGGATAAAATCTGAGGCACAGGTTCCCTCAAGGGGGTCTTCAGATATCACCAAGAAGCCAAAAATGTGTTTTATGTGGTCACAGTGACCTTGACCTTTGACCACCAAAATCTACTCAGTTCTTCTTTGAGTCCAAGTGACCACTTGTACCAAATCCGTTTTACTTTCATGCGTCAATCATTTGACTGAACATGCCTGCAACAAAAAGACAAAGCAAGACACAGCCCATATACCATCATGCACACTGACGTTTTATTGGAAATTCACAGCAGAAGCAGGATAAGAGGCAGATCAGCTGTATAACAACCTGGTTATCAGACTAATTGACAGGCAAAGCCAGTTCACACACCACTATCTGTCAGTCCACACAAGACGGTCCTAACTAGCCTTTACTACTTCTTCCTCACTTTTTATGTTCTTTGATAACCCAGCTGTTTGGAAGAATTAAAATGTTTGGGTTTCTACCCAAGGCCGAAGGGAATGTTCCTTACTACCTTTCCATGCTATGGGGGTCAGTTTAACCACACAACTGGTTTTTAGCTCTGTAACTTTAGTCATTACAGTATCATAACTCTCCACACATAAAGGGAGACCAACAGAAGACTGAGTAGCTGACACGCTGTTATATACTTTTAACTTTGGGCTTGTTTCCATTTCAGTTGATTCAAAAACTTAACCTTACTCTTGCTTGTCAAAAGGGGGTTGACGTAGAAATTTAATGAGGTCTCTAAACGGGTCATTTTTCTGTACGTCCCAAGTACCATAACCATGCAGAAAAAAACAAAACAAACCACAGGATGTGTAGAAAATGGACAATATCCAAAATTCCAACGCCACATCAGTTTTGTTGACGTTTGTTAACATGTTTTTTCCACTGAGTTCTGACAGAGTCATGGACAAAGGCTAGAATTAAATTTGACAATATTTGGTCAAGTCACTGTAAAATTCATGCTCTCAGTGTGGTGACCACAATCAGTTTTTTGTTGTCACCGTTAGTCACTGTTTACTAATGACTGTATGTAAACTTAGCAAGAATGCTAAAGCCACTGCCAGGAGCTGCTAGGTAACAGTTGCAGCCATGTTGGCTCCAATGCTACACATTTTTAAAATAATAGTTTTCAAGTACAAATAAAGAGCACAACACATTGTGTCCCCTTGTAAAATCTTCTGTTATGCTAGTAGTGGCTAACATAGCTTTGAGCTGCTAGCCTCTAGCAGAGCTGAGGACACGCTCCAGGGGTCTGATAAACTCATGTCTTTCTAACGCCACACTCCAGATTTTTTTTTTTTTTGCAAACTATAAGTCTTCAGGCTCAACTGACATTCACTCACTTGAGGATATTTACACAACACCCTCTAGAGCCAAATAAGCAATAGTCCACCTTTATTTTAGTCCTCTACAAACCCTATTTGTAAAATAGGCAGAGTTCCCTTTAATCATTACTTCTTATTCATATTCATGTCTTTCCTATATCACACAAGCGGCAGAATCCAGGAGTGAGTGTAGAGTATTCAAATGTGCAGTCAAACAGTACTACCCATGTGATTAGCATATCACGGTAATGCCAGTTTCATTGCTATTACAGCGTTACTCCTGCATATTAGTCATTATTATCCTAGCAACATCTCCAGAAATCATGCTGAGTGCTTTGTTAATTCAGCACATGGAAGCCCCAGCTCTAATAGTAACAGCTGTAACAACTGTAACTGAACTGACCTGTTTCCTTATTGATATCATTCAGATAGACCTCTTAACACCTTTAGTATTTAGCCGAACATGTTGTGTGAACATTTAACTCTTCACTCTCTATAAACATTTTTTCTTTTTATCTATACAAGGTTATTAACACTAGGGGTTCTGAGGCAAAGAGAACATAAAACAGGTCACTTCAATCTTCAAGAAACTGAGATGAATTCAGATTTGCTCTTTTTTTGTTGGGTTTTTTTTTTCATTATTTGACATGATTTTACAGCAAAAGTAAAAGTCCAACTTCATGTCAGCACAATTTAAATGTTGGCTGTAAAAGTGTCAGTTAAACACTGACACACTCAGAGAGATTTGATTGAGTTTGATCGAGCTAGTGACCTTTTCATTGGTGTGAAGAGTGAACAAAACCATGCCAAAACCAACCAAGTACATATGTACTTCAACACAAGAGTACTGTTCAGTTTCCAACAAAACATAACTACTACCAGGGTGTTATTTTTTTGAATTAAGACATTTTACAGCTTGTAATAGCACATAATAAATGTCTCAGTAGCACAAATGGTTGGTGAAAGAGAGATAAACGTACCAGTCCAGCTCAGGTAAGTTTCATTCCAGACAGTCCTCAACACATTTCCCATGGACTATGTTGTATCAATGGCAGAACACCACTGAAATACAAATGATTTTCCTCTTGTGGTCTGTTTTTAAGCCTTGACTGAAACTGTGCATTCTGTAGTTCTCAGCAGTGGTGGGATCACATTGCCATCCAGGTCGACAGGCTCTGTAAGCAGTCATCTCACTGAGAAGTGCAACAGTTCAACAAAGACTGTTTGTACCAGAGAGGTGGTGGAGAACCACACTATGAAGCTGCGTCCTGACTTCAATTCAGAGTCCAACTCATGAATTATGTATTTACAGGATGCTGAGTTTGATAAAGATAATAGTTTTTAAGTTATTCTGGCTGATTAAACCTCTGCTCAGGATTAAAGTTCACCTTACCATCATCATCCTCCATCCTCGTCCTTGCACCCACTGCCACCCAACTTAACTGCTTCTAGTTTTCAGAGCAAAGAGATTAGGTTTAATCAGCCCAAAATCTCTCAGTCAAAGGGAAACACCCAGAGATGGGAAAATACAACAATAAATTGCAAGAAAAAAACTGTCATGAAGTGTTATCACTCAATACTGATTGTGTAGTCTCAACCGACTACTTTTTATTTTTGCCACAGAACAGTGGTCAATAGCCAGCCATATATGTTATCCCTCACCTGTTCCAAACTTTGTAATGCAGGGGGTATCAGAGGGTACAATCACCTTTACTATACAAAACAGTCTCCCAAAACCTACATCTCTTAAAGATGGCAGCAGTGGGAGGTAATGCAGATAGAATATGCTCCACCTGCATTGAAGTCATGGGCGTTGCATTATTTAGATTTTCCTGTAAAGTGCAGAAAAAATAATTTAAGGGTTGCTGACAAGATGATAATGTGCCGCACAACAGCTTACACAACCAACATGAGCACCCATCTCCATGGCAGACATGGCGAAGACATAGGACATGAAGAAAAAAAAAAAAAACTGCCACAAGACCAAACATTGCTGAAATCATTTTCACTGTTCAGCCCAGTTGTTTTAAAAACCCTGCACTGGAGTACTCTGAATATACATGAGTAACTGGCAGCTATTTATTTGTTTCTAATTTCAGGTTTCTATTTCAATTACAGATTATATTTCTTTAAATTATTTTGAGATTTTATACATTTTTTAATATAAAAATATTAATATAAGGAAATATTATTTGCACTTTGATGCACGGTTATTTTTTACATATTGAATCAAACCAGTGCCAGGGAAAAGGAGAAATAAAGCACAAGTATTCTGCAGTCATACACTTGTTTTCAATTAACTTTTAATTGTATCATGATCAAACTGTAAACCCCACATCATGTATTGACTTAAGAAACAAAAACACTTAATAGCATCCCTAGTAATCACCTGGGAAAATAGAGAACTCTTCCTTAAATAGTCCCTTAATTTTCCTTTTTAACATTTAATCTTTATTAATTTGTGATAAAAGTTTTTTTTGCAGGAGGCTGTTGGGCTACAACATATTTCAATAACTAAGTAAATCTCATCTGATCTGTGTCTTAACCTTTTTGAAAACACTTTCTTACTGTCAACTCTTACTGTCAACAACTTGGATTTGCTTGGTACACACTATTCTTTTTACTTTTAAACTCCCTCATTCGTCACAATTTTTTGGGGAAAATAAGCGGGGGAAAAGAAATTGGGTTTTCTCAACTTTTTTGAAGCAAAAAACCAAATCAACGCAATTACATTGAGGCCCTGGCTCTTTAAATATATTACTTAAGTCCTAATCCAGACTTTGAGTGACTAGCATCTGCAGTGCTAGGAAGGCCAAGCTTGCCATGCTTTCTAAAGGAACCAAGGGACCATTGTTGAGTATTCACTGTCAATCCAAAGCTAGTGCCAACTCAGAAATATATCATCTAGAGACAGAGTGAAATGAACTGGTGCTGGTGAGCATAGCGTTTGTTGTAACCTCATTACAGTGATTGTTTTCCACCACTGCTCCTTCCTCCCTCTCAGTTTCTATCTAGTCGATAGGTGGTTGCTTCACTAACTGAGCTAAGCTATTTGAATGTTATGTGATAGTCTTAAAATGATAGAAGTCAAAGACGTCAGTCAGTCTATAGGATTTGTTGTAATGTTCAGTAGTGTGCTCTGCAGTTTAACATTTCACATTAGAGTCACCCTGTTCTCCTCTAAAGATGAAGGAAGGAGATTCAAGGATGGCAACTGTTGTCCAGTGTTTCTGTGTGTATGCGCATGAAGAGGAAGATGTGTCGTTTCTCCTAGCTCAAGTATGAATGCATGTAGAGGAGTGTGTAGTCAGAGCCATTACGTCAGCCACGGAAGTTTCCAGTTGCAGCTATGTTGTCCACAGTCCTGCCCAGTAGCCTGTGCCGGTGACAGTGACTCCATTCCATCTGACTGGTAGATGTTTGGTGTCCCACGATGATGTAATCGTGCAGGCCTGGTAATGTTTACAGACTACTCTCAGTTACAGAAAAGGACTATCACATGTCGCCCTTATCACAACCTGACCACTGGCTCTGTGTTTGTGTCTTTCAGTGCTTCTCAGGGTCCCAGTTTGGTAGTCTCTCCAGTATGGCCTTATGGTCCACGCCCACACTGGCCACCAGCCCTCCTTTGTTGAGTGGTGTTCCACTGTAGTCAATGTCCTCTCCTTTTAGGGTTGTCATGTGGCCTCCTACAATCATAGTGATTACCTGTAATTAGTACAATGCACTACACACAGAGTCATTACAGACATGATATACCTGTTTTCTACCAAATTAGCAGGTAGAAATGGGTTTGTTAAACAAGGGTACACCCGCTAATAAAAGCTGATTGACCCCTTTTCCACTGCCAGTCGAGTTTGTCTTTCTGTTTGGACTGAGGACACACACAACTGCCAGAAGCAGAGCACACACACAGATGCAAGGGGGAAGAGTGAGCTGCTAGCCACCGTGCAAAAACAGATCTGTCACGTCTCATTCCAGGGTCAGTGCTCCTGAGAAAGTGTCAGGGCCTCCGTGTGAGATGCTTCAACCGATGTGTTTTAAAAACTAATTTCAGGACTGTGCTCACTGTTTCAACCCTGAGCACAGTGCAGCCGCAGTGTTTCTGGTTTAAGAATACCGTGCTGGGCAGGTGACAGGTCTGTTTACATTGCCTGTGCCCTGAAAGACGTCACAACAGGAAAAGGGAAAATGAAAATTAGCGAGTTCAGCCGGGTGTTGTGTTTACATCAATGCTGACTGGAGCTGGAGCCAATAAATACCTGCGTCTACTGCAGAGTCATTTGACCCAGGTGTGAATGCCGATTGTACCCTTTTCCATTGCCAACAAGAGCCCAATGTTAGCAGGGCTTAGTGGGTTTTTTGACCAGTGGGAAACGGGCTATCAAGACACACATTACAAATGTATAAAATGCAACAAGAATGTAATTTATCTACTTTAAAATATCACTGACACAGATGCTTTAGAATGTTTGTTCATGTGTGGATGATGTGTTTGAGATATCATTCAGTATTTCTGGCTGGACCGCGACAGCAGGGTCAACCTGGAATGTCACTGACTGACTGATCATATTTCCACCATTGTTCAGCCAAGTTTCTGGCTCAAACTGGCTCTATTAGTAGGGTGTTTACAGCCTGCACTGTTGCCAACTTAGCACATTGTCGCTAGATTTAGAGAGTTTTTTCCAAACAAGACTGGTACATGGCTTGACTGAGTATGGAAGTCAACCAGGGGGTTTACAGCTATACCTCTTGTTACAGGCAGTCTACCAAGCTGCTCTGGTTTCCTGGCTGCTCGGGAACTGCAGGGAATTGAGGAGCGCTTGCACTTCACTGAGCATCGCCTCCATTACAGCAAACTAACAACTTTCATTACTGGTACATGTATCATTATTACTAAAGGAAGCAGAGGAATAACTAAACATAAGACACACTGAGCAGAGAGAGCAGGAGAGAGGGAGGGAGAGAGAGAGAGAGGTCATCTATAACTGCTAAGCTAAAGGAACTAGCAGATCTGAATAGCATTCAAACAACAGAAACACCAGCAACTGGAAATGAGACAATACGTTTACTGTGGCACAACAATAAAAGCCCTGTTGAGAAATTAAAGGTTTCTGTCCACTGAAATGCTAGACAGCTTTAATTTTGAAACATTTACAGGAAGTGTTGATTTTGTATTAACATATAATAAGGTAACTTTAACATGGCAAAGGTGAGTGACTGAAAACAAGGCTTTGTACTAAAATACTGCTACGACCAATTCTACATATCAAACAGAGGGAGGTAAAAATAAAGACCTGCCTGTCTGTTACCTTCTGTAGTTCAGGTAAATAAAGGCTAAACTATTGTGGATCCCAGACAGAGGCTGTGCGCTGTGTGAGAGACAAAATAAGATATTCAGTCTTTTCTAACTTTCTCTCTGAGCAATCATTTTATAAGTAAATGTAGCTGAAATCAAAGCTCAGTCTTTAATTTGAGTGTTTTTTAATTTGAACATTAACTAAATAAGAATAAATTAAAACTGTTTTTTTTTTCATTGTTTTTTCACATTAATTTTGAAACCAAAAAGGACACCAAACAATGGAAAATAATAGCTGTTGTGTTACCCAGTGCGTTTAGTAGAGCTGCGCCAGCACAGATGTCCCATTTCTTAATGAAGGTGATGTGGACATAAACGTCTGCCTGGTCCATAGAAGCTGTTTCATGTGCAGGCATCTCCAAGAGTGACAGAACCTTATATCCTGAGAGGGAGAGGGGACAGTAACTCATCAAACAACAACAAATGGTTAACTTAAAGCAGACAAGATAAAGGTGTTAAAAAGTTTAAAAGCTGAAAAGATTGTTGGAGAGGCTGAACAACAAAGTAAGAAGAGTCCTTCACAGATCTCGATTAAAAATATAAACAATTTTGGGTAATTACTCTGAGAAACCAAATTCTGCTAGTTTTCTAAGTTGGACAGTGTTGGGGGGGGGGCAATTTCTGAATATGAGCTATGTGCATTTCTCCATGGATTGAGTGTTTCATACTTTTATTTATATTGAACCTAGCCCTGCTTCATAATCGAAAAAAGAAAAAAGACATGGAAATCTCACTTTATGCAGTATGGGACCTTTAAACTTACATTTTACATAAGCCTATAGGCAGATGTGCTGCCCTTCCAGGGGTAACTTATTAGGAAGACCGGTGTTTAACAAAAAAAATGTCTACTGTGAGAAAAGTACTGCGATATTGTGTGCTCCTTTCATCCTTTAAACCAGCTAAATTTTTCTTAATGCAAGATCCATTACGGATTCCCAGTTCATCATCAGTGTAGGGACAGCATGTATGTCACAACATTTAGCCAGCCAGTGGGGGAAACAACCAGCAAGTCCGAAAATGGTAAATACATCATCAAAACAGAGAAATGGTAAAAATAAGAAACAGTGCAGAAGATCTCACAGTTGTGTAAGAATCCCATTTCAAAACTCTTATTTGAGCTTCAGCTGGTCATGCAATAATTTTAAATGTAATGCATAAATTTAAACAAATTAATTACTCACCTGCTCCACCTGCTTCTGTGATTGTTGTGCTGTTACCAAAAGCATCATGTATATAATTTTTGACTTTTCCGGAGTGGGAACGTGATACAATCACACTCGGAGGGCTCACACTATAGGACGACCGTGAATGCATATTTGATCCCTGACCCACAAATGCCCATGCTGGGGGGAAATATGACAGGGAGGCAGAGAGACAAAGGGAATGGAGGGTTAGAGAGGTGGAATAAGTTCAATACATACTATTTTGTCAACAACCATTTTAACTATTAAAGCTTGACTAAGCAAATTTTGCAGTTTATTTCCCTAAAAAGGAATTTAAGTTAAGCAGAATTTATAATATTTATAATCCCTTAAAAATACTAAAGAGATATTAGATCTTGGGGTTTCAACAAAAACAAAAGTATTGAGTCACAACCAGAGACTAACCATGTAAAGTTCAAAGGGTCTAGGCATCTTGTTTAACAAGCAGAAGTTAAGTTGAAGAGGCACACGTGCTTACCAGTGAACTCAGTGAAAGGCTGGTGTATGACCCCAATGACTGGTTTGCCATCTAAAGCCACACATACCATTGTGGTCACATACTTCACAAGGTTCTCTATGGAGAAAGAAGAGCAGGTACAGTGACAGTCAGAGGACAGATCCAGAGTATCAGCAAGAGTGGTAGAATAGATAAAATCTCCTCGTCTCTAGTTCTCCTACTCTCATTAACAAGGGTCAGTGTACACAACATTCAGGCAGCAGCGACTCAGTTTTAGTCAGTGCTGATTATCTTTTACCAAGTAAAATGAAAATGGCAGGTCATATCAGTTGTAGCTGACCTAACGTTTATTACATGACTTACTTCATACTGGATTCAGATGGGATAAAATCTTATCAAACCCCAAATTATTTACAAAAGCCTAAAATGAATTAGACTCCATGCTGTTTGAAAAAGAGCGTATTCATTAAGTACAATACATCCTGGTCCTTTGTTACGTCCCAAGTCACCTTATGTGTACTGTATGTTTAATGTTTACTGTCTGAACAAGAGATCCATGTATGTTATTAATGTTATGTTTAAAAAAAAGTTGGGTGCCTCTGCTCCTAAAAATAAATAAATATGTGTGGATTTCTGGTTGAACAAACTATCAGTGAGGTGCTCTCATACAGGACTACATGGACACCATAAGATTTTATATGATTTAACAATTAATAATATAACAATTAATTTCATCATCAATAAATGTGATTAATCATTCAAGGAACAAAAAAATCTATCCATTTCAATCAATCAGTCATCATAATGGAAGAACAGGAACAAGTGACTGTTTGACATTTTAGCTTGAAAAATGACTGAAACAATTATTTGAATAGTTGCTGATTCATTAATTCCTCAGTTTCCTCCAGCACACGCCAAGTCCAGTGGTCTTTCATAAATTTCAAAATTTGGCAAAAACAAATTATAGGTGGAAATGGGTGTGGCCTATATCTAGGGATGTTGTGAGAAACGATACTTCGGTAGCAAGTCAATGTCAGAATTCTGAAAATGAGACGGTACTTTCTTCTACAGTTTTTCTACCGTACTGTAGGTATGCCAAGACTGGTGTATGGAAATATTTTGTATTTGAGACAAATCAGTTGCATGGATTTGTATGAAAATCAGTCTGTATGATATGAAGCCTCTACTCAGTTCATGCATTAAATTTGGTTATGAGCAGTTTAAGCAGGTACAGCTTCTTAAAAAAAAAGACTAGGTCAAAACCTAGGCTGCAGTCAAAAAGTCCAAAATAATCTCCTGAATAAATGATATTCAGACATAAGTAGACAGAGTTTCCTGGCATGGCCACTTTTGACTTTTTTATAGTCTACATTTGTTACGTAGAGAAAATGGGAGGGGATTTAAGTGAAACGACATTCATGTAAATAGTATTTTGTTATGATGATAATGTTAACTAGAAATTCAATATGCTTGTTCTTCAAGATGAGTCCTAAGTGGACTTATTTGAAAGAAGAAATCTGTATTTATGGATTTGGAGAACAGTCAATCATACCAGGATTTTCATAAGTTTTAGATCATGTCACAAATATATAGCTGTTGTTAGTTGATAGCTGCTGCCACTTAGATACTTCCATGTCACTTCACTACCTTCCTAAGCTAGACAGACTTTGACTGCAGCTCTATTATATGGCTGGACCGCATAAGGTCAATGTGTGAAACTGGACGTATTTGAAAACTGCTGAGGAACCGCTGTAAACAACTGATATCATTGCATCATATTTCCATTCTACCTAGTGTCAGCCAGTTACAGCCCTTTATCCGTTTGCTTCTCTCCTACTCTGTGCTCACATATATAGTATTTCAATACAGCTGAATTCCCAATAAAGCTGTTCTCATTCACATGTTTTCATGTTCATGTTGTCAGACAATGGAACAAAGTACGAAACAGTGACTAAAAAGAGGCCCATTAAGACTACATGTTAACTTCCATGCTCTTTTCAAGCTTCTAAAATAGAGCTTACTGAGTAATAATACGTAATACTGGTTATGTAATACAGCTCACTGAACTGGATGTGCTCCTCCACTTCCCTGCAACTCCTGAGCAGCTGGCAAACCAAAGCTGCTGGGTCACTGCCAGTAACATGAGGCGTAGCCCATAGACTGTAAATAAAGATGGACGTAGCCTCCATGATGTCACCCTTAGGATTCTGAAGAGAGATTCTGAAACTCAGAGTGGGCAGCTCTGTCGTCACCATCTTGGCAGTGCCTGACTCTGCTGAACTCCCAGTTAATCCAAAAACGAAAGAGGTAGGGCACATGTGGAGCAGAGACTTTGGTGCATGCTGGTTTGTGGCAAACACGTGCTCACTCACCTGTCACTCAAAGCAGCACACCCTCAATTATGCAGAACTTTAAGCCTTAATAAAATTTAAACAGGTGAGTTCACCCCCCATACAGTCGTCATGAAGGAGGAAATGATTTCTAGACACCAGAACAGTTTTTGTCCCAGGCTGTAAACATGTTTATTTCTGCTGTAAAGTTGGACATTTGAACATGGGAGTCTCTGGGGACTGACTCACTGCTGGAGCCATCCTCAAGCGGCCATTCAAAGAACTGCAGTTTTTGGCACTTCCATGTTGGATTCCTTTTTCAGCCTTGAGGTTGTTGCTTTGTGTAGCCCTAAGCACATGGTTGGGACCCATACACTGTCCAGCCATATACTAGATCTATACTCAGTAAATTGGGAACACTGCAGCTCTAAACACCTCCTAATAGAAACTATTTGTGTCAAATCATTTTGATAGAGCAACGACCAATGGGGAAACTCCAATTCAGTCATGTGACATTCAGCTGACCAATGGTGGAAATATAATCAGTAATCAGTAAGTAAGTAAGTAAGTAAGTAAGTCAGTCAGTCAGTCAGTCAGTCAGTCAGTCAGTCAGTCAGTCAGTAAGTAAGTAAGTCAGTCAGTCAGTCAGTCAGTCAGTCAGTCAGTCAGTCAGGGGGTGGCCCGATGGTGGAGTGGTTAGGGCGCGTACCACATGAGCAGATGCCCTCAGTAGGCGTGCGCCGGTTCGACTCCCAACCGGCCCGACTCTTTCCTGCGTGTCATTCCCCCTCTCTCCCTGCCCCTTTCCTGTCACTCTCTACTGTCCTGTCAATAAAGGCAAGAAATGCCCAAAAAAATATCTTAAAAAAAAAAAAAAAAAGTCAGTCAGTAAAGGATGTGATTATAGGGCTGGCCAAGCTGTTGCGGACCAGCCAAAAAATTAAATTTCTGCATATTTCACCTTCCAAACTTTAGTAGCAAAATAAATCTTGACAAAGATTTTACCTAACTGCAAACAATCAGTCAATTATATGTGAAATCTATTAACATTGATATTTCCACAAATCTTGATTCAAATGCAATTCACACAGACACTCAGTAGATGGTAGATATGAAGCATTTCCAATGGTGTTCAGAACAGCGAGTCTGCAACAATATTCAATATCTTGCTGTATGGTGCTATAATCAAGGTCTAAGCGTTTTTGCCAGTAACTTCCAAATTGTACACTTGCAACTCATACGCACTCATTTCCTTAAATAAGTTGAATCTCATGATGTAGGTCAAGCCCATTTCTGCCTAAGACGTTTTTGCCAAATATGCAAAGCCTGCTTTTTCAAACTCCTCCTAGGCTGTGAATCTGATCTGAACAAAAATTAGCACATAGAATTGATGGATTCTCATGATGACTCTAAAACATTAAAAACTATTTTAATCATTCTAAAAAAAATGCAAGTTGTAAAGTAAGAACATTGTATAGGTTGCAAATTCTCCACTGATGCTCTGTGCAACATTTGGTGCCAATTTGTCATTAGGTGGTACTCTTACTGCAAAATCATGAAATATACTAAAATAATTTTTCCAAACTACTCTTAGGCTGTGTGATTTACATGACACTTTGCAGGTATCATATCTGTGTACTCTGATGATCACAAGAGCTTTGATACCTCAAAAAAGCAAAAGTTATGAAGGAAAAACTTGGGTCTCATACAAAGGAAGTGATTTCCTTTCTCAGATTTTATGATATGTGGCAAATTAAGCAACAACATTAATTTGCCACATACTGCCGTGTGCAGTTTGGAACAAAATACACACATTGGAGTCCTGCATTTCACAATGTACCTTCGACTGCAACTACCATTACCTTGAACTGTGAACATAAATCCAAATCCAACTTTCTTTTTCACATCAATTGTTCCCAGCTCTCATTCTAAATCTAGAAAAGTCACTTGCTAACAGTAGTAACAGAATAACACTTGCTAAGGTGTATCACGTTGATTGATGGAATATTATTGTCCAATGTGACGTCTAATATGATGACTGAAATTAAGAATGTGGAATTTATGTGACATACACACCTGTATATTCCTGTGTAGCATCTAGAGGATCAATCCACACTGTGATGCTCTCAGCAGGAACATTCTTGCCTCCCTCTATCTTGTCTAGTATGTCAGATGGAATGTCCCGGCTCCAGGTTGCTGCCTTATCCACCATGTTGTCATGTTCCTCACTGTTCACCTGAAAACAAAGACATGCAGACAGAATTATACGTCCTGTGCCTGTTTTAAATTTTAAGATTAGGATTAAGATAGCCTTCATTATTCCCACAGTGGGGAAATTCACAGTATTACAACAGCAAAGTGGACAGTGCAAGAGAAAAAAAAAAAAACAGCAGCATGTAACTGAAGGAGCTACTCAGTGCTGTCAGAGTGTCCTGCATGGGTTGTGAGGTGTTTTCCAATGGGGATGATTCTCCTGTCACCCACTACCTCCACTGGGTCAAGGGGACATCCCAGAACACAGTTGGCCTGTTTTTTTCCCTTTTTTTTAAGTTAAAGATGATGAGGTCCAGACCTTTCTGGAGGAAGCCATAGTGATGGACCCAAAATTCAAGTAAAAAATGGATAGGAATCTGGGACAGGTTGAGCAAAGCAGCAGTAGCACCAAGTCCAAGGTCCAAGGACCTGAAATAAGTATGGCCATTCTATCCTGTCAAAAGCTTTTCCTGTATCCAACTTTACAACCAATGCCTTGCATTTTACCATAGTACCATGCTGTATTATATTTAATAGCTGCCTTACATTATTGCATGAATTACGACCTTGTATAAAACCAGTCTTGTCAGCACACACTAACTGTGGTACCACATCCTCTAGAAACCCCCCTCCCTTGGTCTTTGTGCTATTGCCTATTTAATTTTGTTGAGCCAACCATCATTGTTTCAATCTCCAATGCAGACAGACCATTGTCTGGACTACTAAATGTCTCTGTAATGATTTGGCCTTCTCACAGAGATGCCTTTGCTTAGGGTGCCTGGCCCTGCTGGGCCAAATTATGTGTGTATATGTATTTTAGATTTGTCTTTATGTGTTTTGTTTCTCTGTTTTGTTGTTATGGTCCCACAACCTACTACAATCCTCTTATTTTTCTTACCCCTCTTATTCTTCTCTGTCAAGCTTTAATTAGCGATGTTATCTCTATGAACCCCTATTTTCAAACTGAATAATATTAAAGGATTAAAAATTGTTGATCTGAACATTAGAAGTCTCTTGCCTAAAATCAGTTTATTACGGGCATGCACAGTCCAAAATAATCCTAATATTATTACATTACAGTAAAATATACCATAATGAAATCAAGCTTCCTAGCTATGCACTATATCATGACGATAGAAACACCAGGGGTGGTGGGGGTGTGGTCACATATGTTTCCTCTAACTTATCTGAACTAATAACACTACAGGTGAACTGCAACATTTTGAATGCCCTTTTGTTTAAGTAACTTCTCATCAGAATAAATATATAACTATAAGAAATATACATAGATCTCCCTCTGTCCATGTTGAGTCTTCTAAATGTTGGATTTCTATCACTGACTCATTCACATGTAAAAATGAAATGGAAATCTTGTCTTCTGCTAAAGACAAAAACAAAAGTTTAACATAAAAAATTAAGGAACCCACTCAAATCACTCCAAACTCCCAGTCTTTACTTGATTGGATACTTGTCACTCACCCTGACATATGTATTAAAGCTGGTGTTTTGTCAGATTGCCTTGGTGACCACTCACTCAGATGAACATCCACCTATTCATTAATGATCTAATTTCTATCAACTTGGAAAGGTACCAATTGCTCAGGACGCCTGGGATTTTTTACATTCTGAGCTCACTCAAGTAATTGACATACATGCTCCCTGGAAAATCTCAAAAGTTACTACCCTGGATAAGTGCTGAACTCTTAAGTCTCTTTATGGAAAGGGATAAGACTTGCTCTAAATTTTGTCAGACAAGGGAAAATGCAGATTGGGAATCATACATGCAATTAAGAAATATATAAAAGACCTTGACCTGCAATGCTAAATCTAATTATCATAAAGAATGTCCAAACTGTTTTGGAACACTATAAAATCTTTAACAAACACCACCAATAAATGTCATATTACTCAAGTAAGAGATAGTAATACAATAATTAATGACTCTTTATCTATTGCCAGGGTGTTCGGTCAGCTATTTTCCTCTGTCTGCTCTGAACCAGCTACTGATTCTTCCTATGTTCACCATTTCAATAGTACTTAAAAAAGTTTTGAATGCTATTAATCAACTAAGTTTGAGCCATGGAGCTGGATTCAAATCCAGATATATTCAATTGGCCTCTCATATTCAAGTACCCAATTGCTGCCTTGTTCAACATGTCCTTTTCCACCTGTGGATTACCAAAAATGGTCACATTCTTGATCCAAATAATTATAGACCCATCTCAATTATTTGTGAATTTGCCAAAGTTTTTGAAAAACTAATCTTTAATCAGTTATCACAGTATCTTCATACTAATAACCTCCTATCACCATTGCAATCAGGATTTAGACCTAATCATTTCATAACAACTGCTCTCTAAAACTATGTAATGATGTATTTTCAGCATCTGATTCAGAAACTCTTACAGGGGCTATTCATATTGATTTGAAGAAAGCTTCTGACGTGGTTGATCACCACCTATTCTAGATAAGCTCTGTGGAGTCGGTCTATCTCGAATTGCATTATTATGGTTTAACTCTTATCTACATAGAAGAAAACAATGTATTGTCCATCAAGGGAGCAAGTCTGATGTGTTTGCTCAACAAAGAGGTGTACCACAGGGTTCGACACTGGGTTCACTTCTTTTTTTTCATTTTTATTAATGATCTGCCTTTAGTATGTTCCAGTTCCTCTGTCAAACTATTTGCAGATGACACTGTCATACATACCTCTAAATCTCACCTATATCAAATCCAAACTGCTTTTATATTTGATTTCAACACCCTACAAAAATCGCTCTTACATAATAAACTACTTCTTAATAAAACAAAATCATATACTGTAGTTTTTGGAACCAGACAGAGCAGGGTTTATGGCTGTTTATGACAGTGAACTTACATTTAAACATCACATTGATCATGTTCTACAAAGTTAATTTTGGAACACTTTTACACTTAGTGTCCTGAAGAAACTTGCATCACAACTTTTACTACCATTATTTGACCATGCTAATGTTTATCACAATGCATCCAAAACTAAACTCCTACTTCTTAATACAGCATGCGATAATCATTATAGATTTGCCCCTGGTTGTCCCCAATCACTGCTCAATGTACAACTCTCTTAAATAGTCTCCACTCAATATAAGAAGACACATTCACTGGCTTCAGGTAATATTTATATGTGTACATTTCAAATATCCTCATTACTTACAGAAGTTTCTGGTACCATGTTCATCAGTATATAATACAAGGCATTCAATACAATACATCCTCTCCATCCCTATAGACAGAAAAGCTCTTTTTCCAATTGCTTTTCCATTTATGCTCCCTCCGACTGGAATAAGTTGCTTCTAAACATAAGAACCATGACATCATTCCACATGTTTAAATATAGTGTATTCTTATCCTGAGAATAATTGTTTATGTTTCAGATGATTTTATTTTATTTCTCTATACAGTCAACAAAACACAGTAAATGTTATGTATACACAATATATTAGTTTTGCTGAGCAGGCATTTGTTCCTGGCCTCTCTATGGCCATCTAGTGGCTGTGTTCACCATTCTACTCATGTTTTGGTGTATGTGTGTCAAATTGTTAATTGTTATTTTGTTTTGTTGTGTTTAATTGTACTATATGTTAGGAGACCCTCAGAAATGAGATGGTTCATCTCAAAGGTTTTATCCTAAAGAATAAATCTGACTTCTTTTTACAACCATTGGAGCTGCCCCCTGATGGTCATTAGATAGAATGCAGGTTTAAGGCTATCCCGGATTGGCTTCACTTTTCAGACTCAGAGTCTATGTCCATTTTTATATACAGTCTGATGGAGCTCAGGGATTCTCAGTCATGGCACTATTTCCTGCACTTGTATGCCTTCTCTCACACAGACTCCTCCACAGGTGTGAACAATTACTGCCCTCTCCTCTGCTGTGCCACACCCACCCCCTCACAGGTGTCAGCAACTATCCTCCTCATCCTCTCCTTTGCTGTGCATTAAAGAAGCAGTCTGCTGTTTTCAGAGTGACAGCAACAACTTCCCCTTTGCTAATGTGGATAGCCAGCAGAAACGCATGTGTGTCCACACCGCTAGCACTGCTGCTGTGCCTTGTATAATGGCCATCGATAATAATAATTATCTATCGTCAGGCCCAAATTTGATTTAGAGATAACTGTTAAATAGGTTGGTTCTGGTACCGGGCTTTACAGGTGCAGGACATTTACCAGGTGCCGAGTGTTAACAGACTTCTAAAATTGAGCCCCTGCAGGATTCTAATCCCTACTACCCTAAAACTGGGGACGGAAGCACAGCTACGCTTACTTCCCCATTGAGAAATGTGAATCAGGGCTTGTGCCCCGCTCACGACTGCTGCTTGCACTAGGCTGACAGGTGAAAGAGATAAGAGTATCAAGATGGTTAAAGGAGGAATGATCAGAGATATTCAAGCATGTTCGAGCCTCAGTCAGAACCAGACTCAGGAGTTTTTGAGGAATTTATTGTGACCAAAATCAGCGACTGGTAAGCGTAGTTATTTGTTTATGTTGTTTGTTAGCTTGTAACTGGTAGTAGCTGAAACAGTATTAGTGGTTGTGCAGGTTGTGCTAATGGAAACTCTCGCTCTCTGTCCTGACAAGGTTTCAGGCTTATTTTGCATGACAACGTGCCCACAGGTTTACAGAATTAGTTGCTTAGGTTATATGAGGTATGAATCCCTGGCTGTATGAATCTGTTTTCATGAAAATGTCATTGGTTCACTATGCAGTCATGGCACTGACTGCTTATTTCACTCATAATATGCTTTGTATTACATAAAAAAAACATCATGTGGATGTTAACAAGGTTAAAAACCTGATTTTCATCAGTGGGAGTCTTTAAGACTTTCATTTGCATCTAGCAAAAAAGTATTCTGTGACATCACTGTCAGTCACAATTTATGACTAAAAAAGAGTAAGGACATGTTCACAGAATAAAAGAAACTTGTACAACATTGACAGTGATTGTGCTCACCATGATATTGGGGAAGGTGTTCTTTATGAGGTTATACATCTTTCTATGAGACTGCAGGTCACCCAGAGTCAGAAGCTCACTGGCTCCCTCCTTCGTCTTGCCCTTTGACCTCTCCTTCAGATTATTTTCATCACGTACCTTCTTCACCTGGGGAGGAAAAACATAACTGACATGCTGCAGATACAGTTTAAGGACCCCAGATGTACCAAAATGTATGGCTGTGGTTTCTCAAGAGACTATAGTCAAAATAACATTGGCCCTGTTCAGACCTGGTATTAACATCTGTCCTGAGTGAGCCAATCACAAGTGGACAGCTCTAAGTACAGGTGTGAACGCACCCAGGACGCATTCAGGACACATTTGAGAGCCGATCACTCACCACATTCAGAGGTGGTCTGGGTCATATGTGGCCACATTCTTTTAGCAGTGTGAATGCAAATGTGTCCTGGTCACATTGAAGGACCGCCTCCTCTACTGATGTATTGTGTATGGGAAAGAACATCCATCCTGGATGCTCTTACCCATTGTTTACACTGGGTAAACAATGTTTTTCCATTTTTGCTAGGCCGGATTTCAAAGATACATTTATGGAGAGATAATATGGAGAGTTTTCTTAACGTGTGATCATTGAGCTGTCAAAGATAAACAATGTTTTTACCTCTTTGCCACCTAGAACCGCAGCCTCCACTGAGACAGCCAACAAGTCCCTCAGATCCACTTTTCTCCTCTGTCTGCAGGGATGAAGGAAAAGAACAGGAATGTATTACGGCTAAAAAAAACAGCCCTGAAAGATTCGATGCCTCCCCACATTCTTTTTATTCAATGAAAGGAGTCAGAGTTTTCAATGGTTAAATGTTGTCTAAACACATGCAGCATAATATAACAAAATAAAACTGACAGAATTTTCATTGAAGTCTGGAAGAATCTAGGGATGCCCTGACTGATTAGCCAGCAATCATGACTGGCCAATTTCCACTAAAAATACCCGGTGGATCAGAATTAATGCTTCTAGTCATCGATCACCTTAAAACCGATCACTGTTGGTTAATACTCTGTCTGAGGCTAAGACACGAACTGTGTGCTGTCTAGTGTAGTCCCGCCTCCCGCGTGACAGGCCACTAAAATAATAAAAACATGTCGGCCATGAGGAACTTTTACAAAGTTTGTGAGACTGATATAACGTATGATATCTCAATGGCAGATTTAGATGTGGGCAGCATCGTGTTGGGGGGCATCACACAAAGAAAGAAAAAAAAGTTACATTTGCGCAATCCGTCTCCTATCACTCATGTGCACGTGTTAGTGATTGTACTGGTTGTGCTAACGCAGAAGTGGTGGGAGGTGTGGAGGGGGCTAGTTTGACCACAGGTCTCTCCACTGGAGCAAGGCAAAAAAAGAAAAAAGTATTCAAGTTCACCATCCCAATTCTAATTCAGCAGCCATGGTGACTTTTATTCAGGATTCATTAGTAGGTGGATTTTCTTCAGGTTGAGATTCTTGAACAAAAAACCTAGGAGGCTGTTCAAAAATATTTACCACTGCTCTGAGGACTCTCCTTACAAAATTATCACGATAAAAAAAAAAAAAAATGTAAACCCATTTCTCAAGTTAAGATAGTATTACCTAATCCAGATATCTGGAAATTACTTACGTCCTTCCTCTTTTTGCCAAAACTAAGTATAAATATAAAGTTTGCATGATTGAAATATTGAAATTAATTTAAAAAATACTGGATATTGAACAAAGGCATCAATAGGCTATACACCAATATATTAAAATCTAGTTCAGCTTGCTCATTTAAGCAAAGAGATGTGCCATTTCCCAGTACAATGTCCATTCATACCAAGAAGAGAAAGAATATTTAGACTTTTTCAACATCATGGACAGTATCACATTCTGAGCTCTGTGACTTGAAGGTAATGGTACTGTAAAACAAAAGGGGCACAAACTCGACTATGATGACAGCTGGCAACACCAGCTGGAAAATATCTGATTTATAATAAAAGGCCAAAGCCAATCTGATGTTCATGCAAACTGATAATAGTGAAATTACTCAACCTACACCCCAAGCTCCTTGAACCTAACCTGTTTTAATACTGACGAGTAGTTACAACACTCATACAAGAGGCTGAACATCTGAAAGACAATGGAAATTATAAAACTCTCTTTCAGGGAATCAAATGCATTGTTATTTTTAACTAATAAATTAGCTTCATTCCAGCTGAGACAAACAACTGGAGGTGGACTGTGGCAAAAAGTCAACCCCTGCACTTACATCGACAGTAGCTGTCTACACTGAGAGGTAGTGTGGGCATTACAACGTGTACGGTAATGAGAGAAGTCTGACCTGAAAGCAGTCAGGCGGCTAGAGATCACCCCGGCATACAGGTGGTAGATGACGGCGACTCCCAGAAGGCAAAACACCGCCACACCCAGCGGTGACAGCCGGATACCCATGGGAGCCATGGCCGGAGAACGACCCTCCAAGTAAAATACTGAGAACACAAACCCCAGTGCCTAGAAGTGCCCGCACCGTCACAGCCTGGACAGCTACACGCTAGCTGACGTGGCTACCACCGGCCCGGGAAAACAGCTAACTAGCTGCTTCACACCTGGCGTTTGGTTTTCAGATAAATACGTCGACTGTCATACAGCAAAGTGTTGAAATGCGGACCAAGTTAATCTGTCAAAGACCCCACACACACGGGCTAATTTCGATTAGTGGGCAAGCCGTTTAGCATCGTGCGACGTCTTCACCCAAAAACGGACTGTCGTTTTTGCTCGTAACGACATTCCGTGTCCTGGACAGCTCGGCCGGGCCTTATTCTCGGGGTTAACTTGCTGAAATGAGCCAAGTGTTCACTGCTATCGAAGGCAACACAGGACAATCACACCTCTGTTCAGGCATCTTCCCCTCTACGTACACAGCACAGAGGTCACCGGCTGTTCACGTCTCTTCCGGGTCATCATCACTGGTGTCGTCATCAGTTTGGCTTTATGTACTGTTTTTATCATGGATGTATTATAAGTCTTATAATACATCCATGGTTTTTATACATACCTTTTTATATATATATATATATATATATATATATATATATATATATATAAATAAAACTGTTTTTTCTTTACACTTCTATAAATACACTGAGAGTTGTGTAACTATGGCGTTAGATCAGTTAATGCTTTCCTAAATAAAGTAATAGGGAATAAGTAGAGTTAAAAAATGTCCAAATGTTAAATATATCATGTGTGGTTGGCAAGTCCATTTTTATTTGTTCTTCAAATGTGTAAAGGCAAGAGATGTCCAGTTGTCCATTCAGGTGTGGCTAGAAGGCAGTGACAAAATAAACAGAATAACTGAATCATTAAACTAACAATCTGTATGTTTATTTAGTGGTTTATTTCCACTAAGTAAGTTCAGAGTAAATGTGCTTAATTACTTCCCACCACTGATGTCTACAGGTGAGATAAAAATACTTGTCTATTTGGATTTTTATATGTTTGTATATTTTTGGTCATTGGATTTACAACTAATAATTTATCTTTGTCCCCAATAAACTGTTTTATAGGAATGTATGATTTAACTGTTGCAAATTTCTTACTGTAGTTTATAAAACACTGTGTAAATACAGGACAAAATTCAATTTACCCCCATTGCATTGGCATGGAGGCAGAAATCTCTAGTAGAGATAATTATTTTTATATTCTTTAATTTCGTTGTTGATTCATCTGCCAATTGTTTTATCAAATAATCGATAATCATTCATTCTACAAAATATCATAAAATTGTCAAAACAGCACAGAGTCCAAGGTGATGTCTTACAATATCTTGTTTTGTCCGTCCAACAGTCTAAAACCCACAAGTATTCACTTTACGATCACATAAAATGAAAAAAAGCAGTAAATCCCATTGGTGAAAGGAAACCAGGTAATTTTTTTGGCATTTTTTTCTTGAAAAAATTACAAAAAAATAATTGCATATAAAAGCAGTTGTTGATGGGCGACCTGATGGCTTGATGCATAACTACACCACAAGAGTTAAGGAGTGAACATGTTTTTTAAAAATGCATCTGCCTGATCATGATCAGAAACTGTGTTCACAAATACCTTGGACATACAGTGTGATAAAGCTTCTATGGTTTTATTAGAGATTATACCCTCCAGTATGATTAAACTTGTTTTGGATCCCAGAAAATTACACAGTTTAAGTGTTTCTTCATAGTTTTATTCTCGTGGAACATTCTCTGAAACCAAATAAACAGCTCTTTAGTGTCATGTGAGTTCCAGCAAGTCTTTGAAACATTACTCATTTTTACTGATGTATGGAGCGTTGGTCTGGGAGCAAACATCGTCATAGTGTCTTTCACTATCAGTGAGACTTGTGATAAGGTTTTCTTCTTTGTTGAATTCGGCATTCTTTGATTTCTACACTGTGCGCTGTGGCTGTTTCCATGTTCGCTGTTCTGTTCCATTTAAAAGTAACAGCACTGAGATTCAGCCACAACATCACCTCCTCCTCATTTTCTCTCCTCCTCCGTGTCTCTGCCCAGCCAGCTGAGTTTTTCCATAGACTGCTTATGGTCTGCTCACCTCTTTCTCCTAATCATCCTCCTCTTTCCTCTGTTGTCAGGGTTACAGAGATCTGGGAAGGCATCTGATGTCTCTCTATTTCTCTTCACTCTTAATCTCCTCACTTCCCCTCTTCTCCTCCTCGCTCCGTTGGCCATCTGACAGAGATGTGGTAAGACTTCAGCTCCTCCTCAGATACGAAGTCAGGGGCACGGCTCATTAGGTCATGACCCCGGAACGACTTGGGGAAGGCAATGACATCACGAATGCTGGGAGCCCCGACCATGATGGAGACAAGCCGGTCCAAACCTAGAAAAGCACGGACGAGTGATCAGACAACTTAATAAATATACAATAATTTTCACATTTTCAGCAGGATAATTATACATTTTTAATAGTAGTATTACACTTTTCATTTAATTTATTGTATATACTATATGCTCTGCCCAGTGCACTGCTGCCACTTTAAATTGTATCTTGACAGATATGCAAAACTGATCTGTAAAATGTAAATGTTCTGCTGGCTCACTGATGCCCTGCATTCAGCAACACGGCGCTGTGGCCCCTCTGCAGTTCCCAGTGGTCCTTGAACCCATCCCCTGTGGTGGCAATGAACATGGCTCCCGGCTGACCCCACAACCCCGTCCCCACCTGGACAGCCCAGAAGAGGCCCCAGCTGCAGTCCCAGCGTGGACTGTGAGAGAGTGCGGCACCATCTCCACTGATCCTATAGACAAGTTTCCTGTTTCTGAGCAGCCAAGGATGCACATGCATCAGGGGGTTCCAAAACTCATTGCTGCAATATTATATTAAGCCCCTTGTGGAAACAACTAAAATGAACTTAGATGTGAATTTGTATGTCATACCCATCCTTGCATTTGATTAAGCTCTGGCTAGCTAACATTGTCCAATGAAAAACCTGAGCTGGTAGCAAAGATCAGTCTGACAAAACTCTACAGCAGTGGTTGGCCCACGGGCCAAAACTGGCCCCCCAGCAATAATATCTGGCCCACCATATTATTTTGATAATCATATATTTTTTTAACTCTTAAAATATTGAACTAACAGGCTCACATTAGGCTATAGCTAAGGTAGAAATAGAGAATCTCCCACCACCTGAAGATGCTTATTACACTTTTATCCACGTTGAGAGTGAATGACAGACACAAACAGTCACATCAGGCGTCTGCGCACAGCACCTGGTCTGACAACAGATCTCTATCATGGCAGCAGCAGTTACCCACTGAGTCACTTCCTCTTTAGTGATTTTTGTCTTTTTATCTAACAAGCTTTTAGCTTCAATCATGAAGAGTTCTGACAGAAAGTTCCAAAGGTTCTGTCACTTGCTTGACAGAGCTCTGAAATAGCGGACATGAGATGTGTATAAGAAAAAATAACACCAGTTCATTAAATCAGTCAAATGTTTAATATGTGACTGTGGGCCACAGAGCCTCATGTGAACAGTAATAAAGCAAATTTAAGTTGCATTTTTATCGACCAATTCCTTAGATTAGCCTTTGACTATGTTCTGGCCCACTATGTAATGGGTTAGAAAAAAAACTGGCCCAAAGCCAAACTTACTTGCCGACACCTGCTCTACAGGTTGTGGGAAATGAGCTGTGAGTAATTTTATGTTTTTTTTGTGAGTTACCTAAAGCAATGCCTCCATGTGGTGGTGCTCCTGAGTCCAGAGCCTCCAGCAGGTGAGAGAGGAGACTGGGATCCTCCTGCAGCAGACACATGTCAAAACTTGTTATAATCTGCAATTGATTCAACCCAGTTCCAGAGGTAGACTGAACACTGGCAGGACATAAAATGACTTACCTTGAGGATATTCTTGAGCACATGAAGCTGCTCTGAGGCTTTGTGGATACGGATGGATCCTCCTCCAATCTCACAGCCATTCAACACCAGGTCATAGTGCTGACCACGCACCTGGGACAGTTAAGATACACAGCATGAGGCTTGCACTCTCCAAGATGGATAGTTATTGAACTTGACTTCCTGCTTGTATGCCTCAACCACTCAGACTAGTTTCAGGTTACATCCCTGTTTATCCAGAATCATAAAATAGTAATCATTTGTGTGTAATTTTGTCATAATTGCAGTATGAATCTTTGAGTTGCAGCTAAAAACGTATTTTGTGAGGTCACTGTGACCATGGCCTTTGACTTTTGACCATTGTGACAGTTTGTGACACCATCAAAATCTAATCAGTTCTGCTTGAGTCCAAGTGAATGTTGATTTGAATAGAGCTACAAGCCAACCAATCTAAATATGGGTACAAATCAACAAATCAGCTTACGGCTACAGAGCACTCAATCAGAGCAGCTACAAACCAACTAACCAATCAGAATAAAGCCAACCAAACCACCCAAAAACATAATGCCTCCTGTCCTGGCTGTTGCCGACACAGAGGCATAAAAAAGGCATTTAAACAGATTGTGAGAGAATCTACATGACTACCTTGTGTGGCTCTGTGTAGAGTAACTGTGTGTCCTCCGGCAGTGCAGCAGTAAATGGATGATGGGCTGACTCCAGCTGCTCTGGCTCATCTTCTTTAGGCAAGAAGAGAGGGAAGTCCACAACCCACAGGAAGTGGAGCGCTGATGGGTCTCGTAGTGAAACACTGTGAGACTCCAGGAACTCTGCACACTGTAGGCGAAGACTACCCAGCATAGGGCGCTGAGAGCAGAGCAGGGGAAGATACAGGAGAGAGGAAGGGTGGGAGGGAAGGACACAGGAAGAGACATGTATAATCAGGTTTCTTTCAGTTCTCTCTGTCTCTGCTTATTATTCCCCTTCATCAGTCTAATGCAAGTTTGATCATGATTCTATTACCACAGTGTGGAGGGAACCAGCTGCCATCAGCAGCAGGTCTCCAGGTTTGGCTTGTGTCCTGCTCAACAGCTCCTCTGTGGTAGAGGCAGACAGCAGCTTTTTCAGGGCAGACTTCAGCGTCCCATCTGCTCTGACCAGCACCACGCTCAGCTCCTAGGGACAAAACATGCAAGAAAAAAGGCTCAATTAGGGTACACTGGGCGTGGACACAATATTATCACACCTGTAAAATTCACCCTCACATAATGTTTGTGAAGCTTCCTCAGTTGTGTTTTGTTTAGGCTGCACAGAGCAATGTTGCTTCTTCTCTGCAGAATGTTTGACAGGATTGTGTTGCTGTAATTTTGTATCGCTTTCATGTGCATTATGATCAGTTTTGGGCAAGTTACTCAGGAAGAGTAATAAGTTACTTTTTTACTTACTTACTTCATTATTCCTTTAAAAGTAATAGTATTGCTTTACTGATTACTTCATATCAGAAGTAATTAGTTACATTACTATATTACTTTCCCTTCACAAAAATATCAAACACTGCACATTTAGGTTGATGCTGTAGCTTCCTGTTTTGTTATTTCAGCCCCAACATATTATGCAATGTCCCAGAAGTGAAATAATGATGATATCTCACAGCAGCTTCTCAAACTGCTCAAACCTCTCATCAGACAGTCTGTTTCTTGTCGGAGTAAGGACCAAACCTCCTGATTTAAGAAGCCGCTCCTCAGGTGAGCTAGATGCTCGGAGTGTTGTACTTCTCTCCTGCCCTCATCTCTCACCCTTTGGAGTTTTAACCTCAGACATATAGCAGCTGCAAGAAGAGCATCTTTGCTATACAGGACATCAGCAGAACGACTTCATCATAAGGCAATGCTGATAGGATTAGTAACACTAATATTATTACTGTTTTACAACTACTTGTTACTGGGGAAAGTAATAAAATTACAGTAATTTGTTACTGAGTAACGTGCTACTGCCCAACACTGATTATGATAATCAGCTTTAGCATGTTAGCAGCACGGCTCTAGGGATGGAATGTCAGTCTGTCAGTACGTCGGTGCACCACTTTAGTCTAGACAAAAATATCTCAACAGCTACTTGATAGATTGGAATGAAAAAAAAAGAGGGAAAACAAATCTACCTGTTCAAACTGAGTCTTAGCTGTTTGTTTCAGTTCTTCCAAATCTTTCCCAGAGAAAAGTTTCTGTAGTCAAACAGAAAGAAAATCACAGATATCAGATAATAGCAACCTGTTACATATCAAACACAGGTTTCATGTCTCTTTATTGTACCAAACAATACAGTGCAGAGCATTTCAGCCACAGAAAATGTTTCTTCTCTCACCGCTCCACCGGGGACACAGATGGCCTGAACGCTGCCTCCTGGTTGGCTGACAGCTGATCTGAGGAATTCAATTTCCGTGGATAAGAAAACCTCAGTGAGGTCAATCAACTGGACAAGATGAAAGACAGGGATTCAGACAGAGAGACAGTTGCACAAATATAGGACACTAAATTTGATGTAAAAACAGCTGGTTAGAGCAAGATTAGACCGATAGCCAGCTATCTTTGAGCTTAACTCAGCTTTTCTGGCATTGCAAAGCTGAGCAGACTCATCATCACCACCTAGCTCTACAGGGACAGAAGTACTAACTTGACAGTAAAGTGACAAATAGATTAATAGATATATTAATACGTCAGTAGAACTGCTTTGCTTTTCTAGACTTTCCAGAGCTTCTAACAAAGTGACACACTAAATACAGAATGAATGACAGATGCATTAGCTGCATTTGCACTAAATGTATTTCATTCTGACAGGGTCATCATAACTGTAGATTGATTTTCTATATCTTTACTCCAAAATCCCAGCTCAAAATGACCCAATAACAGCAATTAGCTCCAAGTAAATTATAATTGCAATATTTCAGACAGACCATATCAGACATTAAGTACTTTTCTTCTCCACAGAAAAAGTCACATATTCAGACTGTAACAGTTTGTTCATCATGAGACGAAAAAGTTAATCCAGGATCAACAAAGTTAGGCTCAGTGCAGGAGGAAACTTGAAGGGAACCAGACTGATTTGACTTCGCTTCAAGATACTAGCCCCAAGTGTTAGGTGCAGGATTCAAATGATATTATTCCAAACTAAATACTCATGTCATCTCACCTTTAAATAACCACGATCAAGAGATTCAGGATGGCTTTGTATGAGTTGATGACCAGTTTAAAATCAATGTTTGTTTGTACATTTTATTAAAGTATGTGTAACTCTAAAATTAGATTGTATTAATCAGCAAATCTGAAGACAAATGTATGAAAATCATTCAAAAAGGCAGAGCAAGTTTAATCTCAACAGTAATACCAGTAATTGCAGTCATTAAATTACCTTTATTCTGTTCTTCTGCAAAAGGGTTCAGTTCATTTGAGCCTCATCAAAGCACAAGAAATGATCTGATAACCAGTTATCTAAGAGACATTAAGAAACAAACAAACCACAAGCACCCACCTTCATACTGAACCTAGTGTCAGGTTTGTCGACGCCGTAGTCCCTCATGGCCTCTTCATATGTCATGGTTTGGAAAGGAACCTTAATTGAACCTTGCTCTGCAGGCCAGGAGTACTGTAACAAACCCTCCACGAGGGACATGATACCTGCCTGGTCCACAAAAGACATCTCAATGTCGACCTGGGAGAAATAACGAGAGGACAGCTCAGATACGACTGATTAGGATTGTATCGGCTGGTAAGATTCAAGTCAGCACCTGAATAACGATACAACAGTGACTCTGATGAAAAACAGGGCAAACCAGATCTCATCAGCCAGAAGAAAAGGGAACACGAGCGTGCTAAAGCTTCTGTACCACTCATCCCAACATTCAGCTACTGAATGTGGTAAATGAGGTGAAGGGTGAAATCCCCCAGTGTTTTGTAGGAAAATAAACAATAAAGTGCAGAACATTAGAAAACTGGTCTCAAGACTCAGACTCAGTTCTGTTTACCTGTGTTTTCCCACACAGTACAGCAGTGAGGATTTGCACCCATGTGACCCAGGTTTGACTCCTGGTACAGCAAGAACTCAAGTAACTTCACCGTCTGAAGTCTGAATTCTTAGACTGGATCTGAATATTACAGCATCAACTCTGATCACACAAGTGTGAAACTAAAAAAAGGAAGTATTTAAAATGTTTTATTATATTTAACTCTCACCTGGGTGAACTCAGGCTGCCGGTCTGGTTTGGAGCCTTCATCTCTGTAGCACCGAGCCATCTGGAAGTACCTGCCACAGTGAGAAAGACAAAGTGACAGCATGTTGAATCAAAGCATCAAAACCCTGGCTCTGTTCCAGGTAAAGATAAAAACAGCTAGAACAAGGAAACTTGTTATCTAAAGTCTAAAATGTCTGTTTTCACAGTGTAAGATAGCAGTTAACTCTTGGTCAGTGACCACTGGGCTTGTTTGAGATGAACTGCACCTGATCTGGAAATTGGGAAAAAACTAGGCTACTGCAGGGAGGTGTGATAAAAACCTGCTTATCTCAAAATCCTGAAATCTTACTTCTGATAAACATATTGTAGACAAGAAGTATACTAGGCTGTGTGTAATATAGGCTACTGAATGTATCCAGCCTCTCTGACTGATAAATGTTGCCATCGATCACAAGCCACTTATTCTGTTAATATAATATTAATAATAATCATCATCATCATCCTAATCATAATTTACTTGTACAGAACCTTTCATGCAAAGATGCACCCTAAGGTTCTTTACATACTACATTCAAAAACAAAGGTCAAAAACTAAAATGAAAATGAACCATGTGTGTTAAAAAAAAAAACAAAATTGGTAAAAGTTTCCCCAAGTTTACAATGTATGTCTTATTCACCCATTCATACACACATTGACACACTGATGAGGCAGCATCAGGAGAGGTCCAGTGTCCTGCTCGAGGACACTTAAACACGCTCTCTGGAGCAGCCGGGGATCAAACTAGGGAGCAATTACTAGATGACCACTCCACCTCGAGCCTCAAGCCTCAGTCAAGTAGTGGAAAAATATTTAGTGTAGTGGACCCACCTGTCTATACCAGCCACCATGAGAAGCTGTTTAAACTGCTGTGGACTCTGGGGCAGGGAGAAGAACCGGCCAGGCTCTCTGGAAGGAACCACAAACTCTTTGGCTCCCTGGAATAGAAAAGAACATACAACATCTGGGCCTCGGTTAAATATCAGACATCATAATGTGTTAGTTGTGCTTTGCTCCAAAATGGGAACTTTAGAGAAATGTGACAGTGTGAATTCTTCCGTTCTCTGTATGTTTCCATTGCCAAAAAAAAAGCAATCTTACCCCTGGTGTTCTTTTGAACAAAGTAGGAGTTTCCACATCGACAAAATCTGCAAATTACAAAACACACACATTGTGAAAGTCACGCATTAGACAGCAAGAAGGAACTAGATCCTGTTCCTGGAGCCTCATGCGCAAACATTGCATTTGCACAAAACCGTGCGTATGGCACCTCTCACGCTCACGGTCAGATATGTCAAAAGTGAAAAGTTCCTCCTCGTCAGCTGCATGTCTGGTGTACGTACATTTGTAATGTTTCTAGTCAACTAGTGACACCTGGAGGCGATGCAGTGAAAAGACTTTCATTAGGAACTGGGGTCTCACACGCATAGACAAATGGGCCTTATTGGAAAAAATAACACATCCATGTGTATGCACTTAAATAAGTGGACATATACATGCACCAAAGGATGCATTACACACCCTAATAACAATGGCAGAATTAGAAGGGAATAGATATTTAGAGAGCACACATATTTTTGCAATGACTGGCATAGCAGCTGTTTCAGATTTCAGAGACTGGTCAGGACTGTTCCAGTTGTCCTTGAGCCATGCCGTGACAGCTGTATGGGACAGGATCATCCGTATGTCAGTCAGGTATACAGAGTTGACCAGGAATACATGAAAGCACAATTTGCAGCGAGAGCCAGTTTCTTCGTCTGCACAAGAAAAGGCTACAAGTTGGCAGAGTGTGTGATGGGTGGCTTCTTGGCAAGCAATTAATTCACAAGTTCAATTAATTTTAAAATCCACTTCTAAGTTAATAACCCTCTGAATCCAATGGAAGCATAGTCGCCCCCAAATATCATGTATCTAGAGCATCATTGCTCCTCTGGTTTGAGAGACATGCCAATCACCCTGATGTTTGTCCATCTGTGCTTCCATCGATAAACTAACGCTTTGGAAAAGGTTCCGATTGTCTCATCTTTTGCCTGATGCACTGCTGCATTACATCTGTACAAACAGACAGGTGACAAATTACAGGACAAATCTGAAAATCACCGGAGAAACTGGATGACAGTACCCCTGTCCACAGGGCACAAGGCCTCATTGATAAGCATGAATATGACATGAATCAAATGACAGTCACCAGATCTCAACCCAACTGAACACAACAGAGTTCAGAGTCTTGTAGAATCAATGCCAAGAAGCACTGAAGCTGTTCTGATGGCAACACCTGACTAAAACACTGTTTTTTTCCTTTAGTTTGTCACCTGTCTGTATGTGGAAAATACTGTACGGTGGACGTAAATAGTATATGAAATAAACCAAATACTACTGTTATTATTTTAGTTATTTCACTCAAGGGAACATGTGTAGAAGAGTTATACCTTATTCAGGTGCAGGGCATATTTATACTCATTAGCATAGTAAATTTGGGGGAGAGAGAGAGGGTGGAGTGTAGTGCTTATGCACGAGCACTCAATTTCATGTTAACTGGGATTTACAGAGAAAATGTGTGTGGAATCCTGCCAGCACATGGTTTCATACATCTGAAGCTTTCCCGCTTCGTGCGTGTGGGACTTCAGGTGTGAATTCTATGCAGATCTTTGTAGATGAGGCCCCTGGTTGCTACTGTTTATGTGTAGTGTTTGTATGGGTTTCCTCTGTACTCTGTTCCTCACAGGCAGGTTATGATAGGTGGTAAAAGGACTGAGCAGAGAAAATGAATCTCTCTCTCTCTCTCCGTACCGTGTACATTACAGAGGTACTCCCTCATCTTCATCACCAGCTGAGATCTGAGTCTGAGGTTTCTCTGCATCTGAGAGGACCTCAGGTCCAGGTAGCGATATTGCATCCGCAACGACTCCGACTTCTGTACAATCGAAAAACACAAACACAGAACAAAAGCACAACTGATTGTGATAATTAACAATAATAAAACCTGTTTCTTGCTCAGAGCATTTGTAAAATGTTGCATATGCATGTAATATAAACCACCTACTTTGACAAAGTCTTTAATCTCAAAAGGCAATTTGCGGCACACGTTGAAAACTTCCATGTTCTCAGCAAGGACTTCTATTTCTCCTGTTGGCATCCCCTGTTGAATACAGCAGAATGAGAGGACAAGGCACTCTACACAATAAATGTCTTGTGTTAAATGCTAAATGTCACTCTGCAAATTCTGCTTAACTTTGCTGCAACTAGTAATTTTAATCCGATAAAATCAATAATTAAATCCTTGATATGACTGAGGATGTTTACTGAAGATGGTGTTTTCAATTCAATTCAATTCAATTTTATTTGTATAGCGCCAAATCATAATATACATTATCTCAAGGCTCTTTACAGGGTCAGGTCAAGACCTTACTTTGTTACAGAATAAACCCAACAGTTCCCACAAAGAGCAAGCGCTAGGCGACAGGGGGGAGGAAAAACTCCCTTTTAACAGGAAGAAACCTCCAACAGAACCGGGCTCAGGGTGGGGGGGGGGGTCTGCCTCGACCGGTTGGGTTTAGGAGAAGATAGAAAGAGGGGGAGGGGGAGGAGAGGGGAGAGAAGAGAGAGAGAGAGAGACCAGGAACAGCTGTGTCGGTAATGGTGTTATCAATAATAATGACAGGTAACAGTGGTTAATAGTAAAGATGAGTAGTAGTGGATCTGGATCCTGCTGCTCCAGAGGCAGAGAGACCTGCAGAATGAGGACAGAGAGAGGGAGAGAGAGGAGAAGCACAAACTACAGGAGAGAAAAAATACAAAGTTAATGGCATGAAGTCATCGAGAGAGAGCGGGGGAGAGAGACAGAAATAGGGAGAGAGCGCCCAGTGAATCATGGGAATCCCCCAGCAGTCTAGCTCTATAGCAGCATAACTAAGGGATGGGTCAGGACATACCCGAGCCAGCCCTAACTATAAGCTTTACTAAACAAGACAGTTTTAAGCCTGATCTTAAAGGTAGAGAGGGTGTCTGCCTCCCGAACCCACACTGGGAGCTGGTTCCACAGGAGAGGAGCCTGATAGCTGAAGGCTCTGCCCCCCATTCTGCTCTTACAAACTCTGGGAACCACAAGTTGACCTGCATTTAGAGAGCGAAGTGTCCTATTGGGAAAATAGGGAACTATAAGCTCTCCAAGGTACGATGGTGCCTGACCATTAATGGCTTTGTAGGTGAGGAGGAGGATTTTAAATTCGATTCTGGATTTTACAGGGAGCCAATGCAGAGAGGCTAACACAGGAGAGATGTGATCACGTTTCCTAGTTCCTGTCAGTACTCGTGCTGCCGCATTCTGGATCAGTTGGAGGCTTTTTACTGCATTTTTGGGACATCCTGACAATAAAGAGTTACAGTAGTCCAGTCTTGAGGTAACAAATGCATGAACTAGTTTTTCAGCTTCCTTTAGACACAGAATGGGTCTGATTTTAGCAATATTGCGCAGGTGGAAGAAGGCTGTCCTAGAGACTTGCTTTATATGTGAAGTAAAGGACAAGTCCTGGTCAAAAATGACACCAAGGTTTCTGACTGTAGCACTGGAGGCCAAGGTGATGTCATCCATGTTTGCATTTCTTATTTATGTATTCCCATGTGGTCTAGCTGTTAGGATTCCTGGTTTTCACCCAGGCAGCCCAGTCTCAACTCTTCACAGCTGTGTCTCGTTCTTAGGCAGGTTCAGCCTCAGACTCAGATCACATTAGACCTGGTTCTGGATGGTTCTGCTCACAAAAGAACATCACTCCAATCAGAGCTACGAAACTTCTGAACTTGAAAGGCTCCACCCTGAGAGGGGCAGTCAGCATTTGTGGTTGAACGATACAGTTCTGTGCTATGCCAAAAGGTGTGCAACGTTTTGCAACAGCTTTTGAGATACAGTATACTTTAATGGGTTGACTACTTTCTGATGTTAGTATACAAGTGAACACAGAGGAACAGGAGTGTAAACATGTCTGTCAGTCCATTTAATTGTCCTGTTAGCAGACTGTTTTCTAACTGTGAGGCGTGCATCACTAGATGAAAGCCAAAGATACTGCGTGAGGTAAAAGGGAAGTTAGTTATTGCATTGTTTTATTGCACATTGATTTGGCCCTTTAACCAACCATCAGTTGGAGCTGCAGCAGTGACTCTGACACACAGCTCACGGAAGCCTCTAAATTCACTGATCATTATTCCAATCTGAATATGATCCAGTGTGACTTAGGATATAGTTTTGGATTTGATTTGATTTTAAAATTCTTTTATTAGTTTATAAGGCACTACATGGTTTTGCACCAGACTATCTAACAGAGAAATTTTTGGTTTATGAGTCAGGAAGGCCTCATCATCTTTTAGCTGTTCGTCAAAGCAGAACAAAAACATCTGGTGTTGCTGCTTTCAGCCATTATGCTCCAGGACGCTGGAACAGCCTTCCAGAGGATGTGAGAGGAGCTGGAAATATTGATATTTTTAAACGCAAACTTAAAACCCACCTTTTCAGTCTGGCTTTTATGTAGTGTTTTATAATTTGATGGATTTTGTATTTTTATTTTTTATAATTTTTGATTTTAAGATTTTACTTTTACCTTTATTTTTATCATTATTTATTTCATTATTGTATTTGATCACCATTTTTACTATTTTATTCAAATAGAGTTATTTTAAGTAATGTTTTATATTGCCCTATTTCTATTTCTTCCTTTATTATTTCTAATATTCTTTATTGTTATTGTTACTGTTATCCCTTGTTTTGTCAGTCACTTTGTCAAGCACTTTGAATGGCATTTGATTTGTTTGAAAAGTGTTTTATAAATAAAGTGTGATTAATTGGTCGATCGATTGATCAATTGATTGATTGATTGATTGATTGATAATTATCTCTAATGTCCATCACCACTAAACATCAATAAATCCACAGAAATCCTAGAAAAAAGATGTTCAGGGATGATTATCCCCAAACAGAAGTAAGATTACTTATTACAAATAATAACAGGGGAGATAAAATCCATAATATCCATATAGAATAGACAATGGTGCTGGTGGGGTGCAGTCGCCTCAATTTTATCTGAGGGGAGGTCTACAGTGACGGACTTTGAAAACCTCTGAACGTTCAACACCTTCCTCCTTATTCTCACAGAAAAAGTGTCTTTCTGTGGTTTAACAGTGCTGAATGTCCTCATATGGATAAAAACATCTGCCAGCCATTGTCTAATATTATACACAAACACACACCTGGTTCTCCTGCCCTGCTGGTCGTCGTCTGACAGTTCCTGTAACCTTGATGACGGACTCTGCTGTGAGGGCGCACAGCACTGCTTTCAAAGCACTTGCAGACTTAAACCGAGGAAAAAAAGGTACAATTTCTGATTTATAGCATACCTTTCTGTTATTTTCTTGTTTTTTAATTTCATTATCATTACAACTACATGTAAAACTCATAACAGACAATGTATTGTGTTACTTGGCGGTTTTCATCCTTACTTTTTCTTGAGGAATTAAAATTTGTGTCAGGCCACTGAAATCTCGCAAGATGACAAAGAGGTCTTGTCTGTTGAAGGCAGAAGCACATTGTTAAAACAGAACTTTGCATGAGTCTTCATGGGAGTCAAACGACCAACACTACTTCCTACACAACAGTGAGGAGGTGAGCCGATGAACATGAACATGCTGAGTACAGTTTACTGACATCACAAGGTCAGGGGCAGTGAAGTTCACATTTTAGCCATGCTAGTGGCATAGCTCTGCCACTCAGTTGGTCCACCACTTTGGTCCAGACTGAAATATCTCAACAACTAGTGAACAGATTGTGAGGTGAGAAATTTTGAAAAGAATATTCATGGTTCCCAGAGGATGAATCCTGGTGACTTTGGTGATACTTTGACTTTTCCTCTGGTGCCACCATGAGGCTGGCATTTTTGGCTTTGAGTAATATTTCTTGACAACTATGGAATGTAGAATGTGTAGTTGTTCATTGCCATGAAGACATTAGATTATGATAACTTTATCCTCTGACTTTCCATCTGCTGCTATCATCGGGTCTGAATTGTAATTTGTCCAATACTTTGTCTGCTGAACTAAAAACAATCCAATCGGCCTCGGCTGTATCCTGTGTTTTCTGCTAATTAGGCTATGTTAGCATGGTAACATGCTAAACTAAAATGGCAAAACATGGTAAACTTTACTGTAAGCATGTTAGCATGCTAATGTTAGCATTTAGCTCATGTGCCACTGTGCCTATTCTAAGTAAAGTCTTGCGTAGCTGCTGGCGTAGCTGTACACTCTAAAGTCTTTTTACCTGTCAACTCTCACTGCCACTGTTTAAAGTCAACGTCTTACACAGCTTTAAAGAAGCATTTTGATATCATATGTCATTGTGCCAACGGCAGTAAGAGAGTAACACCTGAGATACTGGACCCAACCGCACAGAGTGACTGTGTCTCCTACATGACGCGGCCTCAGTTCTCCACATGTGTGGCTCCTGAGTGACAAACTGCTGGGACCTGATAACAAAACAGAGTTAGGTTAGTTTCAACTTTCAGAATCCCAGAAGATGAACATCTTAGTGTACAATGACATATTGTATAAATACCAACGTAAAGCACCAGCAAATCAGATTTACTGACCTTTAGCAGGAATGATAAGGACACATTTTATTTGACACATTTTACTCTATGGCCACATTTTATATTCATAAATGTAATTCTCAAATGTTTTCCCCAACTTTTGCCAGTGAAATAAAATGCAGACAGAAAAGCTGTCTGTGTTGCTCTTTGGCGTTTTTATGTAGTTGTTGCCCATCGGTATGTTTTGTGTAGCCAGCTTCACCCTGTCTAACAGTCTTCTTGTTAACTGGAATAAAACCACATTAAGTATAGAAAGCAAAAAAGAAAAGAAAAATCTAGGTAATTCTCTATTTCAGTGACCTAAAGACCTATGATCAGTGGAGATAACCTTTTACTAACTTTATTGGAAATCAAGCTGAAAGTCCACATCTAAAATCCACATAAACATGTACAGATTGTACAACTCTTCTCATGAATTTCCCAGCACATTAATACAGAGGTAACACATCTCCATGAGTTTCCTTGGGCAGCTTCAGGCGTGGTGTCTGCAACCCTTTGAGTATTTGATGTGAATGCACATCATTATACAGGCGCACATGATGAACAAGGTCGACTACTAAAATCAAGCAGTCGATCGACCACTGGGTGAAATACCTGCCGTGTGAGCATCAGACTTGTGAAGCGAGTGTGAGCAGCTCAGGCGTCTCAGGTCAGCTCTCCACGGGTCGAGTCCCCGTCCTGGGCTCAAAGCTTCGGGGTGAGCTCTCAGTCCGGTGACGCCTCTCTGCAGAAGAAACCCGCGTCTTGCTGCCGCTCTCACGCAAAGTGAGACACCGAGCTGATGTAACATGGTCCAGGGCCACGAGGTGTGCGCCCGGTGGTCCTCACACGGAGACACACTTCTGCGAGGAGCCCCCAGACCGGGTCGCGCTGTGTGCTGGATGGGAGAGCTCCGCCGTCACTCGGCCAGGGCTGGGCTCCGCACGTCCCGGCCTCCTGGTCGGCTGTGGCAGGGCGGCTCTCCGCTCGCGTGGATGGGCTCCTCTGTCAACTGTGCGTCGGGTCGAGGCGCATCAGTTCCTGCAGTCGGTGATACGTCAACGGATGTGTCGCCATGTTGTTTGGCCCAAAGTAATCAATCTCCAACATAATCGATTTAAATCGGCAAAAGGGAACTCGAGCGACATCGTCGAGACCCGACGAGATATTTCAACAGACTGGCTCAGAGCTCGTCCACGGACATCACCGGAGACCTGCCGCAGCTCGCGGCTTGCAGCCAGCGTTTCCCAGCGGTCTTCCGCGGTATTAAAACAATCCCCTGCCGCCACCGGGGCGTGTTTTCATGGCTCTCGGGAGGAGTTTAAAAGTGGGACATCCGATTTAAAGTTTGTGAAGCCGTCGTGTCACCATTTGCAAAGATGTCGGGCAGCAGGCTGATGAGAGCCATCAGAGTGGGCGAGTTCGGAGCCCCGTCGGTCCTCAGGCTCTGCCCCGAGGTGCCTGTCCCACAGCCCGGGCGCGGACAGGTGAGGCGGCCGGTGTGCGGACGTGGTCAGAGCTGCCGTCAGATGTCAGTGGCGGTTTTGAAGCGATTGCACATTGTACGTTAAAAGCTGCCACTTGTGCTGAGCATGTTTAAGGCGGACTGACCAGACAGGGCTTTAGGTGTCAACACTGAAGAGACAGCCGTGTGTATGTTTCTGTATGTACGGCCAGATTCATTCACTGAGGGGGCCCAGAGCAGAAAAGTGTTGGTGGGCCCCTATGCGCTATACATGTGAGCTTCATTATTTCCCCAGGCACCCAGAAACCAACCAGTACTTAATCAACTAGTGGAGTGGCAGAAAATGAATTGTTATTCATTTTAAGAGTTGATTAATTATAAAATAATCAATTATAGAAGTCAGTTTATTTAAGTAAAAAGACAACACATTGCGTGTTATAAATATGAAAAAGTAAATACAAGATATTCTAATTTATGAGGATTTCAAAAATTAAGCAATTGAAATTGAGTTGGGGAAACATATTTCGTTTGCTATGCTTGCCCTATTGGTAAGTATCACCATAAATACATTGCATTTGTATTTTTTCTGTCTAAAATTGACCACATCTTAGTTTTAACTGTCTTGTCTGACTTGTAGCTCTTCCATGATGTGTCCACTGTAGATGCTGATCCGTGTCTATGCCTGTGGAGTGAATCCAGTGGAAACATACATCCGTTCTGGGACGTACGCCCGTAAACCCACTCTGCCCTACACACCGGGCACTGATGTAGCCGGGGTGGTGGAAACTGTTGGAGAAGGAGTTGTTGCAGTAAAGGTCTGAGTAAAAAGCACTGTGAGGATGATGTAATTTACATTAAAGCAGAATGAATGGTGGATACAGTCTACATTTATTTTAGTTTTTACATTAGATGGCCTTTGAGTAGGTCAGAACCAAGGATATGGCTGGATTGTTTGTGGTCAAATTTAAGGATGTGCTTGAAAACTGTTGTGGGCCTGCTTTATATAACTGCTTTCAATAGAAAGTAGCCAAAGCCTGCTGGAAATGTCCACCCTAATACATTTTTGTTTTAAAACGAAACTCCGTCCAGATGACCGTTTTAGCATGATTATTAATGAACACTGGGCATGAGTGTGCTGGTGTTAAGGGGAAGCAGTTTGTCTGCTCTGCAGTTGGTTAGTTGCAAAACAGCTGCTCACAAAGAGAATTTGTTCATTTGTTATCCATATTGCATTCACCACTGGTAGTAGTGACTGATCAGACCCACTCAGGAAGTGAGGCAACTATCTGCATCATCCAAGAGTCTCAGTTTCAGGGGCTCGAAAACTCTGGACTAGTGTGGACGCCAGGGGTAAACGTGAGCAAATGTGATATGTTTGGAAACTAAAACATATTAGTGTGGACATGGCCTCAGCCACTTTCAGCCCTTCAGCTGGTTGCTTCTTTCTTAGGCCCAATTCCAATCTGATTCAATTCAATTCAATTTTATTTGTATAGCGCCAAATCATAATATACATTATCTCAAGGCTCTTTACAGGGTCAGGTCAAGACCTTACTTTGGTACAGAAAAAAACCCAACAGTTCCCAAAACGAGCAGCACTTGGTGACAGGGGGGAGGAAAAACTCCCTTTAACAGGAAGAAACCTCCAACAGAACCGGGCTCGGGGTGGGGGGGTCTGCCTCGACCGGTTGGGTTTAGAAGAAGATAGAAAGAGGGGGAGGGGGAGGAGAGGGGAGAGAAGAGAGAGAGAGAGAGACCAGGAACAGCTGTGTAGGTAATGGTGTTATCAATAATAATGATGACAGATAACAGTGGTTAATAGTAAAGATGAGTAGTGGTGGATCTGGATCCTGCTGCTCCAGAGGCAGAGAGACCTGCAGAGAGAGGGAGAGAGAGAGGGAGAGAGAGGAGAAGCACAAACTACGGGAGAGAAAAAAATACAAAGTTAATGGCATGAAGTCATCGAGAGAGAGAGGGGGAGAGAGACAGAAATAGAGAGAGAGAGAGAGAGAGAGAGAGAGAGAGAGAGGGAGAGAGACAGAAATAGAGAGAGAGAGAGAGAGAGGGAGAGAGACAGAAATAGAAATAGAGAGAGAGCGCCCAGTGAATCATGGGAATCCCCCAGCAGTCTAGCTCTATAGCAGCATAACTAAGGGATGGGTCAGGATCTCTACACCCTCCCCCTACACACTCTCACTCCATTTGAGAGTTCACGTGGAGAGTCCACCTCAATCAGTGTCATTCCAAACTAACTGGGACTGGGCTGTAAAGCCTTCCAGCACAGTCTGCATCGATGCAGCCTTAGACTCCCAGAAAGGTGCAGCACTGCTTTTCAGTCTGATGTCAATTTACACCATTAGTGCTGCAGGATGTGAGCTGAACTTTTAAAAAGAAGATACAGTTTTAATCAACTACCATTAACAGGCTCATCAATACATTTACAACTGGACGTCATCCCATTGCTGGTTTAGACTACTTGCAGCCTTTCAAATTCCAAGCACAGGCTGCAGATGGTACGTGGTGACAGAAAGGTGCCTGACACAACAGTGTGTATTGGTAGCAGTCACCTTGTTTAATTAACAACTGGCAGACTGCTGTTAATATTAGAGCAAATGTATTCCACATATACATTTAGTTTGTATGTGTGTGCTTTTCAGGCAGGAGATCGTGTTTTCACCACAGCAACAGAGTCTGGAGGTTATGCAGAGTTCACTGTAGCAGCTGAGGACAGTGTCCACAAACTGCCCGATGCTTTAGATTTTACACAGGGAGCAGCCATCGGGATCCCCTACTTCACTGCATACAGAGCTCTCATTCACAAGTAAGAAAATGCCCCTCGCCACTGTAATATACATATCCACAATTTTAGAAAATTGAACCTTTTTTTTTTTTTTGATATGGAAAATTGAACTGATAAGTGTTACACAGACCCTCTAGGACGGTTTGTTATATTAATTATTATTAGGGCTGTCAAACAATTAAGTTAAGGTAAGGTAAGTTGCAACTTTATGCTAAAATAGCTTAAATAAATTTTTTCTCTCATCAATCTAGACTCAATACCGTGTAATGACAAAGCAAAACTCAAAATACTTAGCTTAACCACCTTTGGCAGCGATTACAGCCTGAAAGTCTTATTAGGCCTGACACAACAAGCTGTGCACATCTGGACTTGGGGATTTTCTGGCTTTCTTCTCTGCAGATCCTCTCAGGCTCTGTCAGGTTTGATTGGGTCTGTCGGTGGACAGCCATTTTCAGGTCTCTGCAGAGATGTTCGATTGAAGTCACTTTTCACTTTATCATTACTTTATTATTTATTGAGTGTGGATTGATGATGGAAAAAAGGAATATAAATTATTTTAGCAAATGTCTGCATTGAAACAAAATGTGAGAAAGTGAAGGGGCCTGAATACTTTCTGAATGCACTGTACTTCCTCTTGTGACTGAGTGTTGAAGTCGGAAAGTATTAGGAGACAGACATGGATCTGGTCATGAGATTTTTATACAATGTCCAGTGATGTCACTAAAATGTGTTTTAATCTGTTTGATGGTGTTTTACAGAGCCCACTCCAAGGCTGGAGAGGCCGTCCTCATCCATGGAGCCAGTGGAGGGGTGAGAGGCTTTTCTTTTGTTTTTTAAATTTTTTTTTTTTAAATAAAAATCTAAATGTCTTCCATATCCTAACTGTGGGACCTTTCTTCCTAAGGGGGACAAAAAGCAAGTCCCCTTTACATAAATCATAAATTTTAAGGTGAGTTCATGTTCTAAGGTTAGGATAAAGTCAGATTAAGGTCAGTAAATAATTAACCTGTAAAGCGCAATTCAAAGCATGCGCTAATAGGAACCGGCAGTTGGAGTTGGGCCATAATATGCACATTCTTGTAGCACTGATTTCACAAAATAGAGCCTAAATGACACTGAAGCCGTCTTTATAGATTGCTGTCTGATCGATTGGTGCAGAAAAGCAACATCAACACAAAAATCACATTTGAGAACTACACCAAAAACTGTGTGTGCTAATAGCATGTTATCCTCATCTTTTTTGTTCATTTGGAGACTGCAAGTGGAGGCTTCTTCATCTGACACCATCAGACTTTTTTTCAAGTAGTGTCGATCAGCTGCTCAACCTGTCTATACAGCTTACAGCAGCATGGTCAGCAGGATGGTGTTTTCTCAAATACTCATGCAAGCTGGTATTGTTAGAATCTTTTGCTGGCACTATACATTTGCAAAGATGGTAAATTGCATTGTTTAGGTCTCCTGGCTTTAAAATCTAAATAATCCCAAACAGGTGACGCAAACAAGGTGATTGCACAAATATGTTGGCTATGGCCGGTTACTGGACTGACAGTGGCTGGTTGGAAAATTCTAACATATCACCCAACCCTAGTGAGGGTGACGTTTAGGGTTGGGCAAGTAGTAGTTATGGTTAAGGTCAGAGTAAGTCTTTAGGAAATTAATGAAAGTCAGTCTAGTTGTTCTCTGAAGTCATGGTGTGTGTGTGTGTGTGTGTGTGTGTGTGTGTGTGTGTGTGTGTGTGTGTGTGTGTGTGTGTGTGTGTGTGTGCGTGCGTGCGTGCGTGCGTGTGTGTGTATAGGTGGGTGTGGCAGCATGCCAGCTGTCCCGTGCTCTGGGTCTCAGGGTGTTTGGAACAGCAGGGACTCCAGAGGGAATGAACCTGGTTGTCAAAAACGGAGCTCACATGGCCTTTAATCACAGAGAGGAGGGCTACACAGATAAAATCATGGTATGTATAAACATTTCTCCAGCCTGCAGAAACGCCCAGAGTTGTAATAAGATATGGCAAGATCTTCATCCAAGTTACAATCATGAACAAACACTATCTGTGGCTCAGGAGGTACAGTGTGTTGTCCGCTAATTGGAGGGTCTGTGGTTTGATTCCTGGCTCCTCCAGTCCGCATGTGAACACGTCCTTGGGCAAGATACTGGACCATAGAGTGCCCCCAGTGTAACATGATTGTGTGAATGTGTGTGTGTGGTAGAAAAGCATAGTGTGTGGAGAAAAAAGCTCTGTCTAAATGTGTGTGTGAATGTCCATTTACCATTTTAATTCATCACTGTATTGTTCTTGTCTGAAAGCATCACAGTGTAGGAAACGCATCTGAACCTCTTGGCCTAATGATGTATTGAACGTAACCCTAAAAGTACAACACTGTGTTTGGTCTTGTTGTTTAACTTCTGGCACATCTGCATCAAGCTGGGGAGGATTGTTACTGCAAGAATGCAGAAGTTTTTCATATCTGTTCAGGGCACATATCATATTCATACTTGTTTACACCCCTTGTCAGTAGTAGTCCAGACAGAAATGTGTGTTTGTTTGTTCCAGAAAGCCACAGATGGCAGAGGCGTAGATGTGATACTGGAGATGCTGTCAAATGTCAACCTGAGTAAAGACCTGCAGATGTTGGCCTACGGAGGACGTGTTATGGTCAGTAGGTCTACAGTGCTGCAGTTCTTCAGCTCTGCACTGCAGCACTGTCTGTATATTAAGCTCAGGTTTCTATTATCATTCTATTATCGTCATATCATCTGACATGAGAGTTTATAACGGCCCAGAAGTGACAGAACTACAGTGCGTTTCAGTAATGGTTTTGCTCTGTTTCACCTCTCTCTGCACATCTGCACCAGACATCACACAAGGGAGGCAAAAGATTGAAAACTGAACACACTGGACTTCATCTGCAGACTCCACAAACAATATTATGATGATGAATCATCACACAACTGATTGCCTGTCAGTTTGACTGAAGTCAGGACTTTTTTTTTTGAATGGAATTTATTAAGGTGTAATATAGTTATCAGCCGATGTTGACCCTAGTTTTCTCCCAAAATCATTCACAGATCCGTTTCATTATATGAAACTACAGTGCCAACATTGTGTTACACTTTGATGCAAAGCACTTAGGAGCACTTAGAAATCCTTCTGTTTTTTACATAGAAATCAGTCCACAGGCTGTTGTAGGCCACCGAGAAAGTCAGAGAAGTTCTCATTTATCTTACAGTCCGTTCACATATTGGCACTGAAAAAGCTTTTAATACATTTAAATTGCTTCACATTCTTACCTGTAGAACCTTTTAACATAAATGAGGGGGCTGTTTTTGGCAAATGACTTGCAATGTATGACCATCAGTGTCTTCATAATAAAAAATAAACTGAACTCAAATCACTTTTTTTCGGAACAAAGTCACACGAAGAAGCAGAACTGTGTAAATTTTGTTCAGATATATATATATGGCTGGAAGTTAACACAGACTTGTTTAAACACTATTGAAATGCCTTTTCTGCTACTATAAACAAACATTCAAATACTTATTTACTGTTACTGGATACATAGATTTACATGTCATCTTCTGTTTATTCAGTCTTCTAATTACCTGATGTTTAGTGGTAGCATCACAGCTGGGTCACTATCTCACTATAGCACTCTCACATTGTTGCTTTGTAGGTCTATGCAGCAGTTGCAGGTCATTTTCTGCATGCCATCTCTCTCACCTCTGCTTTCCTCTTTCACTGTAGGTCATTGGCTCCAGGGGCCCCATAGAGATCAACCCCAGAGACACCATGGCTAAAGAGAGCAGCATCATGGGAGTGGTTCTTTTCTTTGCTACACCGGTACGAAGCAGACATCACACAAGCCATGTCTTACGCACATGTAGTGGTTTCATTTGGTTGGGTTTTTATATGGATTTTGGATTTTTAATGCCTACACATACTGGATGAGGATACGTGTGACAGTTTCATACAACATAGCTGTGTGTGACTGACATTAATGAAAGTTGCTCTATGAATCAGCCAATGCACTTCCGTGCAATGACTGTGTACAAATTAGACTTACAAATACAAATGTAACTATTTGCCTTCCCCAGCAAATCAAATCTCTTGTATCAATCATCGTGATTCTTGGCTGAAGCTAAAACCTGCCAATTCTTATGGCCAAGGCCAGTGTCAAACAGCATACACCAGACTTAAGACAAAATAAAATTCAAATTCATAAGTCAAGTCTGGAGCTGCCTCAAAATTTAATGGGTTCTCCCCATAATCCTGCTGTCAAAGAAACCAAGAAACAAAGAGACATGGGTGAAAACCGCCATGCTGGAGGTAATAATGGACACCAAACTGTTTTTTTTACATGGAGACAAGAAAAACTGACTGATCTTATGCATCTCTTCCCTCCCTCTTCGCTCTCAGGAGGAGAAGAAGGAGTGTGCAGCATTGCTCTACGCAGGGATGGAAGCTGGTTGGCTGCGTCCAGTTGTTGGTTCCAAGTATCAGCTTGACAAGGCTGCCCAGGCCCACCATGACATTATTGAGTCGCCAGGGGCTGCTGGAAAGATAGTGCTGACCATGTGATCGATGAAGACGTATCACAAGTCAAAGGCTATCAAGTAGGGTTCAAACTAAGGGGCTCTTAGGGGGCGCTACAGCAAGCAAAGTATTGTTAAAATGTTGCTGAAAATGACCTTTTTAACTAAAATACAAACATGCTTACTGATGCTCAGTGTGGTTTCTCAAATTGAACAGGAAAATGACAGGAAGATCAACTGAAACTCATGGCATGACTATCTGTGTTTTATCATTCATTTGAATAAATCACGCTGTAAACGTTTCAGAGAGGGTCACTGTTGTATTCTCCAACTATTCAGCTTGATCTGATGACTTTGCTATTTACTGTGCAAGACCAGCTGGTAATTGAAGTGCACATTTGCAGGAGTGGGCGTGGCACAGGTGCAAGACCAACAATAACCAATGACAGTGTGAAAATGTAACTCTTACTCTTCTGGTTCAGCAGAAGAAGCTCTATAAACCTGTGGTACACTACCTGCCAGTGGCGCCAGCAGGATTATATTTCATATATTTCACACACAAGAGGCGCCTGTCCACTCGAAGGCTACCTTTAGGTTTCCCACAAGCACAGATGTGAGCAAGCTGTTTTTAGTGACGCGACACCACCATAAAACTGTGATTAGCCCACCACATACATTTTCAAAGCCCCGAAAAACAACAGTCAGCTGAATAATAGGCAATAATATCCTATTATATGCTATATTCAATATCCCAGAGAAATGTGCAGTAAAAGTGGACATTTAGCAGGCAACAGATTCCCTCATTTAACTAAATTAAACCAAATCATTAAAAAAAAAAGTACAAACAGTGCGTACAGGATTATGGCTGCTGGCACGACTGCTACCTGCTCAGGTTGTTAAAGCTGATGTGTTTGCAAACTGCGGTTTATACTTATGAATGGACTATAAGTGCAGCATTCACTCTCCTTATATCTCTGTTTTGGTGTCCACCGTTTATGAGAAGAATATCTGGCTCTTTAGCTGCTACATGTTCCACACCAGCTAGTTGCTGGGCTGGCTGTTGTTTAGTGCTGCTCTCTCTCTCTTTTTTTTGTTAACAGCCGCCTGCTGCTGCTGGAAACAAGGTTAGTGAGGGTGGGGGGTTTGTCGTCAGAAATGAAAACACATGGCTAAAAGATGCATTGCATGCTTTTCTACTGTATCGGTTCTTATTCAGTCGTGAAGGTACCAAAATATTTTTCAAGTCGACGTGCTTGTGCCAGTCAGTGAAATTAGAGTGAATAATTAATTAAACAGCTGATATGAACTTACTATTGCTGAGATCAGTACCATCATTCCTTTGATTCTTTTTTTGTTACATTACAAAATGAGATCTTTCTCTTCTTTCTGTGGTTTTAAAGACACTTGAACAGGTGGGAAATCTGCATACCTAACAAAAACAAAACATGCAAACATTTTCTGTAGCTTTAAAAAAATAAATAAAATTAATAAAAAGATATATATTTTAGGATTTTTTTTTTTTTAGTGGAAGGCCTAAATACCAGTGGTAGTCTTAAATAATATATAGTATATATTTAGAAAGGATATTTAGGGGAGTTAAAGGCTGGTTTCTGGAAAGTGAGTCAGACAGGACATCTGTGCCTCTCAGGTGACAGCCAGCTCTACTGAGCATGCTCCAGACACAGCCAGGTAACCCAAGCTAGACATTCTCATCTACACAGTACCTGCTACACCACTGTAACAAGCAGTAAAGGATGGAGCTGTGTGTTTAAATCCTCCAACAGCTAACACTTCCACACAGCTACTGTATAGTTCATTTTTATGGATTAATATGTGAGTGGACTGTACCATGTCCTTAGCAGGGGTGGAACTATGGGTCCTGATCATCAGGTAAGCAATTAGTTATGGTTTTGTAAATGATCTTGCTCTCTAACCACTATTTGTTTGATTTAGGTGGAGGTGTATGGAGGTTCGGAAACTAAAGCAAAGCAATTGATGTAAAGACTTCTCACATGTTCCGTGCTCTCTTTGGTGTATTTAGAAATATTAAGAAAGAGGTTGACCATTCATTAGCTGTGGGTACCATGGAAACTGTGTGTGTGTGTGTGTGTGTGTGCGCGCGCGCACGCGCGCGCACTCCAGGGAGGCAGCCAGAGCAAAGTTTTACATATATGACAATGACAATAAACTGGAGCTTGATACAGAAAGAGATTGTTAATCAGCTGTGTATGTTTTTCTCTTTCCCACTGAAATAATTTAATTGTTGCGTCACACTCTTGTAGGAGGGAGGGAGAAGATAAGTTTGTGACCTTGTGGTTCAGTGAATCTGATTCAAAGGGTGAGGGGAACATTAGGACTGCAGACTAAAATATGGGGAAAAAATCGTTAGTTTTTAAATCTCATGTGAAATAGAGAAACGTGACGTGTACAACACCTTACAGACCACACAGCAATGGGACACTGAAGCACTTCAGTGAAAGCCACACTATTGAAAACATTAGGGGTGAGTTTGTACTAGTCCTTTCACACTAGTCCATTATCTAACACAACTGACAACCAAACCACGACTGGATTACAGGCAAAGTGTGTGTGTGTGTGTGCCCTGGGTGGTGTGTTGTCTGTGCTGTGGATACTTTGTGGTAATATGATTCATTGTTTTGGTATTATGCCCCCTTAAAACATAATGAAAAACTAAATAGCAGATGCATTAAGCTAGGTCCTGCATTTTTGATGCTTTTAAATATCTTTGATATTTCAGTTGATATGTGTGAATGTCCCTAAACAAATGTGTGTTTTATTAAATTTTGACCAACTGTCGTGCAACAAAGTTGGGGCTGGTGCCCTGTGGTTAATCCAGCACATTACCAACCACCCTCAGTAGTCAGGACCCACTGATCTCTAGCTTTGGATGATCACATTACACAGCAAAAGTGTTTCACTGAAAACTACTTTCTGTCATTTTTGATCACTAGGGGTCAGAAAACTCCAAAACAAACAAACACTGAAATACAATGAGCTTATCAAATGTTTTTGGCAATTCCACACCCAAGCTCTGGTTTGGTGTCCACCAGCTCCTGGGATAAATATCTGGCCCTTTTGGTACTTTATGCACTGGTAGTTACTAAGTTTCTTTAATTTGGCTGGTAGTGTTCAGTGGGTTTATAAAAACTGTTTGTTGGATATATTGAGGTTTGATGAGGACATTTACACTCAACCTCAGTTATGGACAGTTACTAAACATTACCACTGGGAAAAGGCAGGTAAAGCCACAAGTCACTTTCCCCTGTGAGCCCCTGGGTTTCGCTTTGAAAATGTCACTGAAAGAAACACAAAAAAAGACCACAAAGAGTTGTAATAAAAAAAACAGTTACAAGAGAAAAGTAAGTGACCTCTTTGGAATGGCATGGTTTTTTCATAAAATGTGACCTGCTCTCCGTCTGAGTCAAACACAGTGTCCCTAAACTAATAAAAAAAGTTTGTTAATTCTTGGTTTTAATAACTGGTTAAACTTCCATTGGCTGCAATAACCTAAAACTAATCACACCTACACAATGTTCAGGAGGAGTTTGGACCATTCTTGCTACAGAGCTGCTTCAGCTCAGACATATTCTTAGGATGTCTGGTGTGAATGGCTGTCTTCAGGTCATTCTACAGCATCTCCATTGCATTAAGTTCTGAGCTCTGACTCGGCCACAACAGGTACAGTAGGTGGGTAGATTTACTATGATGCTTAGGGTCATTGTCCTGCTGCATCTCCCAGCTTCTACTGAGCTTGGGCAGGTCAACAGCCACCCTGCCATTATCCTGTAATGGACCTTGATAAACTTGGGAATTCAATTTCACCTCAATGATATCAAGCTGTCCAGGCCAAGGGGCAGCAAAGATGCCTCCATCCTGCTTCACCAGGTTCTACAGGTTTGGAAAGTCTGGACTCCAGTTACCTTTTGTTAATCCCATTGGCCGAGGGGTTCAACACACTTTCCTCAGCTACACTATGAATATTGGAGTGATGTATTCAGTTTGGACAAGAACAATGCAATGACTTGTGTCTTGTTAGTTAAAATAGATCATGTTTGTCTAGAATTATGACTTGGATGAAGAGCTGACCATATTTAAATTTATACATAAACAGAGGTTATTGTGAAGAGTTCACTTACTTTTTCTTGCTTCTCAGTTAATTCAGCTACATTATATTTGATTCAGTGTTAACAAAAACATTGCTTAGATATTATGTATATTACAGGTTAAGGTGATGCCTAAGTGTGACTGTTTGAGTTAGTGAAGCTTTATGTGCTAGGTTCACAGCAACCACAAAATACTGCAACAGATAAATGTGTGTCAGGACATAACACCAACATACTCTAATGGAGTAATGCTCTAGTTATCTGTCACCACATTTTATTCTGTCCACTTGGTTAAATAACATGGAAACATTCCCGTTGTGGAGTTACTCCTATTTTTTGTCAAAGAGGACAGCACACCAGAGGACAGTCCATTAGGAAAAGAGCTTAAGTAGAAACATGATAGGTCTCATTCAGCTACAATATCTCGCAGTCATCCACACACATTCTCTCTCTCTCTCTCTCGCTCCGTCATGCTGTAAAATCAAGTTTCTTTTAATCTTCACGTACATACATGCATGCATAAATGTATGATTAAAAGAATGAAATAATCTAATCAGGATAGACTGTATTATATATATATATATATATATATATATATATATTTACAGTATGTCACAAAATTTACAGTGTGACGTCTACATTCACCTGAAGAGAGCTGATGAGAGGAGACAGGTGATTATGGTGTTTTTACATGCAATGATGAAGTTTTAATAGACCCAACTAGATGATGATGACAGCGATGAAGCTCTGTTAGGTTACAGCCCTATGGAGGACATGCTACCTCACACACAACATGACCACTGTCATGCACTGATATCAATTATAAGTGTATTTAAAATCATTGAAATTAATTGCAACCTTGCAGTTATTGCATGTTTAAATAAGTCATACTGTAGGATAATAAAGTAACAACTACCTCTAATACACCAACATCAGTATGTAATTTTCATGTAGGTTAAGGAAAATGTGACTTTGTCAACAGGTGTTTTGCTGATGTTTCTGCCGTCAGTCTTCAGAGCCTGCGTGTGTCCTCTGTCCCATCATGCCCTGCTTTCAGTGTGGTATGCTGTGAGGATGCTGTCACCTGCCACAGACTGGCTCTCATCAGAGATAACACACATACTGTACGTGCACCTCTCAGTAAAAGATGTGTTTTCTGTTACCCACTCTAACTAAAAGTAATTGTATTGAATTAAATTTTCACTCACATGCACTACATTAATATGTCAAACTTCACATTATATGACCTATGAGACCTCGTATGTTTATAGAAATCTGTGTGTTACCTGTTTGGCCAGATGCTCTGCTGCTAACCGAGTGCTCCATCTCAATAGTCCAGCCGGCCTGAAGCTAACTGTGTCCCATCCAATGAGGACATCACAGTGCGGATAGAGATAATAGGCAGTGTGATGTCACAGCTATACACTCGGGATCTGGCCATCACGGCAGTCGTCTGCTTTATCGGTGAGAATGATACACAATGCAATGAAAGAAAAATGGTTTCATGTGTAAGTTTAGCTATGTCATGTCACAAAATATTAGAATTAGATTCAGGACACAAAAAATATATTGTTTCAGGGTAACAGAAAGGTAACTTAATTTCAAGATTAGCTGATTTGAATAAAGAGTGCATTTATTCTGGGCCCAGGAAACAGACTACCCCAGCCCCATCAACCACTTATACCAAACCGCAAAGAGGACAAGGTCATAGTTAGTCTCTTCTCTGAATGAGAGCAGTTTATAATAAGCATTTCTCAGACACTGAGACACTACAGTCTTCACAGTCTGACATCAAAGGTTAAAATGATGAGTTTACAAAAGTTAATTTAAAAATGATTCAGCAGTTATACAGAGAACATTTCAGTAAATTATATGACAGACAATGCAAACACAAAGTTTACATTTAGAGTGTACAGATGCAAAATATGCATAATAATAAAAGGCATCATTTTCTGTCCCATATAGCTGTGCATCACTATAGATTACCCCTTTCATAAAACACATTGTTGCCATCGTTAGTTCAAATTGGCTGAAATGCACAAAATACACAATTTTAATTCCACAACAGATCAGAATATGTCAGTGATATAATGGATTACATACACATACATGACACCAATTTATAGCTCTAATGATTTAGCGCCTGGAAATAATTAGATGTTGTGTCTTTTATTTTGACATGATCTGCATGAACTGTATTTTTATTTCTACATTTGAACCACGCCACTAATTATGTAATTACTGTTTACAAAATCAAGCAGTTTGCTGAGCTGAGCTACCTAACTTCCAGACTACTGTTTAGCAAACCAGCTAGCTCGCTAAATGGTAAGAACTTTGTCATGTGTGGAGCCACCTATAGTCTTGTAGTTCAGGTTATGTAGAATTATTTGTTGGGACACAGTTAATATGATCCATCAGTTTGAATTTTCCAGTCTCAAACTCCCAAATATTTAAACACTGCCAATATGGTTTGCTGTTGTTCAATAGTGAAACTTTGTGTTCATCTATATTGATATTCCTGCAGATTTACTTTGCTGTTATGAACAAATCTGTTAATTGCTACAGTTTTTAAAACAATTTTTAGCTAATTTAATTTTTAATGAAATGTACAGTATGCTCTGTGTCTAGAAGTCTCTCAACCAAAACAATAACAAAATACAGCATTGGGTGACATCAGGAAATAGCATGGGACCATGGGAGTTGTTGTCTTCACCACCATTGCTGTAAGCTTGTCCTGGTTTAGATTTCTTAAGTGTTAGTCGTTTAGGAGGTTTTTACCTGGAGCTGAATTTACAGAGGTCTCCTCCTCTCCAAAATAAACAGATCCAGTGATTATAACTGTTAAAAGCTCTAAAGTTTCACAATTAAAGTCAGTGTTTCATCAACACTGTATGGTGGACAAAAGATACCAGGAAAGGGTTGGGAGCTTAGACTGTTAATCTAACTAACCGCTCATTTATGAACCAGAATTTTTTACTGGCAGCCAAATTATCCCCATAGGTGTCCTCCCCTCCATAACAAATGGACCAGCAGATTAAAAGTGGTAGAAACACCAAATAAAGCAGTGTTATTTTAAAAATCTGTGATTCACTGGTGCTGTATGGTGGACACAGGACATCAGGGAAACATTGGGAGCTAAAACTGCTAACTTATGAACCAGACGTTTTGGTTTTTTTTTACCAGCAGCCGAATTATCCATAGAGGTGTTCTCCTCTTCTCTACTCTGTATCTAACAGGATTAAAACCAGTAGAAGCACCAAATCAAGCAGTGTTACTCTAAAAATCCATGATTCTTGGCAGACATGACATCTTGGAATGGCTGGAAACTAAGACTTCTTACCTTTGTTTCTTTGATAACTTATGAACCACACATTCAGGATGTTTTTATAGACACACCACGTAGCTACTAATCTACCAAGCAGGCAAGTCCTGGCCAGAACTCTTTACTGCAGGTCGTCCCACTTCTCTCTGTCACTCAGCAGAGGTGTCCTCCTCTCCATAACAAACAGACAAGGGGGTTAAAAGAAATAACAAATAAAGCAGTTTCATTTCAGAAATCAGTGATTTGTCAATGCTCTTTGGCAGACACAGGGCATCTCAGAGCTGATGCATGGACATCCATGAGTGGATGGGACCTGAGCTGCCATTTGCCTGGCTGTTTTCACTGATTACTGAAAGATCCAGAGGTCTGATGACTAAAATCCTTCATTTTCTTAAAATACATAGTTGACCAAGGTGTAAAAAGTGTATCTGAAAATGTGGCTTAAAACAGGATAAAAGCCAAGTTTGAGCTTCTGTCAAGCAACAGCAATGTTTTTTTTAATCTTTATGGAAAAACATTCAGGATGATAACACATGTGCATAGGAGATATGACATCACTGACAGGCAACCAAATCAAATGGAGAGTTACCATCATCAAAATCACTTTTTCTCTGGTTTGGGAATTGCTAGAAACATTTGGGATAATGTACGTACATAACTCAAAAAAATGTATAGCACAGGTATAGTAATTTGTAGACATTTAAATGTAGAAAACGTACATATTATAACTTGCAAAATGACCCTATTAAAAATGTTTGTTTAAAATCTGTAATGTAAAAAAAATGCTAGAATTGTAAATATGAATGTGAATACCCGTTAAATACACCACGATGTAAAACCCTTGCTGCCCTGCTGTGCTCCAGGTGGTGTTGGCTTGACCCTGTTGGTAGTCCTGATTTACTATCGAGTGTCTCACAGGAAGAAAATAAAAGAAAGTGAAATACAGCAGGAGGAAGAGGAGAGAAGCACCACAACGATTAACAACTATGTTAGCCACCTAGAGGTTAGTGAGAAAAAGAGGGGTGTTTTCAGGCAAGCCAGTAACAGTCAGCCTTTAGACAAGAAAGCTGTGATGTTGGACTCAAGGATAAAAAACCATGGTGACCAGTTTTGGTCCAGAGCTGATGAAGACAGCAGTCATTTTAGGTGCCCAGACTGTACCACCAAAGGACAGAGAGGGATGGGGCTGAATCCGATGAGATGGAACAACAGGATAAACAGAGAGATGGAGGCAGAGGAGGAAAGAGAGAAGAGGAGAATGAGGATGATGACAGAGGAAGAGAGGAGAAAGCCTGGGATTCAGCAGGGAATCCTGAGCAGGGACGCTCCTAACAAGTTTCTTTCTCTTGGCAACTCCAACTCTTCCCCTCATCCACAGAGAGGAACCTTCAGAGAGACACTGGAGACCCTGTCAGCTTATAAGACAGGCAGACACATGGACAGCAACAGGGCTGATGTGGAAGGTATAAGTAGCAGACATGAGACTTTACACTGCGAAAACTGCCATAGGACCTACAGACCACCAGAGCAGACAGTGAGATCAGGGAGGATCCACACCAACACCAGAGACTCTGCTTTATTTGATAACGTCCCTCCACAACATAGACTCATTGACATGGGTAGGAATATTAACCACAACCAGTTTGACATGATGAAGATCACAGAGTTGAGAAGAGAATCAAGAAATGTCAAATTTGATCTGGATTGTTTGAGAACCCTTGAGCAAAGAGATATTCATAGTGAGGACAAGAGGGAGGAGAAGGAGAGGACCTCCAGAGACAAGGAGAAAGGAAGAAAAAGGAGACACAAAGTTAAAATCCAATCTGGTCGGCAACTGAAAGTTAAACTAAACTTGAGCCCTCTACGAAAAAGCAAAGTTCATCCCAAGAGGATGGGCCACTCAGACAAAAGCAGCTCCAAGAAAAGTAAAGAGAAAAAGCAGGATGGAAAAGAAAGAGAAGAGAAGGAAGGGAAACCAAATTTTGAAAGGAAAACAAAAGTTAGTAGTGAGAAAATGAAGAAATCCACCAAGAGTACGGGCTCTTCTGAGAGAGAGGAGGAAAAAGAGGACAGAGGAGAAGGAAACTGCAAAATGACCTCTAAGCAGAAAAAAACTACTTCAAAAAGTGAGCAAGGTGGCCAGGAAAATACAGCAGCTGATCAGGATAAGAGCACACATCCAGACAACTCACAGTGTGATGATACCACCAATACTGCTGATCAGTCAGCCTCTGCAGTCGCCATTGGTCAGGGACAAAACATGCAGAATAGGAGTACTTGGAATCAGGGAGCTGGACTGGTCCCAGGAAATGCTCAGCTTTGCACCCAGCAGCTCTCTGCTGCTGAGAGGAATACCAGCCTGTCTCTGCTGGGCTCAACTGGCTCACAACTGACTGGCAGCAGCCTCTCTCTTCAAGGAGGGAGTATTCTCCTTAAAACCATGATCCCAGGATCTAATGCACTGTTCTCCAATGGACCAGCTAATTCCATTGCTCCTAGCGTAGCAAGGAGTGGGCCCAACTTGATTCCCAATGGAGTTCTAGACAGTATTAGCAGGCAAACCGGCGTAGGCCTCGTGTCTCTTGCTGCTTCTCATTTGACTAACACTGTAAATGCCACCCCCTTGCAAGTAAGTGCAATACAAACCATTCCTGTTAATAACTCCCACGTTGGAGGTTTTGCTCTGAACTTAGCACCCACCCCAGCTAATTATCCTGCGCCCATCCAATCCCTGTCTCAGAACCAGCTGCCTGCTGACATCTCTGCTCTTGTACCTAGACTGAAGCATGATCCAGCCGAGGGACCAGGCCTTCAGACTGGGGAAGGACTACATCAGCTGCCCCTAGAATCTCAAACACTCCAGACAAAAGAGAGCCTCCCTGTCCAGGCTCAGGCACCTCTAAGTACAGATGGTTTGTCTCAGGCAGCGGGATCAGTGACCACAGTGGAGAATCTGTCAAACAATAACAGTCAGAGAGGAACTGGATGTGCACCTGGTGGGTCAACAGTCAATATATCAGCTGAGGGTGTGGTTGTAACTGAAGGACCAGTAGTGGGGGTGTTTGGAGACAGCATGCAGGCAGCAAACGTGTCTGTATCAGGTGTCTCTGTGCCTAGTATGTCTACACAGAGTGGCTTCTCCATTGCTGCAGCTACTCCACTACTGCAGCAGGAGTACATGTCAGAGGAGGGAGGCTCCTCCCCGAGGAGGAAGCTGAGGCTGGTACTTCCTGAGAAGACATCAAGCCGACCGCCCACCGCACTGGAGAGGAAAATACGCTAGAAGCTCACATCACCCGTCACATCATCGTCCAAGCTCTCTTTTCAGTTGTGTAGACACATTCACTTCAGAAAGCATTCAGAGCCATTCACTTTTCTCACACTTAATTGTGTTATAGATTTCATTCTAAATAGATAAAAATTTATATTTTTGCCCAATAACCCATAATGACAAAGTGAAAACATGTTTTTAAAGCTTAATATCATGAAATCATACTGATTACTGTTGGTAAGACTAATGCCCTCATCTTGTACGTTGATGATGTGATGTTACATACTGCAAAAAATGTAATTCGTAGTTTTTTTGTGTTACAGACATTTGATGTGGTTTTCCTTTTGTAATTATACAAATCCTTGCTGTCATTTTTTTGAGCTTCAAAATCAAGGTCAAGAATGGGCCAGATACTCAGGTCTGATACCTGATACTGAGATATGAAGGTCCACTGAGTAGCTGTGCTCGAGGTTTCAATCATACCATATGAGTTTCATCACGGATGGAGTTTGCTCAGTTGTCACAGAAATGAAGTTTTTCAAATTTCTAATTTTCTTATGGACTTTATGGACTCTTGTGTGGTTTACAAGCAGAGTGTCAGTTCATTCTTAATCTTGGAAAAAAACACTGACAAAGCAATCTTAACCCTCCTGTTATGTTCATTTGTCAGGAACAGCAGTGGTGTTCCCGGGTCAATTTGACCCAGTGCATGTTTAATTATCCAAAAGATGTCTGAAACCAAAAAAATCCTAACAAGCACTGTGAATATTTCATTACTAACTCCATTACTAACTATTCTATCAATATTTAGTGCAGTGGTGTTCCTTACCTCTAACAGGTAATGGTTCAATTAGGATAATTCACTCGTTTTTCATTTAAAAAAAATGCATGTTCAAACTTTTTTTTAAATGTTTCACCACTTTATTGCTTTTGAAAGACCAACTTATGAAACACAATAGTTTTACATAACATTGTAATAACCCTGTGCCATGTTGAGCACGACCCTTGTGCCCTGATTCTTCTCTGGGGCTCCTCCAACCGGCTTTCCAGTGTAAACCTGCATGTTCAATGCATAGCTGGTGTTAGCATCACATGCTGCCCAGATTTTTATTCCATATTTAGCTGGTTTGGAAGGCATGTATTGCCTAAATGGGCAGCGACCTCTGAATGCCACCAGCCTTTCATCCACTGTGATATTAGGGCCTGGGTTATAGAGTAGTGGAAGTTGCTCTACCCACTTGTCCCACACAGTCTGAATAGCTGCCAGCTTGTCTCTCGATTATCAAATCGGATTACTCTGGAGAAAATGTGAAAAGTCTCCAGAGACATTGTGGCTCGAAATATAGCCCTGCCTGTCTCTGCATCCCACAGACTGGCTGTCGATTCATCCTTCGACTTATAGCAAGGATGAGGAGCCCCAAATATGCATCTAAATGTGTTTTGTCTAGCGCCTTCCAATTCTCCCCAAAAACACGCCTCCCTTCCAGATTAGTCATTTCCAGAATGATTTTCTGTATTGAATCTGGCATGACCAGCTCAAAAGTTGACTTGATGTCAGTCACACAAGTCACTGCCATCCTAGTGGGTCCTGGCACTGTCTTGATTATGTTTTCTGCAGACAGTTTTGCCTGACGCATATTTGGGGATGAAGACCACTGTATTTCACCATTTTTTGACATGAATGTCTTGCTTGGAGGAATAGGAATAGCAATTCCCTCATCTGGTTCAAAATCAGAATCATTAGAATCAGAATTTAGCTCAAGATGGTCTTCATCTTCAGACACATCCTCCTCCATTTCACTGTCATGATCAATGATGACTTCCAGAGCCTCCTGGACTGTCATCCTTTTGCTTCTGCTGCTCATTTTGTAAAGGTTTGCCTGACAGAGTGTAATGTTGGTAGGACTCCCATGCAGAGAATCTTTTATATGTTTTGCCCCTCCCCTGTTGAGTGTCTGCTGAATGTGGGTGGAGTTTTCCCGCGAGAACATAAATGGTTCTCGTCAAATATCATAACACCTGCACCTGTGTGTGTGCGATCTGTGTGTGTGTGTGTGTGTGTGTGTGTGTGTGTGTGTGAGTGATTGGGATGAAATATGTCTCACAAATTGACCCGAACAGTATCTATGTGATATAAACATGCAGGGGGTGGTTGCAAATATGTGAGATGAACCATTTTCATATTACATGTTGATTACATTAATTAAGGCAAGCAGAAGAAGTTTCATACTGAAAAAATACTTTTAACTATTTTTCCTAGATCTTCAAACTTTAAAATGGGTCAATTTCACCCGGAACATAACAGGAGGGTTAACCTCAAGGTAAACTTAGTAGCTGTTCTGGACCTTTTTCAATCATATCACATGATCTCCATCAGCAGATAAGGGAAACTCACATTTTCATTCACTGTGATCACCAATGTCTTTGGACACTTTAAATTAGACTCACTCTTGGATATTAGCGTTTAATCCCAAACACAGTAATTCAGTTATTGTTTGAATGACAGCATAGTGCAGAAATACATAGATGTGTTAGCATTCACACTGAGACAAAATAAAAAGCAGCTGTAAAATAAATTTAATAACCACAACTTTAAAACAAAAAAAAATTGTCCTTACAAATTGTAACAACAGTGACTTTGACCTCTGTAGTGATTGTGGCAGGTTGCTGAAGCTTAAAGTCTCAGTTATGCTTCTCTGTCAGTCTCTGTGACGCTTCTCTGCATGAGTCTGCAGAGACGTTTATCATCAGAGAAGCATGTGTCCACCATTAGTGTGTCACTGCTGGCTTGGGTTTCGGCTTTGGCACTGACAGCTGTTTGCAGTGTGTTGGGTTTCACTGGTCACACTGCCGACCTCTAAACACCGACCTCAGAGGGTTAGGTTTACACTTACCAAACCGTCACCATATCAGTCTCCCCCACAGGTGGTATTTCATCACCTCTTTGCTGTAGAGGACCCTGAGTCATTGTGTTCAGTTACTGCCATTGCCTTAACCAATTGATGTGCTGTATTTTAAGCATCAGTGAATCCTTGTCCAAACAATCTAGTGTCCTTGCTAGAATTAATAGGATCATGGAGAAAATATTTAACACAAGGTATAAGCTGTGCTGTTTCTCAGAATTGAGACCACATTTCTCAGAAGTCTTGTTTTCTTTGTTGCAACTGATGCCATGGGTCCATGCAGATCAGAGTTGTCTGTGGTGAGACGGCAGCACAGTGGAGGAACGCTGTACTGCTAAAAGCTCAAATGAAAAAACATTATGACATTCATAAAGAGAGTCTTCAGATCTATGACCTGGAGCAAGCCAGAACTTCTTCTCTGAGATCATTAATAGAAACAGTAATAATGCACGTACCTGTTATTAACAGACTGACAAACCCCTCAGCATCATTCCATCTGTTATCCACCAAGTCACGCAATGACTCTGCATCTTTTTTCACAGATAAAATTCTGAGGATAAGACAAATCGTGTGTAACTTCATCTCAGGCAAAGTGGCTGTGTCACCTGTGTCCCACATTAGACTACTCCAAGCTGATTTGGCACATTTTTACCCCCTAAAAGAAGAAATTTTTCAACCTCAGGTCTACTACCTGTTGCCTTTACACACTGACTGCAAGCTTTTATAAAAGATGTTTTTAACTGCACCGGATGCACTACAGATAGTTCTTCAGCCAGGCCTTTTTACAAAGGGCCCCAAAGACAGCAGCAGCAGCAGCTTATCCAGTTGCTGCTCCCAGAGTCCTCACTAACACCAAGAGCCGAGGGGCCGTTTAGTAAGAAAGTGCACACAAAAGAGAAAAGAGAAAGTTTCTTACTTGATTTTATTCAACTTAAGCTTTGTCTCTTATTTCCCCTCTAGTTGCTTATCCTCCTGACATTTGATTTTGTTGTTTGCTATTAAACAACAAAATCATGTGTGTACATTTTGACTGACATCATGTCACCTTTTCAGTTAAATAGTAATGCATCCTTTCTCTAAAACATATCTATTCACAAAGAGTTTTATCATTGTGTGATATTCAAATAGGAAAAAATTGATTTGAAGTGACCTACATCACCCCAAAATCCCAGTGCACTGCTGCTCTGAAGTTCTGTTGTGAACTGTGTTGAATTCCTTAGTATCCTTTAAGTAAAGGACAAAGTAAATGCAGCTCCCTACTGTTGCCATCAGGGGGCAGTGTGTACCTGCTGACGCAAAGAGAAGCAGCTGTGGATCCATGGTGATAAAATGAGAGGGGCTCTTTGTGAGGAAATACATGATCTGCCCCACAGAACTGTGGGCTGTGTAAAAATCCTAAACCAATTTCTTTTTTTTTTTTTTAACAGGCAGACTGAAATGTGCAAAAATGTAGATAAAACACAATCAAACCACTTTCTGACATATGGTATCATCTTCTTCCGAAAACCTTCATATCTTGTGGAGTTGAGGTTTTGGTGAACAGTTCAGGATTATGTTGAATTACTGATTGTAGTGATAATCAGCACAAGACTGATTGTTGGAAATAGATCCACCTAGAAAAATTATGGAACTCTTCCTGGTAGAGAAGATATATGTAGAAGCAATAATAAAAACAAAGGCAATACTACTAACTGATTAATCTTGCCAACCTGCACCTTGTAATGTTAGCACTAATGCACTGTAACTGTGTCCCAAGGAATGTGTGTGTGAAATGCAAATGCAGAATGCAAGAGAAGAAATGCCTGGTGGTCTCTTAAAAATGGAAATAAACATAAACCATTAGTAACCCCTCACCTCCGGCTGAGTTGGAAATGAATCATATAGACCTACAAGCTCATGTTGATCAGACCGTCGTGTTGAGGATTACTGCAATACAACATGCTTCACAATGGCTTTGAATCTTATTATTAGTAATAAAGAAAGATAACAGTTACACTGATATTTATTGACCATCATTTGAGAGAGTGTGCCTGAACCTTCAGCCAGCTGCCACTTGCCAAATTAAACTGAAGCCCCTTCACTGGTCAAAAAACCTGCAAAGACCCGCTAACATCGGGCTTTTGTGGACGATGGAGAAGGGTTCAATCGGCATTCACACACAGCTAACTGCAGGAGACACAGGTATCTATCGGCTACAGCTCCAGTTGACATTGATGTAAACACAAAAACCGTTTTAAACCTTTATATTCACTTGGTGTGAAAAGGGTATAATTTTCCTTTTTTTTTTTACCATTTTTCCACCAAAATTAGCAGTGTATTTGTATCACTCATGTAATATTATATTGGAGTCACAGATCTAAATGTCTTTGTACATGAAACGAATGTAAAGGTTGGGACCTGTATTTGACCCAGATAAAGACAAAATAATCAGGTTTTTAATCACTTGGGAAGAAAACTCAGTAATAAGTTAAGTTAAGTTAAGTTAAGTTAAGTTCATATGTTTGACATATTCTGGCTTTTAAGTTGCTATGGCTACAACAGCTGTCTACTTACACATCCAGCAGACACAGAGCCACCATCACTGGTTTGGACTTGTGTTTCTGGCCACCTGATGAATGTCCAATATTAACTCTCCTTTTAGATCTGTTTTTGGTCTACAACAACTCCACTACTTTCACCATACAGTTGCTAACTTTGTCTGCCTGCTGTTTGGTGCTGGACAGCTAGTGGACTATGGGTTTATCAGAGTGTTTTCATAGAAAACAGCTGCTGCTGGAAATGACAATGATTAGAGCTGCGAGAGTGAACCAGAACAATGAGCTGCAAGATGCGAGAAGCCTCTCAAAGGCCGGTTTTGTGATCATACAGTACTCTGAGGGTCTGAGCAACTCCATTCACAGCACAGATTTGTTCCAACCTTGTGGAATTACCTCTATATATGTTTAAATTTGTCCTAAAATGTGGTCAGATCTTCATACAACTTACAATTATGAACAAACAATCCATTTTAATTAATAACACAGGAATCATTATACTGTTATTATCCACATTGAAAACATCATTCATTCATTCACAATGTAGGCTGGAAACGTGAAGCTGTTTTTGAGCCACGATCAAAACGAAGATTCCACAGCCATGCTAGCTCCTCTGTCGGGCCGCCCATCGGCACAGTGACACTCTGAGCTAAATACTGATGTCTGCATGCAATCATGCTGAAAATAACAATGCCAACAATGGCTCCAGAAAGCATTCAGCCCCCATCAGACTTCATTCTGTTGTAGATAAAAGGACAAAACGACTGTTTTTGTCCACTCAACAACCCGTAACGACAAAGTGAAAACATGTTTTTAATTTTTTGTTTGTTTGTTTGTTTTTTGCAAATGTATTAAAATTATTATTTATAGTATCATTCTCAAAAGAGTTCAGACACATTGCTGTGACACTCAAAGTTGTGTTCAGGTGCATCTTGTTTTCTTAGACCTAAGATGCATGTAGGATTTGATTGGAGTCCACCTCTGGCAAACTGAATTGACTGGACACAGGCACACACCTGTGTAAAGCTATAAGATCCAGACCTCCATAATAAAACCATGGCAAAGCAAAGATCAGGGCAAGATTATAAATCCTAAAGCTAAAGTGTTGCCAGGGGCACAGTGGCCAAATGGAATAAGTTTCCTAGAGTTGGCTGTTTGGCCAAACTGGGTAACCAGGCAAGAAGGGCCTCCATCAGTGGTTACTAAGAACCCAACAGTCACTCCAACAGAGTTTCAAAAGTCCTCTGCAGAGATGGGAGATCCTGCTGCATGCACGACCATCTCAGCATCAATCAGGCCATAATGGCAGAGCGGCTATACAGAAACCACTTTGTATAAAAGGCATACACTTTTCCAAATAGCATTCAAAGGAATCTGAAAGTGTGAGGAAAAAGATTCTCTGCTCTGATGAGACAAAAAAAAAAAGCTCTTTGGACACAACATCAAACACTGTGTTAGGCACTGCTTATCACCTGGCTAATGCCATCTCCAGGGTGAAGCATGGTGGTGGCAGCATCATGCCATAAAGGTGCTTCTCAGCATCAGGGACAGGGAGACTGGTCAGAATTGAGGGAAAGATGCTCCAGAGTTCACACAGCCAGAGAGAACATCATTGCTGCTGCCAAAGTTCAATCATCAAGCATCACCAGGGTCAGTAGGATTCTTAATCTGGAGTCTTTATACAATGGTACAAATATATATATTAAATCCAAAGGTGTTTGAGTCTGGACCAAAGTGGTGGAGTGACTGACTGTCATTAACATTAGCCATGTGAAGTAAAGCCACATGGCTAAAAACTGGATTGGGAACCACTGTGAAAATATATTTTTTTACAACATATGATCAGTGTTTAAAGATACATATTTTCCAAGACTTCAAAGGCATCTGTTTTTTTTTACAGCTCACCTACTCTGCATAAATGCAAGGAGCAAGACACACTCACAAAGTGTCACAGCAGTGGTAAAGGTGTAGATTATCATGTGCAGTTAATTAAAGCAGCTGTCACAAAATGTTCCAAAATAAACAACATCAAAGAGGCAGGTTTTCAAGTACTGACTGCGTATCAACGCAGCACCGTCTTTATTCTCAAACACATTATTAGAATCTAAAAATAAAAAAATCTTCATGGTCGCTGAAGTCCAAGAGTCCTTTCATCTGCCAAAAAAAACACGGTAATACAAAGAGATACAGAGCAAGAGATATGTCTCTCATCATCATCATCATCATAAACACTAAAACAAAACTTGAATGAATTAAAAACAACATTAAAACATAGCCAACCCAGCAATAGTTATAGTTTCTTAAATAGTCTCTCAGCACAGAGAAACAGAGATAACAAAAGAGACCATGCAACCCAATCAAACACTTTCTCATTAACACTTCACACACTCACAGTTTGGATCCAAATCATCATTATTATTATTATTATCAACAGACATATGCCATGAGGAGGAGCTGTCATTCTACACAGGAGTATTTTTGTTTCTTTTTTTTCTTTTTTTTTTGAACAAAGAATTGTTTGACATTTCATTAATTCAAGGACTAAAATACATTTCTATCCTGCAGATCTGAGCCTCACTGTGAGAGAACAATCAACGTTTCTTTAATCACGCGCAGTTATTCAGTCACTGCCTGGTGAAAGAGGCTCAAACAAGCAGCTTCAGGTGCTGCTGTTCCACCTCTTTCTTGTATTTGTCTTTAGCTGAATGAAGCAGTGTGAACTCAGTCATCGTCGCTGTCAGAATCATGTTTGTTATGTCTCCGCACACAGTGTGTTGGACCTCCGTCCACACTGCATCAAATCCAAGGCTGAGACTGACATAATTTAAGAGCCAGGAGGGAAAAGATCTGTTGTGTTTGGTTATTAACCCTTCGTTTGTGTGGGATGAGGTCAAAGAAAAAGGAAAAAAAAAAAATGACAGCTCACAAACGTATGTTACAGGAATTTACACTTGCTCTTTTGGAAAATTATGGTAAACACCGTTTTACAAAATGAGAAAGTACATATGACATTTTTAGGGCTTATTGGAAATTGGACAGAATATCCCTTTCGGAGTATATACATCTATCGACATGGTTCACAGCAACATTACCTGCTCCTCGCTGGTGTACACATTTTCAATTCAGATGGCAGTAAATGATCAGATAAATATAAAGTCAATAACAGATGTTCTTCTCAGTTTGTAACACTGTCCTGTTGTCCCTCAGAGGAGACAGGGTGTTAGTGCACAGAAATGTTCCATTATTCAGCTGCTCGGGATTTTGTTTGTGTGTTGAACTCAAGTTAAGCTCAGGTTTAGGTGGTCTCTTGGGTGGTGGTCCCCCCTTGGGTTAAGGTTGGCCTGCGTTCATGTCGAGGTGAGGCTGGAGGTTTCCATGGCGTGGCGATTCGAGGGCTTGGTTGAGGCGTCCTGAGATTAGCTCAGATACAGAGGTTTGTCTCTCTGAGCACCTCTGGAAGAGGAGAGGAGGATAAAGATGGAGAAACAATATGAGGTGGAGTAAGTTGCAGGCTTGGTACATTCTACACAAACAGAAAGCAGTTAACTGAACTGAATGAGACGTTTTGACCCATTTCCACACAGGCAGGGGTGTAGCTGGATGAGGCGTCTGGGGGCTACTCACTTTGTCATACACAACAAAGTTAACACAAAATAATGCATATTTTGTTAAGTAACAAAGGCTTTGTTTCTGACATGCTAGCAAGCAAATTTAAACTGGAATTTAATCTAAAATCGAACAGGACACGTCCAACATGTGGACATTGTGCTCCGTTCACTTGGTGCAGTGTCAGCGGCTGCTCCACCCAAACAGAATTCAGGAGGAAACACTAAACGAAATTTAGTGTAGAAATTTGAAGTTGTAAAAATACCAAATATTTTAACTTCCTTCACTTCCCTCACAGATCTGTCATAAATGTTCTCCAGTGTTCCTCCATCTCTCCCCTGCTGGAACTGAACTCTTGTTCCAACATCCGTATCAGCTGTTAATAACTCATTTTACTCAAATGACCCAAAGCCTCTCTTACCAGCTGAAACTGAAAGCAGCGCTTGTGCCATCAAACTTTCTTCCTTCACCAAAAACTGTTGTTCTGAGCCGGTTCAACTGCTGACTTGAAGTTAGCCTAGGGTTAGGCTTCAGGGGATATTGATGAACGTCCCTCTCATCAGTCTTACACTCAATCCCCCGTGTTGATGAAGCAAAAGCAGAATTTTGGAATTTTTTTTGCAAATTTATTAAAAAAGGAAAAATTGAAATTGAGTGTACACCGAGGAGGGAGAAGAGTGAGTGAAATGATTTTAGCATTGTATTAGGCTGCATTAGTTGTAGTCAGGTGTACCAAATAAACTGGCTGGAGATATTTCTGAAAGAGGACTCTTTCAAAAATAATATATATATTTTTTTCCTGCACTTTCTGATTAAAGGTTTCAAGTACCCCTGTGTGTCACCGCAGCAACAAGGAGAGAAGTTTAACTATTGGAGGTCAACAGCATTTTCAGATTAAGTTATTCTTTAAAAACCTGAAATCCTCAAAGACCAATACCTACCCATTGCCATGGTAATCAGTGCTCCAGTCCAAAGAGGAGTTGTGATTTGGTGTGTGTCGGCCCATCTGGTGGTAGTCCACCGATGATGACATCACCGCTCCACCATTAAGCATGCCTCCTCCTATTGGCTGGTAGTCAGACTGGAGGGAGGGCAGGTATCCCTGGAATGAAAACACACAGAGATGTAAACCGCCTGTGTGCAGACTGTGTCAACACGCTGAGGAAAGACTGAATGACATGAGCTGTGCTGTGAAAATCCAAACAAATAATGTTTCCAGTTTCTGACACACAGTGATGTGTGATATCAGAGGGATGACACTACTCCAGAGAGATGCAGCAAACCGGACAAAATTCGGATTTAGATCCAAGCTTTTCAAACTGTGGCTCGCGCCTCTCCAGGGGGCAGATGCATGTTGATATTCTAAAATAACCAGAAGTTACTTTTGTAGTTTGTCTCACTGATTTGCTTCAACACTCTCAGCAGTTTTAATGTGAACAACCAAGTGCAGCACTGTGAGCGTCTCCCTGGAGAGGCCGCCTGGACATACGTGCTGTTTTCCTTGTTTTTAAACAATAAGAGAGTCAAATCTCCACAGAAAAAAGGCACGCTAGACATATTTGGTCATATCAGGGCCAGCTCCACCATCACAAATGTCTGTGACTGACTGACTGATCACAGTTGAGAGAATCAGAATTGGATTCGACCTTCCTCTAATACAAGCCTGCATTAAATAAATCACTTTTTCATACTTTCAAACAGAAAAAACTTGTAAATGAGAGCAGCTTTATTGTGAATTCGGCTGTTTATTAATACTGTATATGTGAGCACAGAGAGAAGGAGAGAAATGTCAATTATGTCAACTGTTTACAGCGACTCCACAGCAGTTTTCAACTATGTCCACACTGACCATACGCTGTGCAGCTATAATACTAGGATTTGACCTCATCTTGTTTTAGATACTTTTAGTGTCACTTCCACTTTTCAAGGAGCCCACTTGGAAATCATAGAAAACAAAAAGATGCTTTTGTTTTCTATGATTGCCAGCAAATTGAGAATCACCACCTTTCTTTTCTTCATTATCAAAGTAATCCAGTAATAGCTGTCTGCATATCCACAGGTACGTCGCAAACAACGACTGCTAACAGCTGATTGGGCAAACTAATGGTGCCAATTTACCAAAATGTGTGAGACTTTCAAAGTAAGAACTAAGACAGAAGCAGAAGGGAAACATTCTACATGCATGACAGTGTTATTGCATGTGCTTAGATGTAAGCTGTGGTAAATACACCTCCTATGATGTGAATGAGTCTATAGGCAGGACAACCTGCAGCACTGCTTTAGCTAAATGATTTCTGATTAATGGGGATATGGATGAAGACATGAATCCAGCTGAAGTGGAAAGGAAACAGAGCAGTCGCAGGTAATTACAGAGTAATTGCCAGGAGGGAGGGAGGGAGGGAGGAGGGATGCTGAGGAGAAGTAAAGATGAAAAGGTAAAAGGAGAGGAGGAAGCAGGGGAAGAGAAGGAGGAGAAGAGGGAATAGTAGGTGAGCATGTCTCAGACCTTAAGAGACGGAAAAAGGGGAAAAGGAGCGAGTGCAGTGAAAAAAAGTGCAGGGGTGAGAGGTATGGAGGGGAGAGAGAGAGAGAGAGAGAGGAAGAGAGAGAGATAGAGAGAAAGAGAGAAGAAGAGAGAAAGAGAGAGAGAGAGAGAGAGAGGAAGAGAGAGAGATAGAGAGAGAGGAAGAGAGAAAGAGAGAGAGAGAGGAAGAGAGAGAGATAGAGAGAGAGAGATAGAGAGAGAGAGAGTGAGAGAGAGAGAGAGAGAGAGAGGAAGAGAGAGAGATAGAGAGAGAGGGAGGAAGAGAGAGAGATAGAGAGAGAGAGAGAGGGAGAGGGAGAGAGAGCGAGAGAGAGAGAGAGAGAGAGAGCGAGCCTGAAAGAGAAGTTAATCTGAGTGTTGTGACTGAAAGAGGAGGACAGCAGGTGGTTGGGTTCTACTGCTTCGCCTCCCCCTCTCCCCCTCTACCTCACCTATTCATCCATTGTTTAGCAAATTCTTCTCCTTCTCTCCCTCACAAAGACCCCATCTGCCTCTTTTGTCTCTCTCTCTCTCTTTCTCTCTCTCTCTCTCTCCCTTCCCCCATCATTTCCCACTCTTCACTCAGAGAAAAAGTTTGGAGCTCTGTCACTGTGTCCTCTCTTTTCTTTCTTCACTTTTTCTTTTTCTTTTTTTTTGGTTGTCTTTTTCACTTTTTTGCTAAGAATATGCAAAATGGAGGAGAGAGAAAGGGGATTATGGGAGAGTGAGATTTAAAAGTGCACTATAAAAAGAGGGATAAAATGGGAAGTGAGATTTAGTGGGGGGAGCCCTTTGACTATTTGGAGGAAATGTTCAGACTATCACACTGTCTCACACCGGACTGAGAACAAGTTCATGTTTATAATCTGTTTTACAGCCACTTGTCTTCCTCTTCCTCCTGTGTTGATTAACGATGAACATACTAACTCCCAGAGGACAGTGAAGAGACAGAGGGGCTGACTGACTGATTGACAGTGTCACATGAGAGACAGATAGATAGAGAGACAAACAGACCACAGGTCTGACAGACATTCAATACAAAATTGATGTCTGTGATTAAATATTGGTTTTCCATAAGAGGTTTACTGAACTTGACCAAAGTATTTCTACATCTGTATCTTATACTACAGGGGTTCTCAGACTTGATATTAAAGCTCCAAATCTGATTTCTAGATAAGGTCAAAGGTCAGGAACAACTAGCAAAAAGCAAATCCCCTTGAACCTGCGCTGCTCTAACTTTAACAGTGAAGCGTCATGTGCTCTGTAGTTTTATAAGAAATTTCACCTTGATTTAATTAATTACTTTTCATACTTCAACAAAACAAGAGTAAACATATGAAACAAACTGAACTTAAAGTGCATCAAAACAAGACACTGTAGCATCAAAATGATTGAGGTAAAAGTTACAGTTGCCCTGAGACAGTCACAATACAGAGCAGCGCTGCGTCATACGTGCGCCGCCTGTCAACGTTGCCACGGTTACATCTTAATCTCAGGCCAGGATCGCCGTAAAAATCTAAAAGATGTTATATTTTACAAAATGAACAATTTATTGATAAGAATAAAACATTTTTTGAATGTAGTAAACATACACTTCATTGTATCGTACCAATGCATCCTAATGAAACGTGTGGGCAGGGTCCGGATTGACTTAACGTTCGGTCGGGATCTGGATTAGAGTCCGGGCTTTGAGAACACCTGTTATACTACATCTATTTTTAAGTCAACTAATCCACCACCAGAGGTCAAGATATCCAGATAATAATTAAGATTATTTATGTGGGATGGACTGGATTTATTTCCAACCACATCAGTTTTATTTATATTAGTTCTATCAAGAACTCAGGTCTGCAAGGAAATGTGGACGCGTGTCCTCCAACTCCAGCATCCATCTCATCTCCACTGTGTGTGTGTGTTTTGTCTCCTCAGCTGATACATTCATCCATCTCTGTGCAGCTTCTAAAATAAGTGCGTTACCTCGAGGTCATTCTGAGAGTGTATGTAAGAAAGTGTTTTTGATGAGACATAGAGGAAAGTGCAAACTGAAGAGTGCAGATGAAACAGTTGTTCCAATTCCATACTTAAAGGTTCTACATCATGAAAATGGGTTGTGGTTGTGTTTTGTATTTTTTGAGTCCCTCTTCACAGCACTGTGTCAGTGCTGGAGAATTGTCAGACTGATCCCTGAAAAAATGTTCTGGGCAGTGCTAAGACCAGGATGCAGCAACAGTGCCCCCACAAAATAGTCTCAGTAGGGAATTTGTATTGGAGAAACATTTGCATGTGGGCAAGCAAGCATTGTCGTTATCAGATTTAAATGGCTAATTCCCTGCAAAAGAAACGCCACAAAAAACAGCATATAATAGATGTAAGTCGACTGCGTGATTGCACAATTCAAATTTTCCGGGTTGTTTCCCATAGCGAAGGGGATTTTGAAAATGGCAACAGGCAGGGAGGAGTATGCTGCCTGAAACAGGCCCCGACGACAGGTCCCACAAGATTTTCTCTGAAGTGAGAGGTGTAAAATAAAAACAGTGAAAATATGAAGTCACTGCCATTCCTCTGGCTCCCTGACAATAAGTCCGGTTTCTACGTCGAATGGATACCCAAAACTCATCAAGCTAAAAATGAGCATATCTCCACCCCCTCACTGCCTGCTTATTACCAGGTGAGCTGTTGAGATCAGAATGAAGCAGGAGAGAGTGGTTGTGTTGCTGGAAACCAGCAATGAAAAGTGCATTCATCCTGGCCTGGTGCCTCTAGCCCTGTGTAAAACTGTGCACAGAACATGGCGTGCTTGTAATATTAGTTCATTTGAAACTGAGCTAGCTTGTCCTGTAACTGTAATGCAACTCCAGAGTAAACAGTTTGATGGTGTTTGTAATATTGTTAGTCTCAAGCTACAAGGACTAGATATGTAGGAGGGTAAGACAGTGTAAACACACTGGAGTTTGTAACTGGAAGTGAAAGACAGAAAGTTTTGTTGTGTTGAAGAGCAAGGACCTCACCATTTGGGCCGTCTCCACAGCGTTAGGTAGCACTGGTGTTTTGGCCGGAGCGTGCAGGCTAATGGCTAACAGTTAACGAGTGGAGTAGACAGGTGCACTGATGGGCGCAGAGCTGAATGCAGTTGTACATGTATATCATGAGCCACATTTTGCAGTAAAAATAAATGATGCAGCGACAGCTCGGCAGCAGACTGGGCCAGAGGGAGGGGGGCCTTAAAGAGACAGCTAAAATATCAGCGTTCTGATAGAGGGTAAAAACAGGAGCTGCACAATTCCATTTTCTGCACAAGGAAATGGAAGTGCCATTTACAACTGTAAGAGAGAGAATAAAAAAATAAAAAAAATGGTGGAGACACTAACAGTTCCAGAGGGATTAGAACCAAAAAACTTAAAAACGATTAAAATTCGAAAGACACAGTTTTACTGACATGAAAAGGTGAATTGCATCATTTCTTATTATTATGAAGCTGTAGTGTACTCATTACTAACTGCAAAAGTAGTAGAGGATTAAGATCAGAACATTGTGCATGGTATGTAATTACTATGTAGTTCTACAGAGTAAAAATTATCTTCCCCCGTTGTGATGCTATCATCGTATCAGCCTGTTAGGCCTTCGCTGTAAGGTCCAAGTCAAGAAGCCACAGAACCAGGAACCACCAGTTTATGAAGTACTTAACATTTCAAGAGGATTGACCCAAGCAACCTTAAGGTGCACATAAAGATGAAAAAGACAAACAATTTAAGGTTTTTCCTCCTTGCTCCTCCTGAAGATGGTAAACTAAAACGTCATGGCAGGAACTCAAAATGCTGTAAAATATAACATCGCTTACCGTATTTTCCGCACTATAGGGGGCACTGGATTATAAGGCGCACTGTCAATGAATGGTCTATTTTCGAACTTTTTTCATATATAAAGCGCACCGGACTATAAGGCGCATTAAGCGAAACAAGACAGTCAGATAAGTCAAACTTTATTAAACGCGTTCACAATAACTCACAACATTGTTCAGTTTTCGTATTCACAATAACTCCTTATAGGTCCTTATACACACACACTGTAATATTATGGTGAAGCACAGTATGTATTACTCCGCGACGCTCCTGACTACGATAGCCGTGATGCTGCAAGCGGTGCGGCTTTGTAGTTTAACAAAGTCGTACTAAAACATTTTGACAGAGCGCCGTGAGCGCCGTGTACCACACACAATCACTTCGAGGTCAGTAAGCACAACCAGAATTAATCCATATATAAGGCGCTCCGGATTATAAGGCGCACTGTGGTTTTTTGAGAAAATTAAAGGCTTTTAAGTGCGCCTTATAGTCCGGAAAATACGGTAATTCTTTTCTTAAAAGTTTGAGAGTAAGGAGGGCTCGATGTATGCACCACGTTTCCTGTCATGTCGTGTTTGACAACCACTATAATTGTGGTAGCAAGTTTGATCCAAATCACGTCAGCAGAATTTAGGATTTCAGGTTTAACTGAAAAGTGACTGACCTGTGTGATGGCAGGGGAGTGTGTCATTCCCAGTGAGTGTCCACTGAGCTGCTGGTGCTGATGGTGCGGACTGTGGAGTCCTCCCAGGTGTGTCTGGCTATGCAGAGGAGGGGGGACCTGGAGAGGAAGGGTGGATGTTCCCACCACGCTGCTGAGGGATAGACCTCCCTGGTGGGGGATGCTGGGCCGCGGCATGGTCCCTCTGGAGGACAGAGGCTGGAGGTGGGGGTGGATCTGGGTGTGAGGAGGAGACAGGTGCGGGGCGAGGCCAGGGCTTGAGGCATGGGAAGGATGGGATGGGTGAGGGTACGACATGTACATGCCTGGGTGCTGAGGGGGAGGGAGAGGGAGAGGGTGGGCAAGTGAACTGGAGGGAGGGTGCTGGCCTGGGTGACCAGGGTAGACTGAAGGTTTGGGCGTAAACATTGAGGGAGATGAGGAAGAGGAAGACGAGGAGGAGGAGTGGGGCAGCTTCATTTCAGATGGGTCATTGTAACTCTGGAGAACAAGAAAAAGTGGAGACAGAGAATCAGTTTGCAGACTGACCTGTTTAACCCTTTAAGGCATCAGTTTAACAGCTGTAAGCTCAACTGTCAGTGTGTGTGTGTGTGTGTGTGTGTGTGTGTGTGTGTGTGTGTGTACCTGTGAGACCAGGCTGGCTCTGTAGGCAGCCAGTTGTTTCAGATACTCTTTTTTAGCCGTCTCTGTCCTCTTCTTGTATACCTGAAACATTTTATTTATTGACAAAAGTTATGAGTTATCACCCTTTATCACAGTTCACACCATCTGAAAAAACAACTTCTACTAATGTATTTAACTGGCAGTACCTCATTAGTGTTAGGGTTAGTCAAGAGGTTTATGTATTTGGTCTTAAACCACCAAATTTTTCCAAGTATTGGTCAAATTGAAAAATTGACCTGGGAACTTGAGGGATCACCAAGGTCATTAAAACTTATCATCTGCACCAAAGTTTTGTGGAATTTCATCCAGTACAGTTTTCAAGCTATTTTAGTCTGGATCAAAGTACTGCTCTGACTGATATTACCATCCTTACAGCTGTGCTTCTAGTGTGCTAGAACTAACTAAACTTCTTAAACTTCTGACAATAATATTTTCCTAAACAAACATGATTTTTGTGTATTTTTGTATCACCTTTGAACATCTGTGAGTTATTACCACATTAATGTTGATACAGCTGCATAATTACCATAAAGATCGGCAAGAAACTTGCTACTCAGACAAATTTACATTTACATCGCACCACTTTTCTGCTGAATTATTAGGTGTTGATGATGGATTTCATTTCATAACCATTTATTATATTTTGTCAACTTTATTCAGTAAATAGATGCAATATTTATATTGAATTAGGACAATATGATCAACAACAGCGATTAGCTAGCAGAAAGGTAAAAGAGGATCTACCTGTTTCTGTTCCTCTCCCAGACCGTCCCACATGGAGGCCACAATCTTTGACACCTCCCCGAAGGTGGCGTTAGGGTTCTGGGCCTTAATGTTGGCTTGGGTGTCCCTGAAGAACAAGGCATAGGCAGACACTGGTTTCACTGGCTCATTGGGGTCCTTTCGCTTCTTCTTCTTTGGTGTTTTCGGTTTCTTGGAGATATCTACTATTGCTGGCCGCTTCTCTGCTCCACTAGCATGCTGAAAGAAGAAGGCAGTTGAATAGGACATTGTTAGATTTAGGAGTTAAGTTTTGTTGCAAAAATGTATAATTAAAAAAGAAAAAACTAAACTGGGTAATGGGAAAAAAAGAAAACGTTTTTTGCGAGGTCACAAAACAGACAACCACAAAACATAATGCAGAGACATAAAAACTGTACGATTCTTTTAGGAGTAATTGTATTGGTATTTTAGCAGTTCAGGCCTCAGTTTGTGTCTTTGATGACTCTCACATCACTGCCATGTGACCTCAACTGTTCTTGTTTGATGTCAAGCTACTGTATAAGTTAACCACAGAGATGAACCACGGGGAAACTCCCCACCTGAGTGCTTAAAAATCCTCCACACAGTGTCTCTATGACACCACAGCAAAAGTAGCACGGCAGCTGGTAATACTTTATTTTATTTCAAGTTTGTACATTTCCTCACAATTTAACAGGATGTTTCTCCAACGGACAAAATAATTTGATACTAATTACAGAAATGTCACATGTACAACTGGTACACTTAATTACTAATTAATTCCAATTAAATCCCTCAAGTCAATGCACAGCAGGTCGGCTAAACAAGCAGAAGTGTGACATTTGTCCATAAACAAGAGAACAATTAAAGTGTAACTCCTCCGTTACTCTGACTTTGACATCAGTTTGATATCCATGTTCTGGTAGACTGGGACGTGCACAGTCTCCTGATTTTCACCCTTATTATAGGAATAATGTAGCTCTAATATATTATCCACCATTTTTACAGTGTACTGTATCCCTATAGCCAGGCACCACCCACTCATGTTTTACAGCCATGTAATTTTATAGCATACTACTTCATGTCACTGATTTTGTACTTTCTCTTATTATTAATTATTTATCATTAATTATTATTACCACCTATGGGTATTAGTATTACTATTTTCACTATATCAATAATCAAAAGTATATGAAGCTGTCCCTGGTCTTCTCTCTATAATACTGCAAGGACTTGACCTTGTTACCCCCTAACAGTAACATGGAGTTCCAGTGTGGACTAGACCTTGTTGGATAGTATTGCTGATGTCAGTGACATGAACGAATCTGACCTGAATCCGAACATCATTTCTAAATTTTTGTCCGAACCCACCCGGACCCACTGGGTCCCGGGCAGGCTGGGGTTGGGTATCCACCTCTAACAAGCATCTACCCAACAACTGCCCTTGGATTTTGATTGAAAACTATCTGACATAACCTCAACCAGCCAGTGAGGAGAACAGAAAGAAAAACAAAAATGCGGGGTTAAATAACTAACAGTGTTCTAACTTTGGCAGAGAATTGTGTGCTCATGTAGGAGCACATCATCAAGAGGAAGAAGCTGATTAAATGTGATAAAATATGGTTTGAGGGCTTTTAAATGAGCCTAAATTGATTGATTTATTTTTTCCTTTATTAAATTTAGGGTAACTTATTACTGCACTGTAACTGTATTTCCCTTGTCTATGTGTATCTTATATCATTTGTAATCTTTACATTTATTTCACACTTCACTGTGTCCTTAAATGTTGCTCTTCTGTATTTCTCTGCCTTACACAAAGCCCTTAGATTAACCATGTTTTCAAGGAGCTATACAAATAAACTTTCCTTGCCTAATATACATGTATACTTTGCTTATGTTTACTAAAGGCTAGTGGCTAGCATAAGCTAACTAATACAACATGTTGGGCAACATTGCATAAACAGCCACTGCTTAGACATGTAGGAATGTGTTGTAAAGGTACAACCAATCTTTATTGTGTTTCCTGTATCCTTTTCTTCCTAAAGCCACTATTACTTGTATACTGGCTTATAATGTTGCCCTTATACAACTCATTGTTCAATACACAGCCACTGAGAATGATAAAGCTGGTAAATGCACTCAGTTGTCACTGTATTTGGACCGCGTAGCTAAAACTCACGCAGTCTAATACAGGAGCTCTGCAATAAATCCTTGTTGAAACTGTCCAGATTGACTGTGCCATCACTCCGGAGGCTGCGATTTGTGCTGCTGTTGAACTGCACTGGATTATAGACAGAATGATTATAGATCAGATGACCAAAATGATCATACAGTTAAATCAACACCTCTTGAACAGTTTCAACAAAACTGAGCATTGAGATCTTCATGAAGGAAAGAGTTATTACAGGAGTGTTGGGATAGACTGCATTAGTTTTAGATAGGTGCTCCTACTAAACTGACAACTGAGTCTAGTGTTCAACAGGACGGTAATGGTTTCATTTCCCAGCCCTCAGTTCGGTGCAGAGTGGTTGTGTTTCAGTGTGAGAGACCAAACAGTCAGAGAGCTGATTTCCATCTAGTTGATATGCAGGGAGAATGGGTGTAATATGACACATAACATTAAAATAACAACTCTTCACTGTCCATACACACAAACACGCACCCACACCCACACACACTGTATCTCCTGTTTCTATGAGTAACTGAGTCATATCTCGCTGAGCTGTAACAGCCATTTGTGTCCTGTTCTGGTGTGTGTGTGTGTGTGTGTGTGTGTGTGTGTGTGTGTGTGTGTTTTACCCTGAGTCCATCATCATTCTCATCTTCATGTGCTGAACTGGAGGGAGATGGTGTGGCTGATTTACTTTCAGGGGGTGAAGGAGAATTATGGGTAGTTGAGTTACCACTCAGCCCTAGCTGAGACTGCTTGATGGTAGACAACTGACTTTGCTGACTCAAGCCTGATTGGCTCCTGGGTCCAAGAGCTGCTTCAATTGGCTGTTGGCTGCTGGTAAACCGAGAATCAGAGTTCACCATCTGCTGCATCTGCACAAAGACAAGAAGTGATCATGACAGTTAATGATTTTGATGACCTGATGGTGTTCAACCAACATCTACTCAACATTCCTGCCTGTCTGATTTATATCAGTGTGACAAAATCATTCAGTTTGTTGCCATTCATTTTTGTAGATTATGATAAAACAACTTTTTTTTAAATAAAAGCGGTAATCTCCCCTCCAAAAAGAAAACTATGTGAAATAAAACAGAACTTCTTCTGGGCCTCTATTGGGTATACGCTAAAGCTTTTTTTTTGTGATTTTGTGGTAGAAAACATGTAGCTTGTCCTCCCACTGGGTGATCAGGCTCTGAGCTGAACACTTGTCGTTTCCTCTTGATGAGTTGTGTTCTCTCCTGATTTCAACAGCCTTGCCTGACTAATGTTAAGCTTCACTCTTTCTTTATTTTCTGTAATCTGCTGATTATGACATCCTACACCTCTAAACTACACAAGTATGATTTCCACTAAGTTAAGAATGACACAAAAATTGCACGTAGACACCTCGTTTATATAATATTTACCTTGATCCTTCTCAGACAGATTCTGTCAATAACTGCAGGCCAATGAAAACATCAGAGTGATTGTTGTTTTCCACATATTGCTCTCTATGCATTGTTTTATTACTGTTATGGGGCACATAGCATTTGTTTTGGAGTATATACCGTGTTATTTTTGATTCACATTTGTCCTTTTATAGAGCGTTGCTGTGAACGTTACACCAAAGTTGAGGAGAAGTGTGGTAAAGGGTGTGCCGTGCAGTACTCTTTTGTTGTGATGTACAGCCATGTTTCCTCACATCCACGCCGTGCTGCACAGTACACAAGTATTGTTCCATCTGTGTGCCATTCTTGCCTGTTTTGTTTTGAGTTCCTAAACCAGTGGATAACTTTTAAAATGCATATAAATAACACAATTCTTTTGTGATTAAGGCGATAAGGCAGACTCTTCAAAAAGTTAAACTTAATAAAAATGAAACTGTTGCCTTAATCAAAGGCAGACCTGGAATGTAAAAGAATTTAGTAACATATAGTGAAAATTGTCTACTGTCTTGTATTTCTGCACTTTTTAGTATGATTGTACCTCGTTACCCAAAATGTTTCAAAACATGAATGAAGTCCACATATGTTAGAAAAACCTGCTTGCTCTGTCTAGCTAATTTCTTTTTTAAAGCTGCTCTAATAAATACTTGTATATTAACAATTGATCAAAAGATTACATGTAATGTGAAAGTAGTTGCTAATGTTGAAACCATAGAGAATTATCACACAGCTCTGCAGCTCCTCTCAGCTCAACAGAGTTTTAGTATCTTTCAGTGCATTGGTTTTTGTGGCTCGCAATTGTGCTGTCATACTGTTCTAAGCAGAACAGCTCAGGTAAACCACTGTATATATATATACTATACCTCCCCAGCAGCTATAGCTGGGGAGCATAGTGGGGCATTTAAGCAGCTAAAGAGCCAGGAATTTTCCATGCGAACTGGTGGAGGGCAAAACCACCTTAGGAGGAGAATGCGTATTACTTGTGACCAGAAACATGACTACAAATGAAACATAACGACAATTAAGCATAATGACTTTATAAGGCGACAAGTCAGTTAATGCTTTAAAACATCACTGAGGCAGGTCACAGTTTGCTTTTGAGTCAGGTTGGTTGTTCAGCTTCTGAACAGAAGGTGTGATGAAACAGTATCTTTAGCTACATAACACTGTTCAACATTGTTAGGAACAGAGCTACTCGGGTTCTGAAACAGAGTCTGCCTTTGCTTGATAGGATTTGTATTGTGCAGCAGTCCAGGATTCACTAAATGAAATCTGATAGTAACCGTGGCAACAGGCAACACAGGTCAGAGAGAGGACAGGATCAGATGTCATTTAAAACGTCAATCCCCACTCGTGTAAATACATCACTAGAGATTTTATACCCCATTTGCTACACTCCAGGGAAGCTGCTACATAACTTCATCTGGAGAACATGTTTCCACCGGCAGAAGCACAGATGTAAGCACTGATTTATTCCCATTACCTAAATATTTTGTTAGAAAGCTGCTTCAAAATATAAGAAAATATAAGGTGGCCAGGCAGCCATGTTAATCATCTGTGATATTCAGTTTTACACTTGTGACATGAGTTTTCCCGAACATTACAAGACTTAGGCACAGTGTATTTTTGTGTAGCACCTAATCAAAAAAAACAAAAACAAAAACAAAAAAAACTTTGCTGACAGTTCTCTACTGCCCCGATTGGGAAATATAAGAGGATTTTTTTTTTCCTGGAAATTAGTTCTGATAAAGTGGGGGTCATCCTTCATATGAGGACAAGACAATCAAATGTTCATTACACTCACCCACCCCTGACATCGCACATCACCACAGTGCCTAAGCCCTTCATAAAAAACACAAAGGAAAACCCTAATGACTGCATAATGCTTTTTGTGTATTGTCTCCCAAGACAATGGAGGGGATCTTTAATAAGTCTCATATAATGTGTCGACATGCTTGAATCTATCCATATACATTTAAAATAAAGTGAAAGGCATCTTACACATTTCACATTTAACACTTTTTTCATTAATATTGATATTTAAATGGCACATTAAAAAACATCTTCATAAAAACTGTAGCTTCAGTGCCATGAAGCCAGAAGCCGCTGTGAGGCGTTTTAGACAAAGGGGATAATGTTATTTCACGGCATATCTGGGTGTGTGCTGCTCATTACTCTGTCTGTCACCCAGCAGCAGTGTAGTTCAGTCAAGAAGCATTGCCAGTCTCATAGTGAGTTAGTCATCTGTGATATTCTGTTTATTTCTTAGGAAAACAAAAGTTATCACTGCTAACACCCGCAGCAAGGGAACTCTGACACCTATGATTGCAAATATGAAGACAGGTCTTGGTCTATGGCGTGTATTTGGAGTTTCCTTTCAGGTCACATTGAATAATAACGGATGTGGTCTGGTGCACTCTGCCCCTCCTGGGAACACATTACCTGAACTCAGTTACCGGCAGCGTGCTTCTCAATACCGCTGTGGTATCTCGATGGAACACAGACTGACACCTCTCTGACATGGGAACAGGTTTCAGACTGATGTACACGCTGGTCGACAAGCTAAAAAAAAAATAATGGCTGCGGTTTGGCATTTGTTGCGTTGGGACGTCAGTAAACAGTCAGAAAAAAATTCCACTGTCATAATCCTCTGAAAAGCTTTTCTTGGCCGTTCTCACATACATAAGACAATTTTAAAAAAGAGAGTTGAGCTGTTGATGATGATGCAGTGTTAAATAAAGAAATACACAGATTTAAATGAACTACTCAAAAGATTTTACTGAAAAACATTTAATTTTTGGAAATATGTTTGGGTGGATTGAATTGAGCCTAACCCCAACCCTTATATATGATTACATTATGTGTGACATTATCATTATGACTCTATTTATTAAACTGTCTGACTCAGGATGACAGATTGAAACTTTGAATAATAAAAAAAAAAAAAAATGTACTTGACAAAATTAGAATCCAAAGGAAAATTCAGCTCTAATTTCAGTGGTTTGGGTTGTAACATCACTGGCGTCACAGTTTACAGGTAAACGAGCTCACACCATGTGTGGTATAATTAATTACCTTCTGCAGCGCTTCCTCTGTAAAAAACAATTTCATAATTCATCATAGGAATTCAAACATAACTTCGGAAGAAGACACATTAACAGTGGAAAAACTATAAATCTGATTTTCCTTCTGGGGGTCAGAGAAACATTTGTGGTGATGGCCTGAGAGAATAACTGGGGGGGAGCCCCTGATGGCTGATCACTGACTCATGTCACAAGAGGGGGAAGAGGATAGATGTGTGGTTAATCAATCATCTCGAGTTTCACATACATGTGGGCAATTACAGGATGTCAATATGAAAGGTGCAGCAACAAATTCACAACCTGTTCTTGCTTTTACCATTCTGGAAAACCAGAACTTTATCTATTTATTGTTGCACAAGAACATAAAAGTTATGGCAAATCACAAAGCTTTCATCTAAATGAAAGAAAAAACATCGGCAAGTTGACTGATATTATAAATTAGCTTTTCCATACTAGATATGCGGTTAATACTAGTTGTTGACCAATCATCAGCCTGGCTGATTATCAGATCTGATATTAGGCATTTTTACATATTTTCCATTATCAGAATAATTTTTAAAAAAACTGTGCTACTTTGGCTTCGATTCAGCCACCTCTCTCTGACTGTGGTCTAAAGCGCTAATGTGTAAATATAGAAACAAAGAGCAACTATTTCATGCTTGTGACATGGTCTAAAATTTCCTAAAATCCTTGTATGATTGGCTGAGCTCCAAATTCATACAAACATTTCTTCTCTTTCAGATCTGTCCAGTTAGTACTCAAGGGTTATATTATATTAGGATAATAAATCTATAGTTAACAATATCATCATAAATATTGTTTCATTAACCTTGCTTTTCTCCTGATGAGTTCTCCTTCACATCTTTCTTTAAATGGTAAATGGACTGCTTATATAGTGCTTTTCTAGTCTTATTGACCACTCAAAGCGCTTTACAATGCATTCACCCATTCACACACACATACATACAGCACTTACATCTAAAGTGGAGTGCTTCTAACATTCACACACACTCATACGCTGATGGGACAGCCATCAGAGGCAGTTTGGGGTTCAGTGCCTTGCCCAAGGACACTTCGACATGTGGACCGGAGGAGCCGGGGATCGAACCATTATGATTATGATGATTATACTTGTTTACTAAACTACTACTATACTACTAAGACTCATCAACAACAAACAAAATCTGTGTAATTTGAGTAGTCATACTGTGACTGACTAACCTGGCAGATATTTGATTTTAAAATGAGAAATCACTGTGCCACCAGTGCTGTAATGTACAGGTTAGCAGTATGGATAAAATCACATTTTTTGCCTCAGTATCAATACAGAAAACCATATAGAACATTTTGTGGGAATGTAATTAAAAACTGAGATGGGAATCTCTGTTTTTGGCTAAGCCATCATATGAAACATGTAATATCAAGGTACTTCATCACATTGATGCAAACGTCCTATAAAATATTAATAAAATATAAATAAATAAAATATTTTCATAAAGCATCCCGCTCATTAATCTGGAATATTGCCAACAATGGTCCCATAAAACAAGACAATAAAAGGAAAGCACAAAGCATAACATAACTTTTCTAACCTAATGATTTAAGGCCGTCAACCGTCAGTCAGACAACAGCAAAAAAAAAAAATCAATCCTGATCTCAATATTAACTGCAACCGAGTTGTTGCCTGAATAATATGCACACACGCACGCACACACATTAACTTCAAACTTCATAGCCCCCCTCCCCACCCTGTTAAGGCCGAGCCAAGAATGGTTGCTAGGCAACCATAATTCATGGACTTGCAGTAAATGTATATTAGTATGAGAATATAAAAGCGAGCCAGACAGAAGGAGGGAGAGAGAGAGAGAGAGAGAGAGAGAGAGAGAGACAGAGAGGCAGAGTGGATGCAGACAAAGATGGAGGATAAGACCTTCCCTTTAGGTCACTCCAATCATAATCTCCACTGTTACACACTGCAGAGACAGGTCTGTCACAATCAAGGAAAAATCATCTGAATTTAATTTAAAGTTATTTTAAAAACGGTCTGTATTATGACGTTTAATAGCCATTCGGATTCAGCTACAGTCGGGGCTGAGAGCTTATCGTGAGGTTTCAAACTGAGCAGGTAGATTTAACATGGAGCCAGAAAGACTGACATAGGCCAAGTCCGAGTGGGAGGGGAAAAAGTTTCATTCTTAATAAAATGGGAGAAATCTTTATTACAGATACTGACACATACAAAGCCCTATCACCCCGCTGAAAAGCAAGTTTCTGTGACAGTTGAAGTAACTGCAAGTCTCAGGTTGAGCTTCTATTACTTTACTATATGACACAGTCAGCCACATCTAAATGTCACAGCTCAAAGCAAGAGTTTCACTTTTCTGTGAAATGAAAATATAAAGAAAATGTCACATCTACCACACGCCATGATTGACTTTTAAATAAAAGGGCCCCAGGCAATATCCTATTTCACTTAGTTAAACTGAATACATATTAAAGAGTACAGTTAAAATATATCTGCTGGCTGTCAGTTCAAATCTTAAGACTCACTGAGGTCTTACATTTTCAAAAGTAAAAGTAAAAAAATAATAGTGCACCCTAAAATAAAACCTTTTAAGTAATAAGCACAATTCAAGGTGTTTTTTTTCTTAAATGTTTCCTTAATGATGGGGAGTTCACCCCAGTGTTGGAGATTTCAACTGTGAAAGGTTTTTACAGTTATAAAATATCTTAATGTTTTTACTTTATTTTATTTTTATCTCTATTTTAATTGTTATTTAATTACTGTATTTATTTAGTCTTTTTTGTGGTTATGACGGAAGTATCTATCTATCTATCTATCTATCTATCTATCTATCTATCTTTCACTTCTACAGCAGAATTAACTTCTCTGCCGTCTCCCCGTGTGCACAGTGAACGTGGTAGCACTAGAACTGTGAGCACAGCAGATCATGCAGCCGCACTGGTGTGAGACATTTTCATGAAAGTTTTAATACTCTCAGACAGATTTTGAGTGCAGTATCTGCAGTGAGCTGACCTTTGACCTCAGATGGTACAGAAGGGTAGGATGGTAGTATAGTTAGCAACTCCCAGTTAAAACGGAAAATATGGTGCTATTGAAAAACTAGTGGCTTTGTGAGTTTTCCCAGTGTAAACACATCAAACTGAAGGAGCTCCTCTGTGGAATGACACCATCCTCTTATACTAAGTTTAGGCAACCTATTGCAGCACCACAACTGCACCGAAGCTGTATTTCTCATCTATCATTTTTGTGTAATTGTATTTTATTTAATTCCATTTTAATTCATTTTATTTTACTCTTCATTGCATTTTTAAATATCGATAAAGATTTCTTTACCTTATGTACTGTAGAGAACCTTTCTATTTAAAAGGTGCTATTCATATCAAACTGCACTGGACACTGGACCGACTTAATTTTATTGTCCCTCCACAGCGAAACATTGAGCAACTTTAACTTTAGAGAAGATTAACAAAGAGATCATTCACCAAAGTCAAAGTGAACTCTCATAACCTGTCTCTCATCAGGACACCATGCACAGAATCGATTTGAAAAGATTTGGTGACTGGAAAATGTTCTGAATGTAAATTCAAAGAAAAAAAACCAAAAACCATAATTAATGAAAGATAAAAACATAACAAAACATATTTCAATTTTCAAAATTCTGTGGTTTTAAATGTTTTTGTTTTGATTCAGAATGTTTGAACAAAATTAACTGAAATCTTTGCAGATATATAAATTCTTACAACAAGGTTGACAAAGATTGGAACTTCCTACTGTCTAGAATTTAAGGCTGCTAAACCTGGCACTCTGATGGTTGGTGAAATTTGACATTTTTGAAATCTGAGAGCAGAAGATTCGCACAGAAGCAGCCCGAGTGTGAGGAGACAGATTCCAACTGAAGCACGGGACACTGGTGCAGTTTTGAGCAGAACAAATTTGTGCTTGAACGGGGACCATTTAACAGAGCGTGTGCAGGTTTTGAGGTAACGCATTACTAAAATCAGATACTTGCGATGAAGAAATAACTGACTCAAAATGAAAGACCACGCTCCTGAATAAAGATAGGAAATAAACTCCATACTAAACACACATGCTCACTTACTGTATGCTGCCTGATTGGACCTCTTCTAAGAACTGTGTGGCCTTGTACAGACTCTGCTGGAGCACTTTAAAGTCCACCTCCACTCAAATGGTTTTTTATCTTCTTGTTAAGTCACTTCAGTGTTTGACCCTCACGGTGCAGAATGATGCACACACAGTGACACTAGTTGCCTCTCTTCACATTCATCCGCAGAAAGTTTCTCTGTGCTCACATCAAAGCTCAGTTTAACATGAGGATGTACGAGCAGTGTTTGTGAGGTCACAACTGCTCTGGAAGCCAATCGTGGCCGAAAAAGCAACAGCAGAGGAAAGTTGAAGCCTCAAGGTTACGTTCACTGAGAATGGGCCTCTCAGTTAAGTAGGAGACAGCAGCTGAACTTTTGAAATAAAATATGTTTTGTATTTCATATATTCTGCAATTTTTTCAATGAAGGAGAAGAGTATGTGTAAATTTAGGATTTTTCAAAAAGTCTTTTTATGGAAAAACTTTATCATACAATTATTATTCCAAGCAGAGCATTTATGTGTCACAAAATATCTGGAGGGGACCGTTAAGTAGAGGTGGTTTTATTCGAAAAGCTCTTTTTTATTTCAGCCTAAAAGAGTCTTATCAGCTCATACTACTGAAGACATCAGACTTTTCTGACCCTACTCACGTTCATGTGGTGGTTTAACAGACCACCAAACAATAAATTTTTTCTTCATCATGATTAATTGCTGAATTTTAATTAAATTGTGATTAATCGCATGTTTTATCATGTTTAAAATTCTATTTCAGAACTATTTTGAAGGCCACATCAACAATGTAAAGCAATTCTTACTAGTGTATCTTGATTGGGAATCAAGCCACTGTTCCATTTTCAAACACTTTGTCATGATCTTCAAACCCTTCTGACTCATTGAGACAAATGTGACACATAACTGTCAGTCTGTCTGAACTAGAAGCTAACATTAGTATGTCTGACGTGTTGTTATGAAGATGTCTGATCAGTTATTTATCCATAGACGAGCTCTGGGTAAGTTATATTTTTATTTTCCAACTCATTCGATCTTCACCAACGATGATTCAGGCGTTAGATTTAAACACTTTAGGTCTCCTGACACGCCCCTTTATGGAGACTGGAACCGTCCCCTTTTGCTCCCATAGACATGACTTGCCATGAAGTATCTTGCTCTGCCATGTAAAATCTTTATGTCAGCTTGACAACAAGTAAGGGTTCCTCAAAGGGTCAAAATAGTAGCAGACATAGATTCTATAACGTAGTGCTCTGTAATCTTTGGTAACAGCAGCAGTGACGGTGTAAAATAAAGAATCTTTGGCAGCACACGATAAAAAAATAAAAATAAGATAAAAACGTGTTCGGTGCTTAATCTCATCATGATTAACACGTTAATGCTGACAGCCCATTAAGCATAAATCCAACTTTTAAATCACATACCATCTTCCATTAGCTTCCATTTACTATCACTAATAACTAAAGCAACATTGCCATTAATACGTGTGATTTATTTAGGATTACTCACCACAGATAGTGTACTAGTCATCGGGCCGCCATCTGGGCTGAACGTGCCGCCATCTTGGTTCAACATGGTCCCTCCATCTTGGCTACCAGGCATGCCAGACAGCTCCATGCCCTGCAGCTGGTAGAGGTGGTGTGGAGCTGAGGTGGGAGGAGGGTCCAGAGGTGGGTACGGTCCAGAGGGGGAATCCTGAGGGAGATGGGGGGGCAGCATGTGGTCTGGCAGGGTGGGGGGAGTGATGGGTGGGATGTTGAAGTCCTCATCGCCCAAACCACCCACTGAGTACGACTAAAGAGAAACAGAAGAAAGCAGTTACAGACACCTAGCTCCCATAAGTGTATTTTTAATCTTGTTCACAGCATTTGTTGTTTTCCTTACAGACTCTTTCCTGATACGGTACAGGATGACATCAAGTTTGGGGGAGCTAGCATATTTTGATACGCAACACTTGGAGCTAGGCTCAATGGGAAGAGTGAGACTTTAAGAGACCAAAACGTCATGATGCATTCCTGTCAGAGATAATATATAGAAGACATGGATAGCTGACCATCACTATCAAGGCAGAATGTTGAATCCTTTCTGAACTACAGCTCTGTGTTGTGTCACGCTGTCACTCGTAGCCTGAGCTCCTATCTCAGACTAATGATCACTAAGGATATTCCCAGCCTGAAAGAAAGCATTGTGAACAAACACTCACTCATTCATTCAGCAGGCGACCAACAGTCATTTATATGTGCGAGTCCCATTTGCTTGAGAGAATACACACAGTCCTTTGTGTGTAGAAATACATCATTGCTAATCTGACATGCAAAAAAAAAAGAAAAAAAACCTAGGAGCAGTCCCGTAAATGATAATGAATTATTCTGAGAGCAAAAGACTTGAAGATGCTAATGGAGTGAGAGAATCATGCAACAGAAAAGTCAGAGACACAAGGACGAAAAAGTGAGAGAGAAGCCCTCTCATACTAATCTGACAGAGGAGATCTTTTATAGAGACTGACAGCCTTTTCTGCTTGGCTAGCCACACTGTTTTGCTCTTCATTTCTCACCAGCCTTCCTCCTCCACCCCTCTTTTGCTCTCTCTCGCTCTTCAAATCTCATCCTCAATTTCTCTTTCATCTCTCTCGCTCTTTTATTTTCTCACTCTTTTCTGATTTATCTCAAACTCACTTGCAGCGTTGTGCTGTGAGCTGCATGACTTGTGAGCTGAGTGGTGAGCCATAAGTTGAGGGCCACTGTGGTACGCCATGATTTGAATGAACGGTTTCACCACTTTCAAATGGGAGAAAAGAGGAAACAGAAATGTGCGACAGGAGACGCAGAAAATGATATAACGATGAAAATGTACAGGTACCCGACCTGGTCGGATTAGATATTTTGTTTGCACCAAGTCCTTCATTTGTCCTGTAATTTTGTTGCTCACCGTGGTATCACTGTCACAAAGACTGGCACCACACCAGGAGTGTAGAAAGTCTTAAAAAAACAGTATCAAACAGCAAACACTGCTTCGTTGAAGAGCAAACACTGGATCAGACGACATGTGCTGGTCATTTTTCCTTTCTCAAAAAGGGCTGTAAATAATAGTGACAGTAAATAACTTGAACAAACATGAACATGTTTCTGCAACCTCTCCACAGGGACTCCAGTGTCACTGCTTTTATATAAGGTAAGTATGTATAGATTTACTGTAGCTAACGTTGGTAAAGCTGCTGGAAACTCCTACTCAGTTCGGAAAAATGTTCTTGGCTGCACAGATACTGTAATGTCAAACTTAAGTGAGTCCAGTCTGGTGTTAGCACAAGGCTCAGACAGCTGGACGGCCGCCAGACAACAGCTCTGTATGAATTTTCACAACTTTAAGCTGTAGTGGTCATCAACACCATTGCCACAGTGAGTATAGAAAGCCACAATGCAAGGAGGTGCATTTCTTAATCTGTGAGTGGTGCATCCGGATGCTAAATCAAACTACAGTACGTTTTCTGACTGTTACACCTCAAGTCCTTGTTGTCTGCATTGTTAGTTTGTTTATTTATTTTAATTGATTGAAAAATTAACAACAGCAATTAACTGATAGTCAATTAATCACTGACATGTCTAATTGAGATAAAAAAATTTAAATAAAAAAGTTCAGTGAAAAACAAGAAAATCTGGTCGCTTAAATTAGCTCAGTCAGATTCGGTTCCTAAAATTCAAGATGTGAAATTCAGACTGAACGTCCAGGTTATGGAAAGTGTTACATCACTGAAGGCACATGTGCAAATACATATCACAACATCAGAGTATCGTGTATCAGGAAAGGTAGAGTGTGAATGGAGCCATTTCTTTCTTTACACTCTTGTTAGTCAAGAGAGTTCTCTTGCCCTGTTCTGCAATCCCACTGAATCTATCAGGTCATACGGTCACAAAAAGTTCTTTCTTGGTGTTTGACCATTTTCTCCCCCTACATGTTTTTCATACCCATTTGCGTACCCAAAATCATACTCACTACGCTGTGTGTTTTTTCATGTCCTTACAAACCGAGTCCAACAGACCTGCTGAAGCATAGAGCTCTGCATAAATTACACTGCTTGTCTGTTTCTGTCTGCCTCTCGTTTTCCCTCCCTCGTCCGCTCTCTCTATCATTTCTTCAACTTCTACATAAATTACTCGTTTCCCTCTCTCTCTCTCTCTGTCCCTCTCTCTCTCCCCCTCTCTCTCTCTCTCTCTCTGCTCTTCCATTCATGTCAGTACAATAGCCTGTTCCCTGTGCATTGGGAGCTTCTAGAAAGACTAATGTAGTAGCCTTAAAGTTCTTTCACACAAATTGTGTTCACATTACAAACACTTCTCACAACTCCTTGTTCGTGGCAATTTCATACTATATAGAAAAACCTATATTTCTGTTGGACGTGTGTGAAGAGGTAGAATAAGAATCAGAATTGTCTAAAATTAAAATCTAATTCAGTGTATATTTTATGAACTGGGGCATTTCCGAGGCATAATTGTGTGCAAAAGTTTTATCTTTCTACCCAGATGTTGAAATGGTGAAACTGCAGCCATCCCTCTCAGACACATAAGTAATTGGTGCATTCCCTGTAACTACATCAATAGTCTGTAGAAAGCCATTCACTCTTACTGTCTGATTTTTTAATTATATCCATGGTCTGTCTCCTCTGTCCTTGTGATAATGGCAGCTAAACTTACACTGTAATTAAACCGAAAGTAGGCCTTGTTCTCTGTCTAATAAAAGCAACAACATAGGTCCAACAACATATGATCAAATATAAGGCCCCCTGTAGTGTTTCTCTGATCCCTGATCAGTTCAACCACTGATGTGTGTGGGTTAGAGAGTGGGGTGAGTTTTATCCAGATAGAAGACATCAAGTATAAACAGGGCCTTAGGCCTAGAGCAAGGCTGTTAATAATAAACAACCAACCTCTTTCATTTGATACAGGCTCTACTTTCAACTAGCTACATGTGCACCGTAATGCCTCGTACCTAAAAAATGGCATTTAAATAAGATGAGATTTGTTGCTCTCCAGACACCAAGATTAATATTTTGTTCAACATGGTTTTCCCACAAAAAATAAAAATAAAATAAATGTGTATGTGTGTGTGTGTGTGTGTGCATGTGCATTTACCCAAGGCAGACGGTGTGGGTCAGTCATGTGTGTGTCCCTCCTCCAGTGCTGTGAAGGTTGGTTCGGGGGCATCACCTTGCAGAGAGGGTGAGGGGACTGCGGCAGACGAAACTGTGGGAAGAATCACAAAGACAAACAAAGGTTCAAATGGGCCCAGGGGTCAGGAAAAGGTCAGAGGTCAAATACTAAGGTCATGAAGAGGAGCATGGACAGAACAACAGGGAGGGGGAGAGGGAAATATTCTCAAGCCCTCGCTCATACACACAAGACACACATGACAGTCATCCATTCCAGGGTTTCACTGCAGACATCTTCATATGCCAATTTGCTGCACCCTCACAGAGCCACCAGCAAGGCCGGCGATTCAAACCATTCACACAAACGGATTCAAAAAGTTGTTCTTCACTGTGAACGAGACCTGGCTTTGCAGCCCTGCACCCCCTGCTGAGCTTGACAGCAGGGCCCAGCTACACTCCAGGAGAACTCACACACATTCATCACAACAACCTCTGACCTGAATGAATGAATGAAATGAATCTTGAATCCAGACTTAGCACTAATAAAGCCATAAATTCTCATTCCACACTCTTCTTACAGCACCACAATGAATAAAACATCAAATCACAGATTCCTATACCACACAATATTGTCTACATTGTACTGTATGAATGATGTTTCTTTAGTTGTGTTTTGTGTTTGCTCTGTACTAACAAACACATCTTGAGACTATCAGTGTCCTGTCATCCGGAGGACTTTAGAAAATGTGTTGTGATCCATCTATCCTTCAGTCATAACTTGCTGGTGGGACCTCATAAATATGTGAGCTACATATGCTGGTTAAACAAAACACAGAGTGAGTGAGCACCAGGAGGACACTGCATCTGTTTCACCCACGTATGCAAACCCCCGACTTAATAACAAGACGACAATATCAAGGAATTTCCTGCCAAAATTATGAGGGTTAATAATGGATCTGAAATAAATGTGAATGTGACGATTTTGTGCAGAAATCTTTGCAAATTAAATTCAGTAACTCCTTTATGAATTTTGTGCACACCAGACGTGCACATTAAGCTGATACTTGCATCAAACTGTTTCACATTTACACATATGAGGAGACGCACAAGTCATTTGTTCCATTTAGAAAAAGCTCTGTGCAATTAGAAACAAGAAAATGTCAGAGAAACAACTTCCACACACACACACACACACACACACACACACACACACACTACACACAAACCTGATTGGTTGAGGCGAAGTCAAGGCCTGCATCCGGCACGCCCCTGAACATGGTGTCCCCGTCCAGCTGGAGGGAACAAGAGGCAACAGCAACAATGTCAATAAACTGTAACACAGCAAACAGAACAGTCAGCAAAGGAGACGATAAGTGGAGATGGAGGCGGCACATTACTGGGTAGCAGCCAGTCTGTTGGCAGTTTTATCCATTTAAAATCAAATATGCAACATATAAAAACCCTCTGTAAATTCACATATTGCCCATGTCCATCACAGAGGCTGAGATGAGGTAATTTTTATCTCACTGTCTATTAGTCAAATTAATTACAGTATTCATTTACAGTAATCTCAGATGTCTAATGTTGCTCAGTGGCCAGGTTATTTCTGTGTTCCACTTACAGCAGGCGCAGGATTGTGTGGGGACCATAGGTAATTAATAAATGACTGCCCACAATGCGGTTTGAAGAATATTAGGATTAGGGGGATACGGAGCAAAAATCATGGAACAGTCTTGGTATTTCTTAGGCTGAATGCCGATACTCTATTTTCTAAATGTTCAGTTGTAGGTCTCAGCCACATGTGAGATTTCACAAGCACCTTTATTAAAACAGACTGGCTGAAATCAATTGCAAAGACAGGGTTTCCTTCCCTGTTTAAAAATATACAGCTATATTAAATAAGAGAAAGCCTATCTCTAAGAATTATCTTACAACAATAGGAAGCTGATTTAAATAGGAGGATTTCCTCTGCTGCATAACAAAACAATAAAAAATGTAAACAGAACGGCTCATCAGATCTTTAAAGAAACCAACTCCAAATCACTAAACCATTGTTTTTCATTTCCCTGTGTTTCTTCGGTGTTTCCCACAGGTTGAAAATGTGCTTGTGGTGGTTTGTCTTGCGGTGTGTGACTGATGTGAATGCAGGGGCTTGTGCAGTTTAGAGGGGAAAATGTTGCATGTTGCAGGAGAGCTTGTGAGCGAGCGGGGGCCAGCGGAGGGAGAGTGGGGGCGGGGCTGCACGGAGTGTGCGAGAGTGGAGAGATGCAAACACTGGCATGGCTTTATAGAGGAAACGGGTTCTGTAACATGGTGTCAAATTGTAATGATACTCATCCTATACATCCTTTAAAAATATATTCATATACCTCAAAAAGTCAACAGCGCTCAATATTGTGCAGCAAAACAAATTCCAGCTGGAATCACAGAGAGAGCCTCACAGCATTACCTTGTCCACATAGGACGTTAATGGAATAACACATCACATGCATCACAGTGTTGTGCAAATTCACACTTCACACTATGCCAGCTCAAAGTTCACATCACACAGCATGTGTGAAAAATACATGTCTTATAACTTCAACGACTCCTGTTCCTGTTTTCTCTTGAATCTAACAGTAATGTAATTTCAGCTGAGGTGGGCTGACCCATTCAGACAGACCCTGACTCAGGTTTTTCACCTGCATGTTAACTTGTGTCGGTCTGAATGGGGTATAAGGTGACTGCATATTTCAGAATATACTGTATGATATTTTGCATATATTTCATTATAAATATTCCACATCTTTGTTGTAAACATTTGACTTTTAAATTTACTTTTAATTTTACCTTTAATTTTATTTTATTTTTACTTCTATTTATCTTCAAGTGTCTTGTTCTCACTCTTGTTTCTACTCTTTTCCTTCTTCCTATGTTACTGTTTTGCTCCAAACACCAGAAAAAATTCCTTGTTTGTGAAAAACCTACTTGGCAATAAAACTGATTCTGATTCTGATGATTTAAGACTTGTTCAGTTTTTTTTTTGGTTTGTTTTTTTTCCAGGAAATCTGTTCACCAAAATATGAAAGCTGAAGAGTGCAGATGTGACCTACAGTACACACATACATCAGAATGTAAGCTATGCTAACTAAAGAAAGCTCTTCTGACAGAAGTAACAACCAAATCAAAAACTTTTGGAGGAACTTCTTAGAATGCATCAAGTGATTTTCGCCTGCTCCTTCATTGTTCTCCTCAGCTTTCTGTTACAGTTCCTTACTACAAGTCACATCTTTTTTCAGTTTACCTCATAACCCCTCTACAGTCCCCTTAGTGAAAGATGAGTGCCGTGGTTTAATGGAGAAAAGGTGACTTCAGACACAACACATTTATTCACATGTAAGCAAAACCACCATCTTTCCTCAACCTTAACCAAAGTCAAAGAACCAAAAGTCTTATATTCAAAAAGACGGGAAAGGCTGCCAGCAAAATCTGAAATTCTAATGTTTGTAACCAGCATGTTTGGTTTTTTTACTCAATAAATATGTATTAGTTATTATTCAATTTATTCTATTAACTGTTCAAGCCATATTAAAATTAGAGTAATTTAATCCTGGTGTTGGTATTGGTCGTGTCAATGTACAGCAGTAACATCAGCTGCAGTAGCCATTACCAGCCAAACTCTACACCCCCCCTGGGAAAACAAGAGATTTAAATCCATAAAATATATTCAAGGAACAATGGTGTCCTGGGTACACAATCGTTGTCAAACGCATACACAAGAACGTTTGAACAGGTGGGTAAAAGTAAAGCAGCATTTCAGGTACACACACACACACACACACACACACACACACAGCCTCACAAACTTAAATACACAGAGACACACAGGTGGACAGACAGGTGTAACTACCCTGTCCACTCACCAGCTGTTGGGCTTTATGCAAATAAGGTGTAGGTTTACAGAGTCAACAGAAAGCCAACACACACACACACACACACACACACACACACAGAGTTTTCTGGCTTATAGAATTAATAGTTCATGGAAGAGTCGCACAGATAAAATAACAATAGTAACAGAGTGGAGAGAGCAGAGGATTAGATTTCCAGTTCTCAGTCTCATCTCTCTGCTCTTCATTCTTACTCATGAAGTTTTTCAGGCCAAACAGAGGAGAGGAAGAGAGGAGCAGACATGCCGACCTCACTGTGCCTCACCTGCCCCTGAGTGACTCAGTGATTTCACTCACACCCCATAAACATCAAGGACTTGTGTTTCACTCCTGCTTGCCAAAATGGAACTGCCCCACACTGGAGCAGTTCATGTGGAACCTGGGTTTGTATCTATCAAAGCACTTAAAGTAAAATGCTGAAGTTAAGTGAAAGGTAAAAGTGAAAAAAAATCTTTCACTTTAACTCCTGCTTACAAACTCACAAAAAAATGTATTTATCAAACTTGTTTGGACTTGAAAATACTCCAGAGGTCTGCAGTACAGAGACTGGAAATCATTCCACCGAGGTTGGGATGTTTCAGATGTGTGGTCCAGTGGGGTGTTTCCAGACAGCGTGGTTACATTTACATTAACTAGTGTGGCAGACTCTTTTATCCAAAACGACTTACAAGTGAGGGACGTCACTAAAGCTTCAGTACAGTAGGAAACCTTGGTTTAAGACTAAATACTAAATCAGCTCAATAAGGTGAAGTGCAGGGGGCTCAGATAAAGAGGGATGAAAGTCAGGGATGATAGGGTGTCAGAGGTGTTAGGAGAGGAGGTGCTCTCAGAAGAGATGAGTCTTTGAGAGATTCTTGACCCCCTGCTCTGATAGCACTGCTAGCTTGTTCCGCCATCAGGGAACCACAGATGAGAACAGTCAGAGATTGCCTCGCTTGCAGGGATGACAGTGCCAGAAGACGTTCCTCAGTGGCCGAGAATGAGCATAAGCCCGTATGACTGAGTTCAGCTAGATGGGTGAAGACCCAGAGGTCAGTGTGAGGGCAGCATTAGTGACTTGAATTTGAGTCAGGTGGCTGTGTGAGCCAGTGACGGCTGGTTCTCCTGCATTTCTTAGCATTAGAAAAATGCATAATTTAATTTCATGAAGAGCTGCATAAGATTTATTGCAGGACTGTTTGATTAGACTGCAATAAATCTTATGCTAGATAGATAATAAACTGCCAAGTGAGTGTATATTTGTAATTATCTGTAGTGTACACAGGGGGCAGTGTTCCTGACTGGAATTAATTGGTTGTTTTTGGTGCAGTTCTCATCTGGATATATATATATATATATATATATATATATATATATATATATATATATATATATATATATATATATATACGTTGAAATACCAATGTACGGTACATATGTCTGCATATATGCCTAGTAGCCTTAAGGTGTCCTTTAATTTCATAGTTCATTATATAATCATTCATATCATCATACAACATTTTTACCCCTTCCCTTCCCTCTTTTAGAAATGTAATGCAATAACATTTCCAGAGAAGTTTTTTAACTGACTTACTTTTATCGTTTTTACAGTAGTAATTGTACTTCTACTTGAGTAAAATTTCTTTTAAGTAGTACTACTTTTACCTGAGTACAATTTTCCAGTACTCTTTCCATCCCAGCCCAATCAAACTTTATGTGCCAGACTGTGTAATCACTAGCTGTGGCTGTGTCTTACCATTCCCTCTCTTTTGTTCTGTCACAGCACAGAGCTGCTCCGACGACACGCCGCTGGCAGCTTTAAGTGTTTTAGGTCTCCTTCTACCACAACTAACGTAAGCGTTTCCCATACATTGGCTCTGCTTGGGCAGCCTGCCCAGGTAGATAACATCACTGAGGTCAGTTTTACATTAGAACGACTTTTTTCCACACCTTTCACACACACCCCTGTCTGAGCTCTGTGCGCTGCAGTAACTGAGTGGGGACTGGATGTTTCTTTGTGCATCTACCAACAGTCTGCACGTGAGGGGCTTAGGTAGATAACAAATAGCCTGGGTTTCACACTCCTCCTCCAAACTGCATGAGTCTCTGCACATTGGTCACACACTGTCCCACCCACCACCACCAGTCAATTCTCTGTGAGAAACACTTGACACTGCTAAATCTGATTTTTTTTTTTTTTTTCTAGTCTGTTCATTTCCAACAGCAGGACTTGAAACTCCAGAGCAGGTAGCCTTATTATGCTAGTGATCAGAAATGCACACCTCCAAATAAACAGATGGTTTTCATCAGGATGAAACAAGCTCTTTTGAAAAGTTTGCTGAATTCGAGGCCCATCTTTGCGGCATATGAGAGCAGTTCTAAGTCAAAGTCTAAATCTAAGTCTGACAATTCCCACTGTTCATGCAGAAGTACCAGATAATCACAATCATTTTTTTAAAGTCAGAAATAGTTTGATAGCAGAAGGGGGAAAAAAAAGGTCAACAGGCATAAGTTGACACATTTCAAATGTGAGGGATTTATTTTAATCTACCCACAGTAATTAGCACTTCACTACAATATTTATGACTGTATGATCGGGAACAAAAGCTGAGTGTAAAAAAAGGACTGCAACAACTCCTGAATAATGCCTGAGGAACTGATCCAATCTTTTCCACCACACGTTAACTGATCCAAGCCATTGTCACTAATAAAGTACACAGGCATACACACAGAACAACGCAGCAACGACTGCATTATGTGATATGATTGCAATATGTTTGTTTTGGAAACGAAATTCTGATAATTAGTCTCTTCTGGCAGTGTTTTCTATTTCCACCCATCTGTTCCATTTGGCATCCCCCCCACCAACAGGAGTCCCTCGTCGCTCCATCCCCATGATTCAACCAACTGAAACACCTTCAGCCACATCAACACAAAAGCAACAGTGCGATAAGACACCCAATCGTCAGTGACTACCAGGGATGGGTGGGGGGAGTCTGGCAAGATGTTCTGTAGCAGGAGTGACGGCCAACAAGGACAGACGGACAGACAGATTGACTGGTTGTGTTCTGATAGATAATTAGATGAGATGCCGACACTTTGGCTGGTTAGAGAACAGTACGAGGAGACAATAGCAGTATGTGATACCAAAAAAACCCACACTGGAAAGAGGCCCAAGGATGAATACGATAACCGTAGATGTACTGTATATCTTTTTAACTAGATGTGACTGAACAACCAGAATACTGCTGAAAATCCACTCTAATGAACTCCTGTAATCCTGACCCAAGTCAGTGAGGGTTGTTATTTATTTGGCACAACCTGAAGAAATGGAGCTGTATACATTGTTCAGTTACTTATCTGTCACAAAGTACTTGGCAATTTAAATATATGCAGTCTAGCACCTTATATACAGTGTGATTTAATAGCTACCGCATCAAATAGAATCTAACTCTGTGGGAGACACGATGAGTTAACTCAGCCAACTCGTGTGGGGCAGATTTATTATTACAAGAACATAAGAGTGTGTACCTTGCAGGTAAACACGAAGCACACCACTGAGGAGAACAGGGTGTGATGATAATAAACTGTCCCAAGGTGATTCAGAGTCACAGCTTATTGGTGGATTCTGAGGTGGAGGTGGGTTTTATGAAATGCTGTATGAGTAGCAGTAGCGTTTGCAGCAGTTTCCTGTGTAGCAGCAGCACAGAAGTGCAGAAGAATGAAAAGAGGCTTCAATCTGAACGTCTTCCTCTAAAGGTTGTGTTGGTTAAAGTGCTGCAGTGAGTCAAGTACAACATGTGAGTACAGGAGGCCTAAAGCTGTCTTCTTGGTTGTTGTTCACAGTTTGGAATAATACACTTTCACAAAGTCAGCTTTGTGTCGGCATGTCGACGATCTTGGTATACACTAATTTCCTGCTCCAAAGAGCAGAAGAAGACCATGACGTGGTAAAGAGGGAAGACCCACTACATGTACTATAAACACATCATGTCACACTGCCCCTGAACATCTGTCTCGTCACTGAAGGTGATTAATGTTTGCAAGCAAACTTATAAGCTTATTTTTTAGCAAATGTTGTGTGTATAATAGGGCTGTCCCAACTGAAGATTTTCATGGTCGATTGTCGTTAAATCAAGCCATTATTTGACTTACTGCACATTTATGACATTAATGTAAATAGTTAAAAACTTTTTTTTTTTTTTTGGGTGGGGGTGGTCACCAGAAAGAGTCCAGGGCTTAGAAAGGGCGTTGCTAACACTGCTCTTACAGAGAAATACAAAACTGTAATAATGAGTGCTGTTAAGTTACAAATATTGCAGGCACGTGCACAGAGCATGCCTCCCGTTAACTGCAAAAGCTGTAGTGATTCTGAAACGTGTCGGGAAAACCAGCAAGGTTTACCAAGTGGCTAAAGTTAGGCTACTTACATGTTACAGATGAAAAACCGTGTTTGAGGCCGATGAATGACAGGCAAGTGTTTACCTGCGGAGTCTGCATATCACTTTAGAGGTGATCAGCATTCAGCCTCCCAGAATAATCCCCTCGATATTTGGGGTAGTGTTTCCCACAGTCCCATGTCCCAAGAAGTTGTTGCTGTTCACTGTACTATCTTTCTTAGTCCTGTTTATTGTTTTTTACTAGGTTAACCTCCGATGCTCGGTTACATTGCTATCTAATAAGCACAGGTACTAACTGTCGCCAGTTCCTCTGGAATTTGACTATTAGGGGAGCAGCTTTAGTAAATAAGCATCCAAAGACTGTCTCCAACACTTTACACGACTTTGTGCAAAGCAACACTTCACTTTTTGTTTGGGACACACAAAACAGGAATCCCACTAAGACACTTTGAGTTGTCATAGCAGGAAAAGTGCAGGTGTGTTACTATCTCTGCTTCTCATTCTGCCCCCAGCACAATTTCTTCGTCACTCTCTTTCACTCCATATTCTCCAGTTCTTCACTAAAGCCTGCTTCTCTCCATCCTGTTCTCTCTTCCTCTCTATTTGCTTTAGAAATACCTCACCCAGCTTTCACAATCATCATGTTTACATTAGGCCCTCTCTCCCTCTCCCTGTCCCTCTTGCACCCTTCCCCTCATCTCTTACACTCCCCGATTCATCCCATGTTATTCTTGTCATTTTCTCTCTTTTTTTTCCTTTTTCTTAAGGCCTAATGTTTAAATAAATAGTTATGTTTTTAAATGGCTACACCACAAATACATAATTTCATACATGTTACAACTAATTCACTTCAGAGCTCAGCATGGCTCATTCACATGTACATCCATCCAACCCTTCATGTCACTAATGACACTGAGGTGGCTGCTGGCCGCAGAAACACCTAGTCTGACACTTTATTTATACAATGCTTTGTTAACAATGGTAGTTAAAAAAAAAAGAAAAAAAAGAAAAGTTCACAAATTGTTGTAGCGATAAAAATATGCACAGCCAACTGTTATTTAAGGCACAATCCAGCTGATGTCAAATCCTGCTCTAAGTAACACAAAGGTTGAAGTGGAACATTTTAAGATTCCATAAATCTTCAAAGATCATTAAGTGATGCATTAAGTCAAAAAAAAAATATATAGATTCATACATACCATATATACCAAATATGAGCATGTGTCCATGTAGCGTTCTTCTCTGGCAGAAAGTGCTGACCGGTTGCTGGGAAGCACTTTAATTAAGTGCTGCGCATGGGTTTTGTTTCCATGTCAACAATATCTTGACAACATATCATCACCACCATTGTATGGTAGAATAGCATCACCTCTTTACTTTTTATTTACTATTTGTTGGACACACAGCTCAGGATAGATAGACATGGAGCTAAAAAAAAAAATGTGTGTTTCCATTAACCTGCTTAATGCACAACTTGAAGTTGCAAACTTAATAGAAATGTGAACTTCAAAAAAACAAATGTTGCAAAAAAATTGTATGCACGCACGAGGTGGTTTTTCCAGACTATTGGATAAACCAGTATTTCGCAAAATTGAAATGGAAATACTTTTTTGCTTTGAAATCATATCATGCCAAAGGGAGCCAGTTCCGACAGAGAGGCAGACGGCTGGACATCACGTTTAACTGGAATGCTTTACTCAAGCAAACCCTATTGTTTTGCTTCTATTCCTATCAATTTTTTTTTTTCCATTGCTGGAGAAATTTCTCAGTGAGAAAAGGAAGGAATTTGGATGCTGAACTTTCAGTCTTTCTTCTAGACTAGCTAAGTTGACTAGCTCCTTTAAACCACTATTTTACTCCACACAATATGTGGCCCCTAACATTTCTACCACCATGTTTACTGCCATCTTCAGATTTTGATCAGACTTCACACTTTCTTGAGCCGAGCTGAGTTTCCCAGACATGACTTCTTCTCAGGCTTCATTCAAGTCCTGTCTTGTTCAGGTTGACAGGTAGACCCTGACAACGACCATGACCATATCCTCAACCAATTTACAACAACTTAGCATCTGATTTGTGGTACATATTGGAGGCAGTGCAAAAAGCTCAGGAGGAAATGCAGGGTCTGGGTCGGCCTGGTAAGCTAAGCTCAAAGCCTCCCAAAAAAAGAGAGATAACATTTGGGGACCAGTGAGAGTAATGAGGTTTGTAAATTAGTGGGGCTGCAATTAATTTCATTACTGATTAATCTGCCAATTATCTCTCATAAAACAGTGCCATTACAGTTGATGTCTTGATTTGTACAACCAACAATTTATTATAATGTTGAAAATTCTCACATCTATGAAGATGGAATCAAAACCAATTTTTGACATTTATGTTTTTGAGGGAAACGTCATTGCTGTAGTAAGCGTGGTAAGTATTACACGGGGAGATTGTGACCATATTTCCTGCAACTTGACTGCTTGGTGGAGACATACAGGGTGGTAATTCTAGTTTAAGCTCTGACGGTTTGGAGCGCAGTGGCTGCAGTAATTGTGAAATGGAAGACGTCTGGAACTACCAGCAGCACTTCCGAAAGCAGCTAGTCCAGGAGAGAAACATTTGGCCATAAAAGCCCAAATCTGGTGTCTTTGGCATAATCTGATGCTACTGTTTCATCATAGATACTGATCTTAATTATTGTATGCTTCAATAAATGTACCTTATGCAAACTTGTAGTGAATTATTGCAAAGTGGAACTAGGCTTTCTTGTGCATTTAAGCCCACACGGCCTGTAAACAGAGATTAATATTAAAAACCACACCTACTCCTGACTGCTCAGAATTCACTCATGGTTCTGTTGTTGCCCCGTCTGTTTCCTCTATCTGCACTAACACATGTTTAAGTCTAATTCATGTAGCAAATTATGAGGCATCTGAAACTAAATCACATACTGCATCAATATCACACATTTCCAGCTAACATGGCATTAAAATGAAAACAAATTCAAAACTTTAATTAGGAATGTTTTTATTCTAATGTTCCTGATCAACTGACTCAACAGTTTTCTTCTTTAAGAAGCCTGTTCGAATCTGTTGACTCCCATTACACTCAAGCTTCTTTCTATTGATATACTCCACTCCTGTGTGCAGTCAGCAGGTCTGATTTAGGAATTAACATCAGCTTTGTTACACACAAAGCAGGCAAAAATTACTCAATGACAGGATAACCCAAAATATAAACCATGGATAAAATGCATGATGTGGAAATATATATATATTACTGTAGGAAACATGATTTGGTGCATGTGACCTTGGTTTGCATAATTTCTTAATAGCAAGAAAGCACAAGAGTTCCTGGACATTTTAATCTGTAAAATGAAATTAAGTGTGAGGCTGAGGCATAGCCCACATTTGCCTTATATAACATGGGCCTGTTATTTTGACAACATTGCCAGTTTTAGTGTGTGCAGGTGATGTGTCTGCTGTAAAAAGCATCATGGAGATAAAAGGTAATTCATTCATCTGTTCATTCATTAAGCCCATACCATGTATATGTGGCATATATGGAAAATTCAGTTCTTCAGTGCTTACTGCACAACCGTCAAGTCTCTGCTACTGGTGTTCTCCGTGTAACTCCTCTAATGCCCGTCTGAGCAAGGAGTGCACACCTGTAAACACTGTGTCTGGAGAACACTAGCACTCCTCGTGACCTGGCTGACACCGTCCCTCCGGTGACACATGGTGGTGCCAGCACCAGCCTATGGTGGCGCCTCAGTAATCAGTAATCATACTGTAATTGCTGCCAAAAGGGGCTTCTACAAAGTACTGAATACTTATTGTAATGAGAGATTTCAGTTTTTGCTTAGTTCGCAAAAAGGTAGAAAACATGTTCTCACTGTGTCATTATAGGGAGTTGAGTGATGGGCAATTTTATTCAGTTCATTCATCCATTTACAATCTGCAACTAAATAAAGTGTACAAAAACTGAAAGGATTGGAATACTTTCTGAAGCCACTGTAAGTTCTCTCCACACTCTCACACACACACACACACACACATTCCCTTTTTATGTACCCGCTGTCTTTCTTTTTTCCCCCTCTTGCTGTTCCCCAACACAGTAATATGATCTCTTCTATCAGGCCGACAGAGCTATGAATAAAAAAGACACAGAGAGTGAAATATAGCACAAACCTAAGTGGCCCTGGCCCCACCCCCACCGCACTCTGTCTCTTTCTCTCCGTCTCTCTCTCATCTACATCATCCCTACCCCCAACAACCCTCCCACTACCTCTCTCCAGTCCCTACCCCCAACCACACAGCTCTCTATCTACATCCCCAGCCTCTCTTTCTGAAACAAATATGCTTACTGACAACACAGTGCTTTGCAACACGACTCTGCGCACACAGCACAGTAGATTCTCTACTTGAAAGCAGGTTTGTATACGGCACAGTTGGTTCAGTTGTTTCCCACGTACACAGGACACAGTACATAACTATAATCCAGCTAATGAAGACATTAATGTGATACCCCATTCATGCCCTGTCAGCATGTACTGAGGTCAGATGTCACAGCCAGCTTACAGGACCTATAAGGAACCACCTCCTGTGGCATATTTCCAAACTAAAACTACCTGTATACATCATTTACTGTATAATAACTGTCAGTCTGTTTTTGCAATGAATATATGAGGAATCAACATTTGTGCACCATCGCACATTTATCACACTGTATCCTCTGGACTGACACTGCCAATTAAATTAAATGTCAGTACTTGTTTTGCTGTTGCATCTCTGTTTCCTTTGTACAGTGCATTGCTTTTCTTTATTCTACAGTGACACCCCCCCCCCCCCCCCCCCCCACCCCACCCCTTCAGTGAGGTACACAGACATACAGCAGTTACACATATAAGAAAACAATACTATACAACAACAGGATGCTGAAAACACACCACAGACCCAAAACCTGAGCAAAAGTGAGTGCATGTTGTCCATGAGGCAGACACCTGCTAGCTGACGGTCTGAATGCAGGGTACTTGGGTAAAGTTTTGTGTAACCACAACAACACACTGCTCCTGGGAGAGTTAAACAGAGGAAAACCAGCCTGTCAGTGCTCCTGTTTAGTAAAATTAGTGAATGTGAGCAGGCAGTAGGGCTGAGTGATATGGCCCAAAAATGATAAAAACATTCATCAATAATTATTGATACCCTACTGCATGGGTTATGTCACATCACTTGATTGTTGCTGAGTACCTCTCCATCGTGGACTGTCTGTGGGTTGTTTCTGCAGGTGAGGAAGATGCTGGTCATGGCAATTTTGTTATTGCTATTACTGAAGAGTCTGTCACCAGTACTTAAGGTTATCGTCTTATGCCCCTGGCCTAGGGAAGACAACACACCTAACCAACCAACCTGTGAATAATCCAATCAATAAAAAAAAAAGTTGTTCACCAGCCAGTCATTGATGGCAGCATATTCTGATTGGGGCTGGATGCTACTGATATATTTTCAAAAGAGATGTAGAACGAGATAATATCATTTATACTGATGCATTTTGACGCTTACATCACTTGTTTCTTCCGTCAAGCTCTGCCGGCCTCTCACACTCTCTGTGCAACCCTGCCCCCACTCTCTCCCTCTGCTTGCAAGTTTTCCTAGAAACATGGAGACACTGCCTGAGAAGACCCAGCATTCCCTGCACACAGGCCACATACCTATTTGATTTGCGTTGGTCACACACCACGCATGTGATCAAATGAGCAGTTTTATCATTGGCACAGCTGCGTGTTTTGTTAAGCCAGACAGGAAAGCCTGTAACTGATCTGTCTTGTTGAAAACATCTGAAGGAGCATTCTTAGAGAAAGGGCTTTTTTATTTAATATATTATATTATGCAGTTGTATATTTTCAAATGGAAGGAAACACTACCTTTGCACTTTCTTTTCACCATAGTCTGTGTTGATAAAAGTTCTTGTGACATGAAGCTTTAACTTACAAGTATGGCTAAACAAATGAATATCATTATACAGGTGCAATATTCAAGTCGCGGCAGCTGCAGCTTTTGTGACAAAGGTCAAATGTGACATGATGAATGAAGCATTGTGGTTTTACAGAGACGCCCTGGCCTACCAATCATATTTTCCAGATGTGAGGGAACATGCTTGCCCCAGCAAAAATCACATCATCATTTTTACATATTTGGCTTGACAACAGCAGGGCCAGCCCTATGAACCAGAATGTCCTTCGCTGACTGACTGACTGAGTGAGTGACAGAGTTGAGTAATTATGTTTCACACCATTGGTCAGCTGAATGCCATGTGACTGAGTCATGAACTTACATCACTGGTTGGCCAATGTTGGAGTTTCCCCAACTGATTGGGTCAAACTGAATTCAGTTTCGATTCGGGGGCTGTTTGCAGCCTGCAATGCTGCAAACTTAGCACATCTGTAGCTGGAATTATAATATTTTTGTTGTTCTTCACCTAGCCACAAATTTAGCGGCTATTGGACAAAGTTTAGCTACTTTCCAGAGAAGAGAGTAACTAGCAATAGCCCCCAACCTATTGTGTTCAGAAACAGAACGGAAGACACGGCCAGAGGCAGTGGCAGTATATACACACTGTATATGTGAGCACAGAGAGTAGGAGAGAAGAACTGAAACTGGCTGACACCAAGCAGAATGCAATGATGTCAGATTACAGCAGCTCCAACTACATCTTCAGTCCTGTACACTGACCATGCACGAGCCAGCCATATACTAGGTTTTGACCTAGTCTTGTTCTTTTGTGAAAATGAAATTTAAAAAATCATGACTCATATCATAATTCTTTTCTAATCTAATGAGAAAAGAATCAGAATTCTTATCTTTTTCTTATCTTTTAATAATTCTTATCTTTTTTTTCAGCCCTACTTTCTAGGTTTGGGCAGTAGTACAACAATACATCTATCTCAGGCTATTTGAAAATGAGTAACAGTGTCTGTTTCATAACTGTCATGGAAAAATTCTGCTGCGTAATGTGCACGTATAGGTTTCAATAAACGCCTTTGAAGTGTTTGTGCAGCACAATTGTTCGTGTGGCTCTGAAAGTGATGACACAACATTTTGTAAACAATGTAATTTGCCAAATAAATAACCTGTCAAAAAAGAATAACTAGATATTTAGACGCGGTCAGAACTGAGCGTCATGGGACAGCTTCACTCAGAAGGGGGAACCCTCTGCGCACCCCAAATGACAGGCTGTGAGCTGTGTGCCAGGACTGGCCTCAAATAACAGTATGTAACACTTTTCAGTTGGTGAAGGGATGCCACTGTTGACACAATGTGAAGCAATGGAGCTGTATATATTGATCAGTTATTTATTTGTCACAAAGTAAGAATGCCGATCAGCTACCACCACAAATGCAACCAAATACTGCAGGAAACACGTGTACAAATCTATAACCTGCTGTGTCTGAGACAGAGGTACTCTTTACAGCATCACTGCAGCTCACCACTACAGCAAAAAGTAGTTTTATTGTGGTTAGCTATGTATATTTTCATATTATTTATATGAGAAAATTTTCAATTTTGGAAAAAATGCGAAGGGAGAACACTACACATGTTCAATTTCACTGTACTGAAGAGAAGTTAATAATCTAATATTAACTGCACTCATCTGTTGTGTTTAATTAAGCAGTTCATCAATGTCAAATGAGCAGGGTCTGCCAGTGTGTGTCTATAGATAGATAGATAGATAGATAGATAGATAGATAGATAGATAGATAGATAGATTGGCCTCACTCTGGAGGGATAATAACATCAGAGTATCCCAGACACCAGTTAAGTATCAGACAACAGAAATGAGAGGGACTGTTGTGAATTATAGTAAAGATGAACTATTTTAGGCATTAGATTATAGTAGTGCATGTTCTTATCTTCTTCTTGTACTTATGATGTAGAGCACATTTAAACTTCACTAACTTTTAGTTAGCAGCACTACCAGCACACCAGTAGTTTCACCTAAAGGTAATTACACCTTTAGGTGAAACTAGCGGTGTCACGGACAACAAATGAAATGAACAAGCCGTGTATCATCTGGTGAGTGGATATGATCAGAAATGAGCAACAGCTACTGAAAGAATGTGGTTACCCTCAATAGCTGCGTTAATTAACTGTAGCTTCATAAAGCCATTAATTGCCACTTAATTGGCAGGACATTAAAGATGAATACACAGTGAGATGCGATTGTTCAGGTAACACAAAGGTGTTCTTCATCTCCAGACAATGGGAAACAGAGTTACAGCTTCTTCAGGCTTCTTCCTCTCCTTTCTTACCTTGTTGCTTCCAAAGGCCGGGTCAGGGTAGGAGGGCTGCCCAAACCTGGTGTGGCTGGACACGGCCAGAGCCTGAGGAGGAGGCGGGTAAACTGTTACATCCATGGCTGAAAATACATCCACTTCTCCTCCCGTCCTCTTCTTCCGAGTTCCTGTCTTGTGCGCTGGAGGCCACTAAAACAACCTACTTCTGTCTTACAAAGTGGTGTTTGAGTCCCTGAGCGAGAACAAGCACGATCCAAGAAAGCAGGCTTCTGGAAAACAAAACCCGGTTTCAAGCAGAGAAGTCGGTGAAGTGAGCGAAGTGACAGTCGGTGAAGTTGAGGCTGATGCTCTCCACACCGGCTTCAGCTCCAGCGGTCGATGCTCCGAGTCGCAAACTTCCCGGTAAAAGCACTTCTTTGATGCCCGGCGTTTACAGACAGCGGTGCACTTTTAAAACCACCGGGTTCCCTCGTTTGGACGTTGTCTGTATCCAGCAGAGGTTGCGTGTTTCGGACAGGAGACGTCGCTGAGCCCGGTGTGTCTGCGGCTGGAAGCTGCGCGCCCCGCTCCGCCGTGCGCGTGTTCAGGCTGCGGTACAAAGAGCCGCTTCGCCAAGCTAACGACGCTCACACCGCACCCGGAAGTACGTCTGCTCACAAAATAAAAGCGCTGCCTCTGTCGGGAGAGGAAGCGCTCGGGAAGAGCCAAACAGACGGCGGTGTAACTCGTACATTCACCACAATCACAAACTTTTGCAGTAGCCGACACTACATTATCAATTTATTTCTACCTTCAAGGAGGTTAATGATAAAATGTGCTCCAGCCATGTGCGTCTATTTCGTACATCAACGTGATTTGTGCGTTTCAATACTCGTTTAATTGTTTCCCTATTTGTATTTTAACCTTTTAACCTTTCACATTTTTCTTTATATTTGGTTGTTATAATGTATTTATCCATTGTTAGGAGCATTTCCCTGTACATTTTCTTCTTTTTTTTTTCTCTTTGGCCATTTTTTGTATTATCGTTTGTCTCTTTCGTTCTATCCTTGTCTTTTTTGGTTTGGCTAAATTGTACAAAATAGGATATTTTTGTTTTTGCTTTGTCAAGAGATTAATCAATGTTTTATGTGCATCACCAAAAGTCAACATTCATAGGTAGTATAGGAAAAGATTATAGATACTAGTTTCTGCTCCTGGTTCAGCTTTTTCTCCACCTATAGAGACTTGTTTCTCCCTCCTCCCTATGGGTTGTTGAACCACATCTTCCTGCAACTAAAAATATAGATCAGATAGGGTTTAATTTACCTACCAACAGGGGAGAGGGGACTGAAACCTGCAGCTTCGGTGTTCTGGCATAGAGGGGGCCTCTGGTCCATGCGTGCAGACCAGACTTGATGTGGAGGCCTGGAGCAGACCCACCACAGGCTGTGTTGGACAGGAGAGGTCAAACTGAGACACGTCATGAGTGCATGGACTCTGACTCATTAGGAAATGGACATGCTGCTTGAATACACCACTGAAACAGAATCTTCTGATGAGACTGATCCTTTCCCTGAAGTCGGTGTCACCATAGACCAGAACAGACTGACAGAACCATTACTGAAATATGAAACTACTGCCAGAGTAGACTTGTACTGTACATGATGGGAGGAAAAGCACTGAGTAGGTTCTGTGTTGAGGCTCTGTACAAGAGATGGTTGAGCAGGAAACAGGACGCTGTGTGGAGGGAGAAGCTGAATGAGGATGATGATTTTAAACCAGTGTGGATGGTTCTTTATAAAGCACGATTACATAAAAGGTCAGGTGACCAGCAGTGGAGAGTTCAGCAGGGAGCGCTTGCTGTCAACAGTCTGGATCTAAAATGAACCACACTGTGTCCACAAACTGCACTTTCTGCCAGCTCCTAGAGACAAGTTTCCACTGTTTCTTAAAGTGTCAAAGACAAAGATTTATTTCAACTGTTAAAAAAGGTGTTGAGGCATTTTAATGAAAAATGCCCTGGCGTTTCTTTTATTTTTGGTGCAGGGTATAGAAAAGAAAATGCAACAACATGTCAGCTGTTGAACTTTGTTTTTGGGACAGGCCCAACTGTCCATTTATAAAAGCAGAAAAAACGAACTAATATTTGAGGCGAGGAGGTGTTTTTAATCTTTTTTTAAAACTGTATTTGATCTGCTACCTATGTCCTGTTCAGTTTGTTTCCGTTTACTGATAAAAGTTTTTTAAAAATGAAAAATATCTATCTCACGCAGTATCTCTCTCTCTCTCTCGCTCTCTCTCTCTGTCTGTCTGTCTCTCACAGTCTTTATTTCTCTCATTTTCAATTTTCAATTTCAATAAGCTTTATTGGCATGAATGCGAGGTTAATACTGTATATAGAGTCTGAGATGTGAATAGATAAATAAAAAGGCAGAGTGTGAGCTGTGGGGAGACTGACCACAGCTGTCTTGTGTTGTTGGCATGTGTTGTTGTGTTGTTGTTGTTCTCTCAGGCTGTGACGTGTACCTCCCTGCTTCTATGGCACTGACAGTGTTTTGTCAGAGTACATAATGCATTTTGGTTTGGTCACAGTTCTGATGTCTTCATATGTACTACAGTGCAGCAGGAAGTGTTGCTCTGTCTCCACCTGTCTCTGTGGACACAGCTGACACAGCCAGTCTTCTCTGGGCAGCTAGGTCTGCCTGTGTTGGCCTGTCCCTATGGCCAGGCTGTGGTCACTGAGTCCTGTACATGGTCAGGGTCTTCCTCAGTCTGGTGGTCAGATAGTCTGCTGTTATGTACTGTCTGTTTAGAGCCAAATAACACAGAAGTTCGTGTTGTGTTTTTGTGGTACATCTCCAATAGTTAATGTAATTTTCCTTTTGTTTAGCTATAATTTGGTTGGTCCAGACAGTGTGAGGGCTGAGCTGAGGCCTGGTGCTGTTGGAGGAGCTGAGCCTCCGGATCAGATGCCTGAGGGGACTCCTCTCTATGATCTCCTCTTGACAGTGAAGGGCTTCGTAATGGAAGGAGCTGGGCTCTTTTGTGTTTAGGTGTTTGTAGAATTTGATGGCTCTTTCTTATATCCTGATTAAAAGAGGAAATTGGCCCAGTTCAGCTCAGCTTCCATTGTTAGGGGTGTTCCTATGGACTCTGAGGATGCTCTTGCATATTTCAGTGTTTAGAGTTCCCCATACTTAGCTCCCATACAATAAAACTGGTTCAATTACAGATTTGAATATTTTAAGCCAGATTCTAACAGGTACATCTGTGTTTGAAGACTTCTTTATAGCATAGAAAGCTCTTCTTCCCTTGTCTCTGAGCTCATTAATGGCCAGATTGAAGTTTCCTGGAGAGGTAGGGATGCTTAGTCCCAGATATGTGTAGCTGTGTGTGTGTTCTGTGTCAGTGGAGCCCCGCAGGAGCCTGTTTGGGCTTCCCTGACATCTGGCTCATTTGTGGAAGACCATGATTCTGGTCTTCCACAAATGAACTGTCAGGGCCCAGGTTTGACAGAAGTTTTGCAGATAATCCAGTTGCTGTTGCAAAGCCTCCTTAGATAGAATGAGTAATATTAGAGCATCTGCAAAAATTAGGCATTTCATGTCTGTGTCAGAGTGGCAGAGACCAGGGAGATCTGACTGACAAAATAAATGTTGAACAGAGTGGGGGTGAGACTGCAGCCCTGTTTCACCATGTTTCATGTGTTTATTGATGAGGGTGTGGAGGGTGCAGATGTGGTCTGTAGTTCGACGTTGTGGTGTGAATCCAGTCTGACTCTTGCTCAGGACTGTGGAAGTCCTGCAGTCGGCTGTTCGGGATGCTGCAGGTACATATGCCAGTAGCTCTTCCTCAGTGATCTGGTAATCTAAAGGGCTCTGGCTGTCTTTAACCAGTGATTCTAGAGTTTGTAGTTTTCTGAGGACATCATTTTGGCCTGAACTCAGTGTGACTGATCTATACAGATTTTCAACGTTTTTTGTTTTCCATATTTCACCATTTTGAATAGTCAATTCATTGTGTAGTTTGCTGAGAGAATGCCATTTTTTTCCAGAAATTATTAGAGTCAATCAAATATTCATTGATATTGAGTTGTTGCTGCACATGCTGCTCCCTTTTAGCTCTGAGTGACCACTTTTCACTGGTTGACTGTTTTGATCTGTGATTGACTGGATAAATCTGCTACGTTGTCAAAAATGTTATTATGTGTTATGTGTAGTGTTGTGGAGCCTTATTCAGGCCGTCTTTACTGAAGGGATATCAAGTGGAAAGAAAGTGGTCTAATTGTGGTATGACAAAAATTCTATTTGTGGTTTGGGCAGAGAATAACAGGCTTATTGCTGTTGGTGAGGCGTGTCCATGCTTCTCTGCAGTCCACTACCACTCGGATGCCATTTGTTAATGTCAGACTGGGTTCCTGCATCTGCTGTCCTCTCAAACTGGAGTGATAGCAGTAAAGAGGTTGATTTGGGCTTGTGAACACCATTCGCCATATCCTGCTGAAGTCTTTTAGTCACAGTCTTAAATAGCTGACTGGTACTGTATCAATAATGCCTCAAAGTCATTTCACTGCACTGGCCTACCAGCGCTCCTACCACCAGCCATGACACTGAACACATCTGGTGTAAATTTCACTAACTCCAGCTGATATCTACTAGGTCATCTAACTGCGCCACACGAGTTGTCCCTCGAGCCTGCCCCTTCATTTAAAGTTACTCAGCCCAGCCTTGAATCCTCCATCAATGCTGTAGTATCCATGGTTTTCTTTACGTAAGGGAAGGTCCACTATCAGGGAAGCTTGACATGTCTGGAGTCAGTTTTGGCAACACAGTTACATTTTCACATGGCATTGTGGAAACATTGGGATAGCCACTACACCCCATTTTAACAGGAGTTTCATTTTTTATTGCAATGATGTAAAATTGAAAGCCCTTTATATTTGCAGTTAGGTGCTGGCATTCAGTTTTAAATCAAATTTTCCTGTCCTGATTGAAATATAACCTGTGCTTTTAAAAAGATGGTCGTCAGTCATACTCAGGTTAGCTGTTACGATCCAGTGAATTTCCACATCCACCATCTCTGTCCAAATTTTTCTCAGGTCTCATGACCCACAGGGTAAGTCATGCATATTTTGGTTACTTTTTTACAACCCCTTCACATTACCATCATTTCTTGAACCTATGTCTCCCTCCTCTCAATCTGCTGATTCTGTCCTCTTCTCTCGTCTCCTCAGCCTCTGGCCTTCACTGCAGGCTAACATCTTAGCCTCTCCTCAGGCCTTCAATGCCTCAAAGGTGGCATATATGGTCCCTCCTCTAGCTGCCATGAAGACTTCAGCCACCTGAGCTTGCTTTCTCTGCCGTCTGAGGGTCATGGTCATTGATCCCCTCTTAAAGCTCTGGGTGAAACATCCCCAGGAACTGTTCAAGAACCACTCTGGAGAGGGCTTTCTCCATCTGCTGGTCTCTGGCTACTTGAGACCAGATGAGCTCCTGCAGCTTCTTGCTGGCTCCCATGCCCCCCCACCACCAACTGTTAATATGATCGGTAGCCACTGGATTAAATTATGTATGATAAAGAGGCTCAGAAGTGTGAGTATTTTTCACTGAATCTTCGTGTCCGGGCTTGTATCTTTTTTTTCTCAGAGAAACATGTAATTGATGACAAACCAGGCCTCGGTATCAGCAGAATCGTGATCATTTCAATCCAAGGTTCTCAACTCTTGGTGTCTTTAGGAGTGTACAGAGCTGTGAAATGCAGCAGGTTTCTTCAATTAGAATCAGCAGCAAAGTAGCTGATAATGTGTTTCAGTAGCTACCACATAACTAACATAAGGGACAGAAATCAATCACTCACATGCTTTGGCTTTGTAACATGATGCTGGCACAGTTCATTCATGTAGTATTCATTCTCTGCCTGCCTTTACCATGTATTGCAGTTTTTTCAATGTGACTTTCACTCTAATTACAACCTTTAGTGAGACTTTTTACATGCTACCACACTATTGATTTATCTGGAGGCAGTAGAAATGAAATTAACAAGATATAAGATAGTGTGAATACAAATGTAACACGAAAACATCAGGAAAGAGTCATTTAACTACAACCCTGTTTCCTAAAAAGTTGGGACACTGTGTAAAATGTAAATAAAAACAGAAGGTTAATCCATATTTAATTGGAAATAGAACAAAGACAACATATCAAATATATATGTTGTAATATATACGTGTTTTGCTGCCATCCAGACAACGTCTTTTTCAGAGAAGGTCTTGTATATTTCAACAAGACAGTGCCAAACTACATTCTGCACATATTACAACAGCATGGCTCCACAGTAGAAGAATCTAAACTGGCCTGTCTGCAGTCCAGACCTGTCACCCACTGAAAACATCTGGAGTATTAGGAAACTAAAAATACCTTAAAGGAGACCCCGACTGTTGAGCAGTTGAAATCCTATATCAGGCAAGAATGGGACAACATTTCACTTTTAAAATCCTGCAACTGATCTCCTCCTCTCCCAAACGTTTACAGAGTGATGTTACAAGAAGAGATGAAGAACATAGTGGTAAACATGCCCCTGTCCCAACTTCTTTGAAATATGTTGCAGCATCAAATTCAAATTGAGCAGATATTTTTCATAAAAATAAAAATAAAATTTCAGCATTTCATAAAGATATGTTGTCTTTGTTCCATTTTCAATTAAATATGGGTTTACATGATTTGCACATCATCTCATTCTGTTTTTATTTACATTTTACACAGTGTCCCAACTTTTTTGGAAATGAGGTTGTACCATGTCACCTGTGTATGCATGGTTTTATGCATTGCATTGCTGCCACCTGATTGGCTTACTGGATAATTGCATGAATAATGATGTAATGAATTAGGTGTACAGATACTCCTAATAAAGATTTTGGTGAGTTTATTTGCCACTGGGGAAATATCCTTTATGTATTTGTCTGTAATAAAATTAACCAATCACATTTGAACAATACGTTGTCTCAAAGAAGGACACTATTTACAGCCACTGTTAGAGCTTAGCTACTTGTTATGCTTTTAAAAGCTGGCAGTAAGGGCTCACCTGGTGACCACAGCAAACAGATGTCTGTAGCAGAGACAGAGGCATGGGACCAGCATGCTGTTCTTTTTAACTGTCTAAAGATTATTCTTTTGTTCCGGTCAGCATTTTATTCACTAAAGCAATTACTGAGACCTGGAGCTTCTGTGTCTTTTTGTGCGCAAAGGGCAGCAACTAACCCATAATAGTGGGGGTGAGGAGATGAGAACACACCCTCTTCAGAGAAAGTTCAGGGCAGGATGGACAACTACGATATCCCCAACAAGTCAAGTATGAGTATGTTACAGGTTTAATTATCCTTAATTATATGTGTCATAAAATGTGTCCTGCTGTAATAGTTCCACAGACGTTTCTGATTTGTGGTAGTACACCTGTTAATACAATACATGCATGTACAGTGTAGTCCAGCAGTCTGAGGTCACTTAATTAGTAATTAACTAGATGAAGTTGTGACAAACAAGAATTATCCTTATCTAAATAAATGTAATAATACTCATAGTGTCTCCACATCGTTCTATTTTCAGATAACCAGTGCTCCCTGAATGGATGGACGGATGGATGGTGGATGGATGGATGGATGGACGGATGGATGGATGGATGGATTGATGGACGGATGGATGGATTCATAGTCTCTTGTCAATCCTCAAATCAGTGGAATTACAACCACTGGTACTTCTTAGTGGCGTGTGCATGTTACCCATAAACTTTCACTCCTTCCACCATCTGTCATCATCATAAACACTGAAGGGTTTAGCTTCAGCTCCCTCTTCCTGTTTTCTTTCATTACGCAAAACACAATATTTCTCTGTCTGACAGAGTGAAATATACCATCATATACTGTACAGTGTAGTGGTCAAAACATCGTACAGTGTTTGGCCGTAGAGTTGTTATCTTTTTCTTGTAATCACATATGGTAATGATTTGGGATAATGAAATTTTGTGAAATTTTGTTTTATCCTTTTTGTTGTGTATTAATTTGTGTTTTGCTCTCAGTTTCTCTCTTATATTCATCCACACTTATCAGTATCTTTACTGTACCAGCCGTGGCATTTTAAGAGCATTTGAATTGATTTCAGAGAGAAAGATAAATAGAAAGGAGAGGAGAGGAGAGAGAGGAGAGAGAGAGAGTGAGGAGACGAGAGGAGAGGAGGAGTGGGTTGGGAAAGGGAGAGGTAGAGGGGGATGGGAGAATGTTGCCATGACAACTGCCATAATAATCATCCTAATGATTGATGTGCTGTGCTCCATTTCTTCCTGTTTGGACTCTCTGCTTTTCTCTTTTTTCTGTCTGTCTGTCTGTCTCTCTCTCTCTCTCTCTCTCTCTCTCTCTCTTTCTCTCTCCCTCTATCTCTCTGTCTGTTTTAGACCATGTTTTTCTGTTTGTGCCAATATAACAGTAACACACTCATGGTGATGAACAAACAAGCAAACATAAACTCAAAAATGATCATTAAATAAAATTGGTGGCCTGAGCAAATACGGTCAGTTTTACCAAATCACAGGATTTTAAAAGCAAAATTTCAACCTGTGGGCTGAAATATAAAACCTAAAACTGAGCATGAACGGAGGGGAAGAGCCTGAATCAATCCGTCTGTGTCATTGTATTAGAGCATTCAGGCGTGTGTGTGTGTGTGTGTGTGTGTGTGTGTGTGTGTGGGTGTGTGTGGGTGGGTGGGTGGGTGGGTGTACGCAGTGTCATAATAGATATCCCTGTTATATACTACACCAAAATTGCTCTATAAATGTTACATTGAATTACTGTATGGGCCAGTCTGGGTCAGTATTTGCAGACAGACACATGATTTAGTTACAAACTGGAATAACATACAGCACAAAAAATTCATTGTATGTCTCTAGCTGAATCAGTTCCCTGCACATACTGGAGCAGATGTGAAGTCTTTGATACTGGATGATATCTTTTTGATAAGTTGGACTTACAGTACCTCAGCTCCATGGCAGAAATATTCGTGCATGTTTTTCTTGGGAGTTAAAGGTCTTTGATTACAGGATAATTTGCCTTAGACAAAACATTGCAACTGTATCACTGAAGATGCACATCTTATTTTCTCATATCTACAATATCACAGAGTAGTTATTTTAATATGATGTCCTCCATGTCCTCATTCGTGGTATATAGGATCTTTTAACCTTATACATTAAGTCACTGCTCTTTTCCACTGACCTTCTTAAGAGAAGTTAACCTCTTCCTTACCCCAAATCATCAGCCTACCACTCTCACATTCTTGACTCTGAATTGAATCCTTCCACCATGAGCTTCTCAGTGTTTCAAGCTATGCTGAGTCTAAAATTCTCTTCATGTCACTGTGAAGTTGCCAAGCAGCCAATAGCAAGAAATACTCAGGACTTATCTCAAACTAGTGACTCCCTGTGAAACCACACATTGCCATTTTTACATTTCTGTTTGTGTTTCCCCTTCCCAAAGTCTTTTTGAATGGGTTTCTGGTTAGTTGGCTGAAATAAGGTTTGTCAAGACATTTCCACTTTTTATTCTACAACATAAAATACGCAGTAAATACTCCAGTATGGATTTTATTAAGCTTTTACATCTCTTAAAAAAGGGTGGTTGCTAACAAGTGACTACATAAGACCACAGGGGTTGTCAGGGATGTTAAATGTCATCATGATGTATCGAAGACGGACTGCGAGGCTTTTGCAAACTATTACTAACTTTGTGGAGGAAAGGCCTTTGTAGAGGTGAGAGCTAAATCAGTCTACAAGTTGGAAGTTTGGCAGTGGTGATGTCAAAGTCATGTGACAGTGCTGTAGTTTGTTTATAGCCTAACATTAGCATTTTACTTCTGGCAATTGTATTGAGGCTTCAAATCACAAAACAGGTCATTTGTTTTTGGGGTTTTTTTGTTATCAAATGTTTTTATTTTCCACTTTTAACAAAAATGGACATAAATACAATGATGTACAGCCATTGAGTATCCTATCCATAAAACCAAAAAAAAACCCCTGTGGAACAGATTATATGGATCTGTTGGCCAAGGAGGATGGATTGGATGTAGGTTGTGAGAGATAACAGTTTGTCCCATGTCCCTGAAGACATGTGCCAGGGGTCTTTAATGTGCACAAGACGCATGAGGCATCATCAATAACTTTCTTGCGGGGTGTCAGGTATTTCCAAGTCCTGTGCACACAATTGTAATGAATCTGTTGATGGTCGGGATTCCTCAAAGCCAGCTTAATTTTCTTTGCTGAGGGAACCAGGGTGACCGATGGTATCACCTGATCCCTCAACTCAGCCGCTCAGTCACTCACTCACTCATGGTTATAGGCCTGGCCCTGCTGTTCTAGAGGAAAAAACGATCAAAGTCAACACAGCAGAACCACAGATATTGTCTTTTTGATTCCATCCGTTCTTCTCCTCATCATTGTCTAAGCCATCCATGATTTAAGTGATATCGCTTGAGGACTTTTATTAGATTTGGTGCAGTTCTCTCTTCTGGAACCACAAAACTCTTTAAACATAGTTTTTTTTCACATATGCAGTAGTACACCCAAAGACCACGTAAATATGTTGTGATGTGTAAAATCGGTGGAATTCCCTAATAATGAAATTTAATTTATGTACTTGTTGCTTAAACCCTGATAGGTGTAGTTCATGTGACATCATATTTTACGGGCTGAGCCACTTCAAACATTTCTGCCTGTCTGTGCGAGCTAAGTCTTTTCATACCAGAGCCATTTTAACAGAAGGTGACCACGGTGACCAGCAGCTCATCGCTGCATGTCCAATACAGTGATGTGCAAAATAGAACTGATATTTTTAGAAAAATTGACAAAACAAATGGTCTGTGTTTCCATTGAGTTATGTTGTGAATAACCATGGTACGGCAGGTGCCATGACTTTAATCCAAAAAAAGTGTTTCCATTTCAATTTAGCAAAATATTGCTTTGTCGAATAGTTTTTGCGACATTTGAGAATTTTCTTCAAAATTCATGTTTCCAATGCTCATTTTACTACACTTCACTATTTCACTTTGCGAAAGCAGGTTCATGGAAACACACCTAATGATTAATATATTTTTCTGAATATCAGAAAAAAACCCAAATATCAAATACTCTGTATTATCAGAATTATATGTTAGTCAAAAGGCCACTTTATTAAATCTCTTAAATAAAAGAAAAAGAAAAATCGTGTTGGGGCATTTCTCAAGAAAAACTAAATAAATGTTCATTGAAAATAGTCATTAGTTGAAGCCCCAAACCAAAGGACTTAACAAACCTTCCAGTCAGAACATGAGTAACTCATGCAGGGACCAAAATGAAGTGACTGATGGCAAAAATTACAGTACTACACCCTTAATAACAGTGTGTGCTCTTGTTTTGGTATTTTGTTCTCCTGCTAATCAGTTCAGTCCCATACTACACACACATAGGAGAGTCCTGTGCACCTTGTTTCACATTAAAAACTGGCAATTACTTTGAATGTGATTCAATTTATAGTTTGTTATTCTCTTTGTGTCGTGCTCCCTCTCTCTCACTCTCTCTGTATGTATGTGTGTGTGTGTGTGTTTGTGTGTGTGTATAGGCAAACCTGTCAAAGCGGAGTAGACCTCATCGTCACATTGTTGTCTATGCAAACTGACAGGCTGCGAGCAACACACATCTCATCTCTCGCTCCCTCTCTCTAATTCTGCCTCTCTCTCTCAGTTCAGTTCAAATTCAGAATGCTTTATTGGCATGAATGTCAGGTGAACAATATTCACAAAGTGTCAAGGATAAGGAAATTCACTAATGAGATGAAAAGAAAGAATATAATTCATATAGCAAAATAAATAAATGGATAAAAAGAACAAGAAAGTGACACAGTAAACACATGTTGCATGATCGTGTTCCATATAATTACTTTAATTTATCTCCCTCTCTCTCTCTCTCTCACACACACACACACAGACACACACACACTTGGCCCCATTTGCAACAGTCAGTGAGGGCCTAGAGTCTCCCTGATCAAAAACCAAATTCTGAGAAGAAACTGAACAGATTTAGTTTTTTCTTTTAAATTCTTCGGGTTTTATCCTTGATGACTCTGTAATTTTTCGGCTATATATTCAGCAACCTTTGAAAAAAAACAGAGGATGAAATTGAGTATTTATTTGTAAAACAAGACATGCTCCTCTATCTTAGCAAAATAGAAGCTTGCTTGACCTTTGACCTTCTGTCCTTTGCTTGAATCTGAGAATGTACTGTGCATTCATACATATATCATTTCTTGTATACCTGAGTTGGCTGGTCCTCTTTAACCTCTGTCTATAAATCTATAAGGACATTCTGAGGTTCACAAAGAACACTTATAAATATGAAGGCCACAGTAACTATATGTTAAATCTATATTGTTTTGTTTTATTTTTTTTATTTTTTTTTTGAGGCAGAGAAAGGCCTTTGAAAAACATTGTGAACACATAATATCATAGAATTTTACTTTTTAAATTCTCTCCTGCTCATTTAAATCTAATAAGTTATGCTACAGCTACAGACCTTAACAAGAGAATGTGTGAATGATCTAATGGGATGGAATATAGTAAATAAAGCAATGAAATAGATGTGTTTGAGAGAATAAGAAAGAGGCTGTTCAGTACAAATAAAAACAGACTGAATATTTTTCAACTGATCTTTAGTGACAGAAGAATACATTTCCATTATCTGCAAATAAACACATAGACACAGATGCTAATAAACAAAGAAATGATTGATTATGATTATTGATTATTTGCACAGGAATGGTTTGGTTGAAGCTTTTCAGTCAGGTTTTAGAGTCCATCATAGCACAGAAACAGCTCTGGTCTAGGTTACCAATGATCTCCTCCTAGCCTCAGACTTGTCTCTATACTTGTCCTACTAGATCTTAGTAACACCATAGATCACAAGATCCTGTTACAGAGAACAGAACATGTCACTGGCATTAAATGAACCTCACTGAGCTGGTTTAAGTCAGACTTATCAGATAGATTCCAGTTTGTTCATGTTAATAATGACTCTTCTGCAGACAAAGGTTAGTCATGGAGTTCCACAAGGTTCTGTGCAAGGGCCGATACTTTTCACCCTATATAACTAACATTCTTACACAGATGACACCCAGCTGTACTTATCAATGAAGCTAGCTGAGACTAATCAGGTGGTCAAACTTCAGGCGTATCTTAAGGACATTAAAGGCCTGGGTGACCAGCAAGACAAGATGAAGTCATTGTACTTGATCCTAAACACCTCAGAAATACATTTTCTGATAATACACTTACTCTGGATGAGATTACCTTGGCTTCCAGTGCTAGAGTCAGAATCCTTGGGGTCATGTCCTTTACTTCACACATAAAACAAGTTTCTAGGACAACTTTCTTCCACCTGTGCAACATTGTGAAAATCAGAAACATCCTTTCCGAAAAAAGATGCAGAAAAACTAGTTCATGTATTTGTTACCTCTAGACTGAACTACTGTAATTCTTTATTTTCAGGATGTCCCAGTAACTCAGTGAAAAGCCTCCAGCTGATACAAAACGCTGCAGCACAAGTACTGACAGGAACTAGGAAACGAGATAACATCTCTCCTGTGTTAGCTTCTCTGCATTGGCTCCCAATAAAATCCAGAATAGAATCTAAAATCCTCCTCCTCACCTACAAAGCCATTCATGGTCAGGCACCATCGTACCTTAAAGAGCTTATAGTTCCCTATTATCCCAACAGACCACTCCACTCTCTTAATGCTGGTCTACTGTGGTTCCTGGGGTTTCTAAGAGCAGAATGGGGGCAGAGCCTTCAGCTATCAGGCTCCTCTCCTGTGAAACCAGCTCCCAGTCTGGGTTCAGGAGGCAGACCCCCTCTCTACCTTTAAGATCAATCCTCTTTGATAAGGCTTTTACTTAGAGCTGGCTCAGATATGTCCTGAACCACCCCTTAGTTATGCTATTATATACCTAGACTGCTGGGGGGTTCCCACAATGCACTGAGTTCTCTCTCTCTCTCTCTCTCTCTCTCTCTCGCTCTCTCTCTCAATTTATACTACTTCTTGTCATTAACTGTATTTTCTTTTTTTTCTCTCCCATAGTTTGTGTTTCTCCTCTCTGTCTCTCTCTTTCTCTGTCCTCATTCTGCCGGAATCTCAGGTTTGCAGGTTTCTGGAGCGGCAGGATCCAGATCTGCCACTACAACATTTTAACATATTACTGTTATTTATTATTAGTATTATTACTTATATGCAGCTGTTCAAGGTCTCTCTCTCTCTCATTTTCCTCGCTCTCCTCCACCCAACCGGTCGAGGCAGACGGCCACCCACCCTGAGCCCGGTTCTGTTGGAGGTTTCTTCCTGTTAAAAGGGAGTTTTTCCTCCCCCCTGTCACCAAGCGCTGCTCTTTGTGGGAACTGTTGGGTTTCTCTCTATGACAAAGTAAGGTCTTGAGATTACCCTGTAAAGTGCCTGGAGATAATGTATATTATAATTCGGTGCTATACAAATAGAATTTAATTGAACTGAATAGATACTCTGCCATCTGCACACATATGCACAAACACACACGCACATCGCGCTGATTTACACATATAGAACATTATGGTACAAATAGATTGTCACATTTGCATATCAAATATAAAATCCATACACATAAAAAAGACCTGCAAACACACACCACATAATCATACTCTTTATGGTAACATAACCATACCATATGTTTATGGTGCAAACACACACAGACACACATTTAGGGAATACAACCATGTGCACACTGGTACATACAAATGCAGACTGCAGAGTTTATACACACAAAATAGGTATGATGCATTTTCTCTTTTTCATGCATTCACAAACACTCTCTCTCTCTCACACATATACTTAGTGAACATACATATAGTGTGTGATACGCCCATCCCCCACATGCACACATACATATATGCACCCCTCCCCTCTGAAAAAGGCATAATTCACTTCCACATTCTCCTCCCCCACACACAGTTGTTCTCTGCAAAACTCCACACATACACACACACACACACACACACAAATACTTGTGTACATATATATATGTTTATATATATCACACAGTTCACACAGATTTCCATGCATGAGCTTTTCAACGCATCAGATTTATAGATGTACTCTTGCATTTGAATGGTGTGTGACTGTCTTCATGTCAGGGGATTACATTATAGATTCATAGCACAATAATCCTAGAACATTAGGTGATACAGGTTTCCTGCAAAAACAGGAAGCAAGCAGAAGAGTTTAGTAAAGGAACTTCTAGGTAGAAAATACTGAAATATTATCAAATATTATTATTATTTGGGAGAGGAGGAGATCAGTTGCTGGAGTTTTGAAAGTGAAATGTTGTCCCATTCTTGCCTGATATAGGATTTCAGCTGCTCAACTGTTCGGGGTCTCCTTTGTCATATTTTCAGTTTCATGATGCGCCAAATGTTTTCAGCGGGTGACAGGTCTGGACTGCAGACAGGCCAGTTTAGTGTCTGGACTCTTCTACTACGGAGCCATGCTGTTGTAATATGTGCAGGATGTAGTCTGGCATTGTCTTGCTGAAATATGCAAGGCCTTCTCTGAAAAAGATGTTGTCTGGATGGCAGCATATGTTGCTCCTAAACCGGTATATATCGTTCAGCATTAATGGAGCCTTCCCAGATGTGCAAGCTACCCAAGCCATGGGATCTAATGCCCCCCCCACACCATCACAGATGTTGACTTTTGAACTGTGCGCTAATAACAAGCTGGATGCTCCCTTTTCTCTGTAGCCCAGAGGACGCAACATCAGACCATCTTAAATGACCTCAGGCCCAGAGAAGTTTCTGTGATGTTTCTGGGTCATGTTTAGATATGGTTTCTTCTTTGCATGGTAGAGTTTCAACCTGCATTTGTGGATGAAGCAACAACCTGTGTTCACAGACAGTGGTTTTCAGAAGTGTTCCTGAGCCCATGCAGTGATTTCCACTATAGAATCATGTCTGTTTTTAATGCAGTGCTGCCTGAGGACCCGAAGATCATGACCATCCAGTATTGGTTTTCTGCTTTGTCCCTTGCACACAGAGATTTTTCTGGATTCTCTTAATCTTTTACCGTAGATGCTGAAATTCCCAAATTCTTTGCAATTTTACATTGAGGAACATTATTTTCAAACTATTGCACTATTTGCTTCCCCACAGTCTTTCACATTGTGATGGACCTCTCCCCATCTTCACTGCACAGAGACTCTGCCTCTCTAAGAGGCTCTTTCTTATACCCAATCATCTACTGACCTGTTGTCAATAACATAACATAATTGGTTGTGAGATATACAACCAGGAGTTGTTGAGTTGGGTTTTTTTTAGCATTACACAACTTTTTCAAACTTTTTGAAACATGTTGTTGACATCAAATTCACATTGACCATATATTTTTCATAAAACAATAAAACTTCAGCATTTCAGCATTTGATATATTGTCTTTGTTCTATTTTCAATTAAATATGTGTTTACATGATTTACAAATCATCACATTCTGATTTGACATTTTACACAGAGTCCCAGCTTTTTTGGAAACGGGGTTGTAAAATGTGGGCTCAATGACTTTGATCGTACATAATTGTTGGTACCAGACTGGCCGGTTTGAGTATTTTTGAAACTGCTGATCTCCTGGGATTTTTAGGCACTGTCAGCCAAGAACAGAAACCTGAGGCTGCAGTGGACACAGACTCACTAAAAATGAACAGTTTAAGACTGGAAAACGTGAATCTGGATTTCTGCTGAAGCAGCAGATGATAGGGTCAGAATTTGGCATCAGCAGGATGAATCCATGGACCCAACCTGCCTTTTGACCAGGCTGGTGGTTGGTGTAATGTTGTGTGGAATGTTTCTTTGGCACACTTTGGGCCCTTTAATACTTTTGAACTACTACTGTTTGAATGCTACAGCCTGCACTTTTGCTGACCATGTGCGTCGCTTTATGGCCATGGTTTAGAATCCTCTAATGGCTAGTTTCAGCTGATAATGCTGTCTTCACAACGAGAAAGTCATCTCAAACTGGTTTCATGAACATGACAATGATTTCAGTGTCGACTGTACTTCAGTGGCCTCGCCAGTCACCTGATCTGAATCCAACAGACCAGGAGAAAGGCAGCCTGAATCCGCAGCAGACACAGCTGCAGAAATGATGTGATGTCATCATGTCAACATGGAGCAGAATTTCGAAGCAGTGTTTCCAATGTCTTGTGGAATCCATCTGACATTGGGCAAGAGATGGGCACAACTGGGACAGATCACCGACAGCTCTGTCCCAGGGCTAACACATAAGCTTTTGCACTGGGCAGTACAGTGGTGCAGTGTTTAGTACTGTCACCTAGCAGCACGGAGGTTCAGACCTGTCTGTTGGCTGCCTTTGTGGGCGTCCTCCATGTTCTCCCTTTGGTAGAAAGTAGTTCTAAAGCAAAAGGCTGACTGTGAGGTCTGAATATCCAGATTTGCCTCCACTGTAGAGTGGCAAAATCTGGGCAAATAAAACTGAAACCGTTTGCACGGCTAGAAACCACAGGAGGTAAATGGTTGTTAGGGTGTTGCACTGACTTCCATTCATTCTGGACAGCCTGGTAAACCAAAACCCAACCCAACCCATAACCTTAACCAGGACCTCAGAAATGACGTTTTGTCTCATTAGGACCCAGCTTTGGTCCCCATAAGTAATACTGGTCCCAACAAAGTCAGTTTTATATGGTTATAAAAGATCCCTCTCTTTTTGTCAGACATTTGATGTTCACTATTTGATGTTTATTTTATTCATTAGACTGAAAGTAGACTTTTGAATTAAAATAACGAGTTTTAATTGCTTTATGAAAACTACGAACTACCAATAGCCTTTGCACCAGGTTCAACTAAATAAATCTGAAAAATATTAAATGAAACATTAAAAAATGTTCATCCAAACAACCTAAACAATGAGATTCATATATTTGTTGACCTGAAGTCATTTCTAGGTCACACACTCAATGTCTAGCTCCAAAATCACAACTAAACAGCCACTTTTACGCAGTAACTCAGCATAATTGTTTGCAAAATATTTTCTGAAAGGTTCCACAGACCTCGGTTAGACAGGTGACCTGGTCAAGGTGTGCTCTCCCTCTCACCCAGTGAATGGTGGGATAGGCTCCATATGGATGAATGGAGATGCAGGCATATATCAGTTCACATGTATACTGTTAACTGTCATTCAGACATTCTATATGAGGTGGAGAGACTTCATTTATGTTACCTGGCGAGAACTTCTTTAATTTGAGGATTGACATTTAAAGCAGTGTGACATTGCCTCACTGAAAAGAAAAAAACTCACTACCACACAACCTCTTTAACCCTCCTTCCTCCTACTTCACTGCTGCAGTCTGTTGTTACTATTCACAATCTTACACTGACACCTAATGGTTAAGGAGTGTAGCATCAGTGGCAGCCCATTGTATCAAGTCCCTATGTGTCTGTGAACACAACATCTTTCCTGTCACCCAAGGAAATTCTTCTAGGTCAGTGTAGACTAAACTTGGCACAAGTAGAAGTAAACATTTCCCTAAGATAACATACTATTACCAGGTAACCTGTATCTCAGAGCTGAAGAACCTCATCCTCATGGTATAAACAGTATTAATAAACCTGAAACCATAACACCCTTTAAGGACTTACACTTACTTCACAATAAGATGATATATTGTCACCTATTCACAATAAGATATATACTGTGAAGTGCTTCTACAAATTACTCATACTATTTAATTAATATTTATCTGTGGTTTTAAGAGCCAAAAAACCATCTCATGTAATTTTACACCTTCTCTCTCCAGCTTTTCTCCCAACAACAGGTTGGTGAGCCAATCAGAAGAGAGGCTCTGAGTCTCTCTTCTTCTTCTTCTTCTTCTTCCTCTTCTCATATATATATATATATATATATATATATATATACACACACACACATACACACACACACACACACACACACACATATATATATATATATATATATATATATATATATACACACATATAGGAAAAGTGCAGCATGAAAATTCCTACTTAAGTAAACTTAAGTATTACTTATACTAGTACATAGTACTACATAAGACGTTATACAGCCTGTACTGTAAAGACAGGAGATGAGTAACTTGATATTGGAATGGGAAATATACTCAAATATGCAAACTCAGTGTTGTGACTCAGCGACGTTGATACACTGAGACACTGGAGTGAGAATAAAAATATGTCTCTTTCACGTTTCCAGGCTTATTCCATGAGTAATTATTTCTAGATGTGCTTATTGTTGTAATGTCAGAGCTCACAGTTTCAAGGGTGTTCAGTGTTCAGACTGAGTGTTAGGCTCTGTGCTGCCCTGTCAACTATTCCCCTTTAGTAGTTGTGAAGTTTCTTCTACTTCTAAACAAAGAACCCACTGGATTGTCTGAGATGTTTCTTTAATACGTGGTTTTCATTGACTAGGGACATGATAATAGTGGTAGGAATGCAGTGGTGTTACTTCCTCCTACATTGTTTAATCAGCTTTATATTAATGGGACAGAGACATGTTTTAAATATTTATGTAATAAATAGTGTAGATCTTTAAAAGTATAAATTGAAGCCATTTGTATTAGAGGGAAAAAACATCAAGCTAAAGATTTGTAGCCTTAAACTTTTTCCAGTAAATTTGTTTGACTGGTTGCTGCAGGATCCATTCACTCCCTGTAATGCCTCATTTCTAACAGCTGTGGGCAGCACAGTTACATAGTCATTACTTTATCCATCAAACATGTTTTTACAAGTTGAATTTATGAAATTTCAGTAAAGGAAAATATAATGTGAGAGGTAAGTTTTGGTGTAGGAGGTCTCAGTTAAATAAAAATATATTTATGACACATACTAATTAGCAAGGTTGACACTGAGCCTATTGTGAATACTGTAATATTCAGGCCATTTTCCAATATTACCCATTTTCCTGGAGTTTAGAAAATGACCTAATTGCATCCAGCCATGCCTGATGAGGCCATTATATAGTTCAGGACACAATATTAGCATTTGTAACTTTAGCATTGTTTGGTAATAGGGATTTTATTTTCTCAGACACTGTGCTAAAAATACCAGTTCCACACATTTCAGAAATGTTCTTGAATTAATTAATTTTCTTGATACTTACCACAATGAGACTGTGATTTCAATGTAAATTCTTAATATAAGCATCAAAACACCTGGAACAATTGTGAGCATTTCAGTGTGAGATTTATTAACTTCTAACTATGTTGTCATAGAATTGTGATAAAGCTGATAAAAGTAAAAGTTCAGATTGGAGATACAGATGGTATAGCCTATTGTATATTTGAATATTCCTTTGGAAAGTAGACAATTGTTTTGAGATATTTTCTAATTAAGAAAAAAACTGAAATTTCTGTTTAAAGTGTAACTACCAAAAAAATATTTAAAAAACAAACATACAATCAATTTAAACCAATCAGATCAACTTTAGATGTGTCTCTGAACCATTACAATTCTGACTTTGAGAAAAGGCATTGTTACTTCAGACCGATGACATGGAGTTTATAAGGTTTTTGAGTTTTGGGGGTTTATTTTTCTCCAGTGCAAAAAAAAGAAAGATGGTAGATGGGAGTTAGGTGGGATCAAATGAGAATTGTCAAACAAAAATTTATCAAATTTAAATTTAAATTTGAATTTATCAAATGAAATTGTTTCCCCAGGAAACAACAAGGCTTGTGTGAGATGTGTTTTTTTGTTAATTTACAACTACTTGTTTATAGTAATTATATAAAGTCAACAGCTGGTTTGACACAGATATATATATGTTGTAGATGAGCGTTTTACCCAGGTGGGGCTTCGATCCAAAGAGAGCCTAATTATCCTGAAGCATGGGCACTGCCTCACACTACGTTAACATACATGAGAATGTGCACACAAACTGTGAAACTGCATGTGAAACCCTGAGACCTGAGACGCCTGAATCAACACCAGAGCAGACCATATCTGAGACCATCGTAATAAGACACTAAGTTTGTCCCAGTGGATTAAACAGAGTAAGCATCAGCCTGTGCCGTCCTCACACCAAACAACCACACCTTGATAAATCTTCCAGAATTTGGACTCAAATATTTGAACAACCCTGAGGTGCATTTGATTTACATAGTAAGTGTTCAAATACTCTAATCCATATTTGCTCAAAGGATAAGGCTAGTGTTAATCTATAGTTTTCTTTTTTTTTTTTTTTTTTGTCAAGTAATGCCATGAAAAGACCAACCCAACAATGTGTTAGTCTGTCTCTCAATACTTCCTCATCCTGTGTGTGGCACTCAGCCCCAAGAGCATCACCCATTAGTAGGAACTAATAAATCTGAAAAATGGGTCACAATTATATCATTTCATTCTTTAAAAAAGACACTTCATTGTTATTTTTTTAGTTTAGTTTTTTTTTTTTTTGGCTTTTTTTTCACTCAAACTACAGGAAATAGTGCATTAGTCAGGGATTATTTTCCGATGCAGATTAATCCACATTTGGTGCTCTGATGAGTAACTGCAGCAGCAGGACCATGTATGTAAACCCCAGTGTGTTTGTTAGCATTAATGCTTCACTGGTTTCAGTCTGCACATCGTTGTTGACAATAAGAAAAATATAGAACAGTTTTGTCCTTTAAGACCAGCACTGATTAGTTTTAATGACAAGCAGGTTACTCTTACCTTTAGTTCAATGATTACACAAAAAAACACAGTCAGTGTTTAGTGAGTCAGTGTTGCGGTTTATTGGTGCGTTACAATAACAGTCATAATTTCTCACTGTTTGCTTCAGTTTGTCAGACACAGTACCTTTAAGAGACTAAAGACACACACTTACACACACCACAGCAGTGCTCGTGATCCGCCCTGCCTGAAGGGGAGCGATGGCAATAGTGTTCCACTGGTGTTATAGGAGACTCTGACACAAAAGCTAAAACTCTGCATGAAAGCTGCTAATAGGCAACATCCTGTGACAACATTCACTGTCACTGACATATTACAATCTTCAATCCAAATCTTTATGTTCTACTTTTTTTAAAATGAAAGGACACTAAACCTGTATCAAAAATGAAGATAGAGAATGAAAACAGTGCAAACGCCTATAACCTATATATGCATGAGTGATAGTTAGTTATAGTTATAGATGTTATTCAGCCTGACGTAGACTGAAGTTTGAGTTTGAATCTTTACCCAGTTTGAAAATGTCAGCAAAACTTTTGCTGAATAAACACAAGAAATGAAATGTCAACAGTTTCCATGACAGGCTGTTTGTAACTGTCAACGATGATGCTGAAAGTTCCTCCTGACCTCCTTTCCACTTTTACATACACAGAGCATGTCACGTAAAATTGAGTGTGAGCCCGTGTGAGTGTGTTTCAGTGTCTGTGTCCTGTCAGTGTGTGTGTGTGTGTGTGTGTGTGTGTGTGTGTGTGTGTGTGTGTGTGTGTGTTTGGTTGGTTTAAGGGTTATGTCTGGTTATAAAGCCTCTTCACATCTAGTCAGGACGCCCACATATAGTATACACACACACACACACACACACACACAGCAGATTAACATGGTAATGCAGGGCAGATGTTACACTCACATACATATATACAATAAGAATGAGAGGGAGAGAGAGAGGTTTTGCAGAAAAATGAAAACAACACACTCACACAAAGGAAAAAGCACATGGTGAAGGTATGCTATCAGTAGCTTCTTTGTCCACCTTCAGTCCGCAGCTGATCTGCAAACACACCAACTCTCCTTCTCTCGTTCCAATCCTCTCCTCGCCACTCGTCTTTTTTCTCCCCTGTAGTGAGAGATCCGTGGATGAGGGTAAAAGGAAAGAAAACCATAAACCAGATGTTCTCCACAGCTGAGTGAAACCTCAGAAAGATGGGAAAGAACTTTTACGGCTCCCGTGTTTCTGTGTTCAGCATACTGTGTCACATTTGTATTATTACAACTTTTCAACTCACCTCAGAATGGAAATATTTCAGCTGCCACAGAGTTACTCAAGAGAAAGGTGCTCAAGCTACTCTGTAAAAGTTCATGACCTGTCCATCTGCAGTGCCATATAAAATCACATGGTTACATGAAATGAGCTGGGCTGAAAAGCAGCTGGAATTCAGTTCAGCTGCCACTACATCACATTATTATTATTTTTTTTTTTTAAGTTATTTTTTTGGGCTTTTTATGCCTTTATTAGAGATCAGCGGAGACTGACAGGAAGGGGGGTAGAGAGAGGGGAATGACATGCAGGAAAGAGTCAGACCGATCGGGAGTCGAACCGGTGACTGCCTGCTAAGAGCGTCTTGCACTCAAATGGTATGCGCCCTAACCACTCGACTACCGGGCTGCCACATTGTTATTATTATTACAAAGAATTATAACAAAGACCTAAAACCTCATGGTGAAAGCTTCACATGGTAACTACAATATGTTGTCGTGCCACTACCTGGAACAACAGCTTGAGAACTTCTTACTGTTACTGCACACCCAGGCCTTCTCCTCCCATGAACCACAACACCTGGGCCAATTCAGCCCTCTCCACAAACAATACCATCAGCCTGCATCCACTAAATGGACAGTAATGATTGTTGCTACTAACGTAACTCTTATCCTCAAGCCTTCATGGTGTTTGCATCTCTTATACAGATGTTTATTTTGAAGTAGGTTAGACTGACTCAAGCACCTGAACCAGATTGACTCCAAATTTGGTCAGTGCAATCTAAAGGCCTTTGTGATGCTGAATTGTAAAGTTTTTGGGGATTCATTGAACGGCGTGTCCGTGGCAGCAATAGCGAATTTTGATGTCTCACAATGAGAGAGAGGAAGTTGTTGTGACTCAAACATACATTGTCCAGCCTGTCCCAAACTTCACATGCTTAAATAAGAGTCCCAGACTCCCAGGTTAGCACCCCAGCCATCCACCCATCTGGCTTCCACTAAAGTGTCTCCTGACTTCCTGCTGGCCTGTCCTGTGTAGCGCCATGAACCCCAGTCTACTGCTCGCTCTCCAGAGGGGTCTTGGTCATTGCCACCACTCTCCAGAGAAGCTCCGTCTATGACGGTTCTGTCTCCCTCGGCACCGCTCTCCGGACTGGTTGTGCCTCCTTCATTGCTGCCTTTCAGAGCAGTTCTGCCTTCATCACTACCCTCCTGAGTGCCCCCTGCTCATCCTCCAGAGAGGCTCCACCCATCTTTCTTGCCTACTGGTCATCTTCCCAAGCAGCTTCCTCTTCCTTGCATTTATTGCTGGTTCTGGAGGAATGTCTGGTAGACATCCAATGGAGGGGTCCTTTCTTGTCCTTTATTATTCCGCCTCTGTCTCTGCCTCCACCCACATTTTCATTTGCCCAGAGCCCTTTATTTCTTTGGAAATTTTCACTAACTGTTATTCTCTATGCAGCCAGCAGATGCTGCCAGACTTTCCCTCCAGTCCCACTCAGCTGACCTTACCCGCTCGTCACATACCTGTTCCCAGTTTCCCCATTATACTGCTATGTGTGTTCTCATGCTGTGGACTCCAGTTCTTGCCACTTGCCTGTTATCTGCTCCTGTTTTTGTTGTTTTACCTGTCGACTGTTCCAGTACCTGCATGTCCACCTCTTCACCTTACTCTGTATCCACATGTATATGTGGAAATGATAATAAAGCTGAACTTGTGGATATGAAAAAATAGGAAATACATTGGCATAAAACATGTTTTAGCCTCACTTCTACATGTGAGAGGAGACAAAATTTAAAAAAAGTAAAGCATTAATAAATAATTAAATATATTGGTCTGACCAGTTTCAAAGAACTTAAGAACTAAAGAATCAGCTTCATATGTGGAATCAATTACCCGCATATGAAGAACAGGGACTAGCTCTCTTAGAGGATATCTACAATTATTTTTTTTATTTATTTATTTATTTTTTGGAAGCTGGACCAAGAAGGCTGCAAGACAAGATCATCATGTATTTTATTTTTATACAGGTCACACCAGATACATGCAGGTACCTCTGGTTCGGTGTGAATGTCGTTGCACATCAACAAGTCTGAGCTCTGAGCTTTAGAAGACAACCAGCTGTCCACTTTGTATGAATCCCCACTAACTCTTTTTTCTCTTTCACAGCTCTTGTCTCAGGTGGGCTTGTGCTGGTGGGACCAGGTCAGTATCCATTTACACTACAAATAATAGTCCTCTGTTCTTGCCCTGTGTTCCCTGCCCTCCCTCCTGAAAACATGAAAACACCCACTTATTAGATTTTTACTCAGCAGGTGACATCATCAAATCTGTAATAATGTTGCCAGTCTTCAAAGTATCAATCAATAAGTAGGTCATTTGTTTGAAAGGGCACAAAAACACTTTAGTTCTAGAGAAAGACTGAGAAACAAGAAGGGTCATGTTGGGTCAGATGATCAAAGCCTGTGTGACATACAGCACACAGAGTTTGAAACACTTTCACTTTTAGACTTGAGTCAGTATAGGTTTAATAAAAGATGCTACTGTGTTGCATCATGGGAAATGTAGGATCCAGCTGTTTTAGTCTTTTTTGCCGATGCAGTGTTCCTCCCTGAACTTACGAGACTCTGTCCTGACTAAATTTGCCCTGACTTTTCAAACTGTGAAAAGAATAGACTATTAAAATGATACACTGAAATTCCCTTGCAGCTCTTTGCTCACCTTTTTTCAACTCATCAGTTGACACCTTGGACTCTAAGTATAAAAGTCTCATTTGTCTTTGTTTTTAACCTCATTGTCCTGTCTTCCTGCTGCAGTGCTGCTGAGCTAAATCTGGTACACTTCCATGCACTACATTCTGGATGTAGGCTATTCCCAAATTAATAAGTGAACTGGGTTAGTTCTTCCAGGGCTTGATCCATTATACCATGGTTTCAGAGAACCCAAATACCTCAGGGAAAGCCTACTTCCATTTAAAGTCTGTCCCTTGGGAGGAAATGTGCTGAACTAACTAAAAATACAGAGAAGAGTGTTTGGTGATATGCAGAGAGTGTTGGTCAGTTCTTTATTAATCTATGCATTTTTTCTGTAGATGATAAATTAAAGCTCCACTAATCAGTATTTTTATATCAACAATGGTAAATATATATGTTTAAAATGAAAGGTGTCACTCATACTGACAAATTGTCACCTAACTCTGCAGGTTTCCTGGATGTATGGAGATCTATAGCATCTCTCAGGTCTCCGGCTACAATTCACTCTCATCAGTGTTGTTTCCAGCAGCAGAGAGGATGGATAGTTGGATAAATTAAGTTCAACTCTGTAACATCAAATTGCGGTTTTAAGTTACATGTTGCTGCTCAGTTTAAATGACACTGTAAATTGGCATTTAACAATCTGTCATGTGCAGAAAAGTCGCATCTATAATGGTCACCTAACTAGTCTTGATCACTTTTTCAGTAAGAGCATATATTAGTATGGGGCCTTCTCTAAAACAAATCTTGTTGATGGGTCTGACTGTACCAGTGAGCTGCTCAGTATTTATGAATGTGTTGCCCTTTCTGAAATAAATGTAAACTTTTAAATCTCATTAGTCTGCACTTGTATCTTGACAGTATTTGGTCTATACAACTACTGTACAATTGCACAGAGCCACTTAACATGAAATGCATGTATAAAATTAAAAAAAGATCAACACTGCAAAAAAGATTGTAAAAAGACCAGTAGTGACATCCCTAGAACTACCTGCCCAGCACCAAACAGCAGACAGAGTTTACAACTAGCTACTGAACATAGGGGAGCATTCAGCAGCTAAAGAGACAGATATTTCCTACAGGAGTTAGTGAAGGCCAAAACAGAGCTGAAAGAGAGAGAGACTATTGGATCTATTTATATCAGCTGGAGACAAAATTACCCAAAATTAATTCTAATTTTCCCTGTATCTCTATCTATAACTGTTTGCTAACAAAAAAAAAATCACCTACTGCTGCTATAAAGATCCATAATCATATACACACAAATTTGGTTCACCAGTGTTTAATGTATAATATGATGTAATTTGATGTTTTATGGATGCAGAACAGGGAGGATATGTACCAGTAATAGGTTTGACCTGATATTTCAGGACAGTACTTTTTCATAAGAGTGGGCTGTAGCTGCCCCATCTACTGTACTGTCTGTTACAGAAGAAGCAGAACTCATTGCAACACTGTTACCTTCTGTACTTGTATCTGTAGGTCCCATTGTTTTTGTGAGTTGGACGTGGTAAATGAGAGTCACTGGAAGGCAGCACGAACTGTCCGGTCACTGAGTGGCTGGGTGGGACGAAAGTTGTCACCCAACATCCCGTCATTTCCCTCTTGAAGTTCAGCCCCTTTAACATGGGACCGCAGCCTCCGAAACTCCTCAATCTGCAGAGACAGAGACAGACTGACTTTCAGAGGCTGAACTGGGTCACAGCTTAATATCTCAACACTGCAAAGAAGATTGTAAAAAGACCAGTAGTGACATCCTTAGACTGAAGAGGCTGATGACCAATATTCATCATCTTAGTTTGCATGACAAAAGGACTCCCAAACATTAAAACATCCAGCAATCCCCGCTTTTTACAATGCTTTTATACACTCTGGGCCTAAGAAGAGAGCATGGTTGCTAAAACATATGTCTTTTGCCCTTTGGCTTTGTACATAATTTAAGTACTCCATACGACTTCAAATATTTGCTCATCACTCAGGGTTTCCTAAGGCTGCTAAACACTCAGGTGATAAAACTTTCAGTGCTGAATAAGAAGAACCTGGCTGCACACAAATACAACAGCTGGGGCACAGAGAGGCCTGATACTGATATAATGACAGTGTGGGATGATGGGTAATTTCAATTGTTAAGAAGCACATTATTTCATAGGAGACAGGTGAAGAAATGAAATTTTGATAGATCTAGTCGTCTGCAAGAAACAACATTCCCTTGACTTGTTTGAAGGATAAGATCAAGACAGAAAGGATCCCAAATCTGACTTCCTCTTCATTTTTTAATTTGGCTACTGCAGATACAATCACTTTCACACACTTGTACAGTACAGTAGCTGGTGACATCTGCCAAAACAAACATGACAACAGTTCCTGCACCGCCTGTCATGCTGTTGGCTTAGTGATGGAAGATTTACAGCCCACTGTCCAAGTGTAAACCTTGTAGGCACAGCAACTGTTGTATGACATACATACTTGAGTATCTGTATGCACTCATCCACTGTGCACACACTTTCTTGGTCTTTCAGCAGTCAATAATAGCCAGATGTTTGAGGTATGTATTCTAGGTAAGCAGGACCTGCTGTTTTAAAGCACTTCTGCTGTGTTCGCTCAGCAGAGGGACCACAGCTCAAACATCATACAGAAAACCAAGCTCCTGCAGGTTGCAATTCATTTTCTGTTACTTTTCCAAAATCTGCATTTTGTACTCTAAAGGGTGACGCAGACAAGACAGATGTGATGCAAAGATACTGCTTTAGCTTAAAGAGAAAGGTGCATGCCACTGATCTAAAAACAGCAGGAAGTTACAGTTATTGTAGTGCGGTTGCTGATTTGCCCCACTTACCAACACGGCCTGCAGTTAGAGCTGCAGCAGTGGCTGTGACACCCAGCTCAGGGCGGCGGCAAACTAATCAAGAAATAACTCAATAAGTCAAATCTGAGCAAACAGACATGATTAGTGGTGGCAATTAGTGGCAGCGGGCCCCTGCTTGGAGAAGCCATACCCAGCAATTACTGGTCACACAGTGCATACATTGTGTGAAACGGTGTAGAAATAACACTGTTGGGTAAGTTTGCATATAGATTTTACTTTTATGTTAGCATGCATAACACTCCACTATATTGCCTCTGTTTTCCTAACAGCTCTAAAAGGACTGTCAGTGGGTGTTTGCTACCCAGAGCTTTGTTGACTGCAGTGCATCATTGTAAACATAAACCTTTGAAGAAAGGCTAAAAAGTCCTCTTGTATCGACCTTGCTGGAAAACCCAGGAGGGACATCTAGGACGAAATCTGATCCCAAGTTGGGCTGACAGTCTGTTGCCCCAGTGCTATTTTATAAGGTATTTGCCATGTAATGTTAATAAGCTTGAAAACTTGAAATAAACACCCATGTGCCAGTGAGAGCCACTGGATCTCGTTGTAAATGACACTGTTAAAAGAGAGAGAGTAGTCTTCCATTTGTCATCTTGTCAAAGACCTCCACATGAAAACACCAGGAGTCATTAAGACAATGTCATCAAAACAAAACTGGGCTTGCTACCCATACTTACCCAAAAAGTTGGGGAGAGCAGGTATGTTCACCTGGATTCAACTGTGTGGAAAATGTGATATTTGTACAACTGCGTAATAATTGTATATCGCCTCTGTCCGAAATGGTGGTTGCCCAACATTTTTATTCTACATGAAAAAGCCACTGTACATAATAGACAGAAATTTAGATTCAGTGTGGCTTAAACCTCCTGGGGATATCATTACCTCCAATCTCAGTGGGGGGGCACAGTGTCACATTTGTACATTTGTAGCATTTGTCTCTATATTCTTGAAGAACTGGCTTCTCCTCACCTGAAGCAATTAAAAGCAGGGATCATCTTGGAAGGCAGTGTTGTCAGGGACAACAGCAACATATTAACTTTAGTCAACAGATGCTGCTGAATCTTGGTAGTGGTGAGCTGACACCCAAAATTCAAAATATACAAAATCAGCTTCCAAGTGTAGGACACTTCCTGCCCTGACATAGAGAACAAAAGTATCTTTAGGAAGGAAATATGTGTTTTATTACTGTTATTACATTTTCAAGACATTCTGATACATATATTATATTGTGTGTTTATTAGTGAGCAGGGCACATTTTGAGTTTTACCCCGCTGAAATATTTTATGTATGAATAATTTGTTAGGATTAGGTGTTTTTTGGCCCTATTTTCCCTGTGTTCCCCTTCCCTTATGTGTTTGCTTGTCCCCAGTCTGCTCTCTGGTCTGTTTGTGTGTGTCTGTGTAGCTTGGTGTGGCCTCCGATGCTGCTGTTTCCTGCCTGATCTGCCTCCACACCTGTTTGCAATCCAGTCACCTGGATCGCCTGCTACAGTATATATAAGGTTCAGCTCTCCAATCATCGCCAGATCGTTCGTCACGTTCAGTGGTGTCGCACTCGGCCAACACCTTTGGTTGTGCTTGTGTGTGTTTTTTTTAACTCTGTGGGAACCAGTCTCCTCCGTGTGCTTCAGGTCTGCCTTGATTGTTCGTCTGTCCACCCGGCTTCGTTTGTACCTGTCTGCCTCCGGTGGATTTCCTGGATCAACGCCAGAAAGATCTAAACACTTCAGCCCTCCTTCTTGGACATCCACCTAATGCTCTGCCAAACTCTCCGGCCTGCCACCACTCCAATCCCCCTCACCCCTCACCCACCAGCAATCAGCCTGCCTCCAAACATTTCAACTGCAACCTGTTGCAACAACAACTGCAACCCTCTCTGCAGAAAAGACTCTCCCCTCATCTACAAACTGCCAATAACTTCACCTGTTTTCACCTCAGTATTTGTGTTCTGCTTTGTAGGTCCATGATAAAACAACTACAAAAACTTTACAGTTGCAGCCTCAGTTTTTCAAACTAGAGTCAACTTGTCCGGGCTAACAGTGTACGGAAATGGCCAGAAGTCTTTCTGTCTGTTAGCATTTCCAAGGGTCAGCAGGCCGGAGGACAGCACAGATGCCAGACTGAAGTAAATGCCACAGCCTGCTTGACTCAGACAAAGGTTGAATTAAAGTTTAAATCTATTAAAGGCACTGTGATGGGCTCATTGATTGGCAGTGGGTATAACCAACTTGCTATACTGCAGTGAATGTCAGAGAGCCACAGGTTAGTGACATATATATGTAGAACTAGAATGGGAAGAAAATAACAGAGCTGAAACTTGGACAGTAGAGCTACATAGTTTCTTATTCTTTGCCCCAGATGAAAACATGCAATAAAACTGCAATAGTGTGAATGCTTATGTAGAGTCATTCACGCTATTGTTGGTTTTTCTTTTTATTATTATTATTCTGACTTCTTCTTCTGGCTCTGTACAACTTTTACACGTTTTTGGGGAGAGCTTGGCCGTCAGAAATCTCCACTCAGAAGTATGCTTGCCTGCTCTGAGAGCTTCACGGCAGCAAAGTCTGCTTTCCACGAACAATTGGATGACCTCCTCCATTAATGGGGTGCTGGAGATGGTAATGTCATCAGAGATGGAGACATCTGCTCAGATGGGGGGGGGGACTTATTTCCAGAGTTATCCATGCAAGGGAAACAAGGGTTTCTGCACCCGTTAACATCTGGATCCCTCAAAAAAACAGGTGGAATGAGATCCATTCTCAACCTGTCCCCTGTTGGCAGTCAGTCCTAGATCTTACTATGTACTATGTATTGTTTACATTAAACCACGGGCGGAGCCTGCATTCCTTGCAATATCTGGTGATTTTAATCATGTCACCTCTCACCTCTCACCTGTCTGGCTTTGCTCAGTATGTGGACTGTCCCACAAGGGAAAATAAAACACTTGATGTTGTATGCAAACATCAAAGAGGCCTACACTGCTTCAGCTCTACCACCACTTGACAGATCAGCTCATAATCTGTTCTTTCTTCTGCCTTCCTACAAACCCTGTGTACTGAGGCAGGCTGCAACCACACGCTCATTCACTGGAACTGGACCCTGGAGCCCAGAGAGTCTGAGTTTGAGTGCACAGATTGGAATGTACTGTTGGAGTCACAGGAAAACGATAACAGCAAGGACACTGATCTTGATACAGTAGTTGACTGCACCAGAGATTACATTAAGTTCTGTACGGAACTGTAATACCAACAAGAACTGTACACTGCTTTCCAAACAACAAACCCTGGATCACCAGTAACATCAAAACCCTCCTCAACCAGAAAAACGAGACCTTCAGGGATGGAGACTGGGAGAAGCTTAGGTTATGTGGAACATGAGCTGAAGAGGAGACTAAAGCAGGCAAAGGAGGACTACAAAGGGAAAGTAGAGAGGAAGGTGCAGCACAACCATAACTGGCTTTAAAGAGAAGAGCAGCCAGGCAACATCAGGTGATGTGGTCAGGGCCAATGAGTTCAACCAGTTCTACAATGGGTTTGGCACAGCCTCACCTGTTCTCTCTCCAACTGCCTCAGCTGCAGCTTCACACTGCTGCAACCCTGACACTGCAGGTGCAATTTCCACACTGGGGTTAAGCCTCCTGTCCATTACAAGGGATGAGGTGAGGGTGGAGCTCAAGAGGCTACGTCTGGGAAAGACAGCTGGCCTGGATGGTGTATGCCTGAGGCTGCTCAAGGACTGTGCAGCTCATCTGGCTGAGCCTCTCCAGAAGAGCTTTAACTGAAGTCTGCAAACAAGGAGGGTCCTGGTCCTGTGGAAAACATCATGTCTTGTTCCTGTACCTATAGTAGGACACCCGGCTGAGATAAATGGCTATAGACCGCTGACCCTCACATCACACATCATGAAGACCCTGCAGTGGCTGCTTCTTCACCTTCTGAAGCCACAGGTTGTACACGCACTAGACCCCCAACAATTCACTTACAAGGAACATACTGGAGTGGATGATGCTGTCCATTGGGCCAATACTTACTTGGATGAGCCAGGTGGTTAAGTGAAGATATGATTTTTCAAGTACATTTAACACCATTCAACCCTCATTCTCAAAGACAAGCTAGAAGGATTGGTGTTGATCTGTCTGATTACAGCACAAGACGACCACAGTACATCAGGCTGGGTAACTGTGTCAGGGACAGTGGGACACAGGGGACTGTTCTGGCTCTGTTCCCTTTCACCTTATATCTGGTGTACTTTAAATACAACTCTGAGTCTGGCCACATCCAGAAATACTCAGATGACACAGCTATTGTGGCGTATATCAGGAACGGTAAGAAAGGGGCATACAGGGATCTCACGATTGCCTTCAGTGAGCGGAGCGACAAGAACTGCCTCCTTCTGAAGACCTCCAAGACCAAAGAGACAGTCATTGACTTTCGCAAGTCTAAGCCCACACTTCAGCCAGTCAATGTTGGAGGGATGGACATTGAGGTGGTGCACACTTATAAATACCTCAGTGTGCACCTGGACAGTAAACTGGACTGGTCCCTGAACACAGATGCCATCTATCGGAAGAGGGAGAGCCAGCTGAAGCTCAGGTCCTTCAACGTCTGCAGTGAAATGCTGCACATGTTTTACCAGTCAGTGGTGTCTTGTGCTTGCACTGTCCACTCTGCTGCTGTAACACTGCAAGTTTCCCCACTATGAGACCTATAAAGAGCTTCTTAATCTTAATCTTTCCCCACAGGAAATTAATGATCATTTGCATTTTACTTGTGTTAATTTGCAATCTAATCGAATGTCCAGGCAAGATGAGATCGTCCATTGATTTGTTGTAAAACCTATGGAAGGGACTAGGTTCTCTTGTATAAATAAAATATGTAAAATCTGTCCTGTTGAAATGTGCACTAGAGGTATCTACCAGTTAGTTAACGTGTTGCCTATTGAAGTAATCAAGCAATCTGTGTTGGACAAATGAGGTTATTTTCTTATAAAGGCCTGTATGCTTCAGTATAAAGATGATAACTTGCAACCAAAATGCAAAGAACTGCAGCTCTTACAATTGCACATCAGGCTCATACAAACTCACTACTGTGTTCCTAATGCACCTTTTAGGTGTGGTTACTCTAAATGCACAGGAGCTTTTTCATAGTTTTCAGCTTTCATGTCCCATACTGGAAAGAACATGATTTAACTGAAAAGTGTGGGAAACTGACTTATGCAGCACTAAGTATGAAGATATTGCACAGATCCATTCACCTTATGCATATATAATCTATTATTGTTTATATTCTATTATACGTATGTATATATGTGTATTTGTACATATACAGTATATATGTTGATAGCTTTATCTATTCATTTTATTATATGCTGTTTCTGTATGATGTGCATATCATATATATATATATACATGTCTGTATATATCTGCACTTGCTGCTTTCTGCACTTCTGGTTAGATGCCAAACTGCATTTCGATGATGCCTTAAGTACCTGTAATATGGGCATTGACAATAAAGTTGAATCTAATCTAATCTAATCTAACACCTGGGGTCTCTCGGCAAAACAGTTACCTTTTATAAAGAAATGGAAGTCTACCCGGAAAAAGCAAATAAGGGACAATTTCTCAATCAGACCGAGGGGGAGTGTTGGCTGACTGTCAATCACAGCTCGTGCACACGCTGCAGACAGGTTTACCCCCCACCTCCCTCGTGCACGCTGCCAAATGCGCCTGCTACACGGCTCTGGCTTGTACCCGTCCGTCAGCGTGTAGAAGCAGCTGAGGGGATGTTACTCTTCCTCTGAGGCCTGTGCCTCGGTCTCAAACCTCTGTCCACATCAACAGGTAAAAATGTCCCATTTATCAAAGTGCCAGTGAGTAAAACGCTGCAGTGAACGCTGACTGTTACTTATCGGTAACCTAGGCTCTGTGAACAAGCTGTACTTTCAGAAACATCACAACCTTACTTTTATCCCAAAGTTGACTATTGCTGAATAAACAGAAACGCTGAGTCTTACCTAAAGTATAAAGTCAATATCTGACGTTATCTGAGATTAGAATAGGATCGTTCTTCTAATTCTACTTCCCAAAACTGAGTTAAACACTCTGACAGATATCCTGAAAAGTGAGGATACTGTCACAATGGCCACCACTGGTCTGTTGTAATCATTTGTCATATAGCGTCTCAGAATTTCTATTTGGCAAATGCCATGGTGTTCCGTATTAAGTGCAAATAATCTTTACATACCACGCCTAATATCCTACATGCATACCTGCCAACATTTAGTGTTGGAAGTTGTAGTAATGCAAACTCTTGCTCTCTGTACCGACAAGGTTTCAGGTTTATCTTGCCCATCCCCATCCCATTTCATGAGTCATCAGTTCACTGCAGATCCAAGGTGAAAACACTCAGTCATGGCGTTGACTGCTTATATATAACCGCCTGGCATTTCAGTGATTTTCAGTGGTTTTTGATTCACTTTCTATGCTTTTATTGTGAAGCAGCTGACGTCCTCACACAAGTTAGGAGGTGATTACTAAATTATTGTTTACAGAAATGATTTGTGTCTAGATTTCAATGTTTTTTATTACAAGATTAATTTTAGGTCACTTAGGAACAGTAGAACAAACTGTGCAAAACAGTGACATATTATCACCCTGTAAAGCTTGTGTTTGTGTCCACCTGATGAAGATAACTCTAATTTCACGAGCCTTGCCCACCACATTTGTTGCTGGACAGGTTGTGTATTGTTTCACTGAAATGAAAACAGCTGCCTGGTGATATTGTAGGCCAAAAAGCCAATGAGTTGAAACATACGAAGACCTGTCAAGCTGAGGTGAACTGCAGATTTCTGAGATGATTCTCTGTTCGTCACTATGAGCGACTGTTGCCACTTTGCATGAAGTCATTCAACCCATTGCTAATATAAAAATTTTGACGAGGTAGAAACATAGAAGTAATCCTTTTAATGTTTGAAAAGCAGACTGGTTCAAACATTCCTTACGTGGAAGACAGGACTTAAAATGCAGTGGGTTTTGTTTTATATTAATGTTTTACCTGCAGCTGTGAGATGGTGAGAGGGTAGCGGTACAGGATCCACGTCACATTTTCACTACAAGGTGGGGTGGTCAGGGATCCTTCATACACCCAGTAGTCTCTCAGTAATGGGTCTGAGGGAAGATTAAACATTTCATTTAAAAGCATTAAAAAAATCTAAAGAAAAAAGCAGCTTTTATTAATGACTGAGTTATAACTACATAATAATAAACACTTATCAGCAGTTGATGAAGATACTGTGCTTGTGTATTTCTTCATTCTGTTGATCCTAATTATCTCCCATTCTCATTAAAAGTCAGGCGCGCTTGTATCTTGGCAGATTGGGATGACGGCGCAGTGTTTCCCAGAGTTAGAGTCTATTTGTGGAGAGTTGATTACATCTTGTGACCGAACAGTCAACCCAGTCCTGACACACACATGCAGCAGCTCAGTGCACCCCAAGGGGAAAGGAAGGGCTGAACAAATCAGTGCGCTGGACACAGCTCGACAAAGAAGTAACAGCACAAATCACGTCATATTATATGATGAGAAGAGTGAAAAAATGAAATTGTGGTGGACAAATTTAAGTGATGAATGGGACTGTTGTGGAGTTACCAGGTAGTAAGACAGAACGCTGCTCTGCTGAGCCTCAAAGTTGTTGTGCATCACAGATATCTCTTGGACATCCATGACATACGGCAACATTGTACATCACATAATGTGCCACAAAGGATGCTCCTATCTTCTGAGGCTGTATACTAATGTTCCACCATTGGCTTCACACCAGGTTTTTGGTGGTCAATCACTGTCCACTGTCTCAAGATAGCAATGAGCCAACAATGCACCGGACCACAGCTCATTTTAAGACCAACACACCCATAGGCGCTCAGATGGGTGCGGGTATATTTGCTACTGTGTCAGTCTGAAACTAGCAAAGACACCAAATAGTGCCCTTCATATTCAGCAGTGTGACTGTGTTCCAAGTGACTATCGGTAATGGTGGTGTTACCTCTGGTTGCTCTATATGTTGCATTCACCACTGTCTGGTAGTCATGACTGATAATACCCAATCAGGACACTGAAACAGTGTCAGCTGTATTTCTAAAAGTCTCTCTTTTAGGCGCTCGACAACTCCAGAGTGAGAGTTGACACCATGCATGAATGTAGCAAAAGTGATGCATTTTTAAACTAATATATATTAGTGTGGATGCAGCCTCAGCCCATTCATATCACCAGCTTCTCTTGGAGTGAACGCAGACTAACATTAGTTGGATGGGGCTGAACATGAACTAATGAATTAATCAACATGAGCAAGATTAAGTCGTGAGACGTTCTAAACATCTGATTTTGATCCTTTTTTGTTCATGGTTCAGACCCAGTAAGAATATTGTCACAAATTCATCACAGATATCATAGGAAATTAAACTCAGGGTAAAGTAGATGCTCCAGTCAGTGACCATCAGAGGGCAAGACAACCAAGTGTGAATAAAACATGATTACAGAAGTACAGAAATACGTTACTTTGTTTTCTCCTCCAGGAAATGAAGGAGAGAGATTCAAGAGCCTTTTCCTTGAAATTAGCTATTGCTCTCAAAATGTAGGTGCACGTCTCCGACCACAGACACCAACATGCTTTATATTCATTATGCATTTGAAATCAAATCGTTTTCTACTCACCAGGTAACAGAGTGTTGGGGTTGAAGCATGGGATTATTTTACTCTTCCCCTGATGGAAATACATCAACACAACAATAATTATTGTCATCTTGTGTCCAGATTTGATTATTCATCTAACATCACAGTTTGATTATCTGATGTAATAAGCTCTCATCTACTCTGTCTGATGAGTTTTGGTCTAACCTTGTACTGTAGGTCCTGTAGAACTTCAGTGATGGCCTTCAGACCCAGATGCTCCTTACCAACCTGATAAAAACACATTCTGAGTTGGTGGTCGGAGGATTTATCAGATTAATTACGGCCTTACACCAAACGACTTGTCAGAATTTCACCTTCACAGACAAATTTCCAATGTCAGAAGAGTTGTGCAAGAGTTGTGGTGCATTCGTCTCAATTGCTTGGTGTTAGGTGATCATCCGAGTTGTCTTCAATCAGTCTTTTTATCATGTTGACGTTGTAAAATCAATCATGTTTGATATTTTTGTTACGTTTTTTTGTCTTGGCTCATGCAGATAGAGACATTCATTGACGTGAACAATGTCAACTTCTCCAGCGCCAAACAGGAAGCAGAGAACAGAGCATGCAGGTGGCTGAAGGTGCAAGAATGTGAGTCGTTTGGTATAAGGCTGGCATGAAATACATAAGGAAGGAAACGGTAATTTGGACACAGGAAAATATTTTCAAAATGAGGAAATATTTGAGATACGACAAACTTATTGTTCATTCACCTACTCAAAAGTCATCACAACAAAGGAAGGCCAACATTCAGAGTTTGGCTCACTCACTACTTGACACACATGCAGTATCTTTGATTACTTAACTATACATTTTTTGCTGTTGTTGTTTGTTGTCTTACACATTTTATGGACCATAATACATCTGTCTTTGAAAGCCAAACCTTTAATCCCTTCGATCTTTCTGCAATTGACACTTACAATTCAGATGTTGACCCAGACCAAAATTTTTTTTTCATTATTTCATGTTTCAAACTTCTGAAGCTTTTATAATGAATCACAATTTAATGATTTAAGTGTTTCTATGCCATCTGATACATTTTCTACTTTCCACTTGAATATAAGAAGTCTTTCTAGCAATTATAATAAATTCATTCATTATTTATGTTTACTCAAACATGATTTTTCTATCATTGCTTTATCAGAAACTTGGCTTACAGAAGCCTCTAAAGACATGTTTAAATTACCTAAATACAATGCAGTTCACTACATAAGAGGAAATAGATCTGGAGGTGGTGTGTCTCTATTTATTCATGAAGACTATGCATTTAAAGTTAGAGAAGATTTCTCTCTGAAGTTAGATGGGCCTGAGGTGGAATCTGTTTTTATAGAGCTCTCTGGTGTCCCCGGTGGAAAGAATATTATTGTTGGTGCTATATATCGCCCTCCTGACTCTGTTCTCAATGATTTTAATGATAGTTTGTCCAGCTTGCTTTACCTGATAAATAATGAAAATAAAATCTGCTACATTCTAGGAGATTTTAATATAAACCTCTTTAAAAATAAATCTCATACTTTAACTGGAGATTTTCTCAATACTCTTTATTCTAATGACTTCTTCCCGCTTATTCATAAATCTACACGTGTAAAAGAAAATTCAGCAACTTTGATCGATAATATTCTAACAAATTCATTAAGTGAAGGAATGAAATCTGGTGTCTTGTACTCAGACTTGTCAAATCATTTCCCCATATTCCAGTATTCTTTAATTAAGTTACATAGACCTAAACCTATTTAAAAAATAATGCAAAAAAGAATTATGAGTAAAGGAAATATTTCCAAATTCAGGGATATGCTTGCCAGTACTTCATGGAATGATCTTTATGAGGAAAACCATGCTGACCATGCATATCAACATTTTATCAAAGTCATCAATTGTTGTTTCAATGATTGCTTTCCAATTGGTAATTTTACTAAAAAGAGTCAAGACTTCAACAAGCCCTGGTTTATAAATGATTTGCTGAAACGTTTAAGAAAAAAGAACAAAATGTACAGAAAATATGTTTCAAATCCTACTCCTCTTACCCATGGTGTTTACAAAGCCTATAGAAATAAATATGTTCATTCCATCAGATTAGCAAAAAAGAAATATTACAGTGAAAAATTTAAGAACTGCTCAAATGATATTAAAACCACATGGAAAGTGATAAATCAGTTGTTGCAAAAAGAAAGAACTGCTCCAGAGCTGCCTTCTGTCTTCCTAGATGGTGTAAATTCTCTTAACAGTCCATTTGAGATAGTTGAAAAATGTAATGAATTCTTTATCAATATTGGTTATGAACTAGCTGACAAAATTCCTCCTTGTCATGGTAATCCATTGGACTTTATTCCAGGAAATCTTCCTAGTTTCTCTTCTTTTAAGCCTCCTGATATCCAAGAAATAAGTGACATAATTGATGGACTAAAAACATCTTCAGCTGGTCATGATAATATCTCTGCATGTCTTGTCAAGCAGGTGAAACAGTCAATATTACAGCCACTTGTTCACATTTTTTCTGTGTCCTTGAAAACAGGCATTGTGCCCGAGGACCTAAAAGTTGCTAGAGTTATTCCTTTATTTAAAGCAGATGATCCATGTTGTTTTAGTAATTATAGACCCATATCTATCCTTTCGTGTTTTTCAAAAATATTAGAAAAAATTATATACAAAAGGATGCTTTTGCATTTAGATTTCAATTCAATTATTTATGGTTTTCGGAAAAACCATTCTAGTTACATGGCGCTGATTCACCTGATTGACAAGATTACCTCTGCTCTTGATAAGAATGAATTCACAGAATAGTCATCTTGTCACTACAAACTGTCTCCTTACTCTTTATTATAGTTTAATCTATCCTCATTTGTCCTACTGTAATATCGTTTGGGCAAGTACATTTCCTTCCACTCTTCACAAAACTTTGATCCTCCAGAAACGCTTTGTTAGGATTGCTACTCGATCAGAGTCAAACATTTCATCTGCTCCTTTATTTCTGAGAAGTATTTATGACATTAATATTTTTCAAATATGTGTTTTTCTTTATAAGATATTCTCAAATGAAGGAAATATTCCAGAACAATTCAAGACTTATTTCAATGAAAATTCAAAGGTTCATTCTTACTCAACACGCCAATCTGCAAATCTTCATCTCCCTAAACTCTTCACTATCAGAGGTCAATTTACAATTAGATTTAGAGGTACTAAGTTATGGAACAGTTTCTCCCATTTAGCAAAAAAGTGTTCTTCTGTGAATTGTTTTAAAAAATGTTTAAAAGGTCATTTAACTGCTGTTTTGTAATGTATTGTCTATGTTGGTATTTTATTATTATTTTCACTATTATTGTTATTATTGCTAATGAGTTACTAATGGACACACGTACACATACACACATCTACACACACACTTATATTTTCCAGTTTTTTTTTTTACATATATTATTGTTGTTGGTCATTATTATTTTTATTAATTTTTTCATGTTATTTTGTGTTTTGTTTTGTTTTTTTATATTAAACTGTAATATAAGGTGGTGGCCTAAAAAATAAGCCCATTGTGGCTTTTTGCCTCTCCCTGCACTGTCCTATTGTTACCTATCATGTTTTATGTTGTATCTTTTAACGTTGTGCAAATAAAAAAAATCAAATAAAATAAAATATTAATGCAGATTCCTGACATAGTCATTTAAGGAGCAAATCATGACAATTAGAGCGTTAAATCACTTAAATCACTAGCTTTATATGAGAAGAAGAAGAAGAATGACACATTGACTTTAGATGTGAGAGGGTGTGAGACTTTCGTCTTTTAAATGTTATCAGTGACTGTCAGCAGATCTTTGTTTATATCTTCTGTACCCTTACAGGAAGCAAACAGGAAGTCAAAACTAAAGCGGCTTTCAAGTACAGGACGTTAGAGCTTGATGTGTTAACACTGAGGTTTTCAGGTCAGAGCTGCCTGCATGGGGTAAAAGCCAAAAAGGTTTTTCACTGGGTGTGCTTTCCTTAGCTGGCATGATTCAGACCTCTCTCTCAGAGCAGAGTTATTCTCTTTTCATTTGATTGGTTTCGTTAAGCTGAAATAAATCCTACTTATGTCACAGCTGTACTCGTGCTATTGCACAGGACGGTGCAAGCTACACTGGAATGAACCTGTTCACTCATTTAGAATAACAACTCTTACAACCTCTGGAAGGAAAAACACTTTAACGCTTTTAAAATGCAGGCCATACAAGAGAAATCAGATACACATACTTTGACATGTTCAGATTACTCTTATATGGAAATATGTTGTCAAGCACACATGGATAGTTCTGCTCCAAAGTATCCCACTTAATTACAGGTTTATTTTGACCATCCAGCTAAAACCAATACTGTCTAATGACAGTATAATGTCTAATTGAACTGTTTTAGAAAGATGTTAAATTTTCATTATTGTGTTGACCGTCACAGATAAAGACTGGGTGGACTGTTGGAATTTCAGAAAATAATAATCAGATTTTATAACTGAGTGTAAATTTTGAATGAATCTCATCAGCATTAGCTTCTTTTTTTTTTCAAATAATTGTACATTGTACTGAAAATATTCTGAACTGTGTGAAGTGTATATTTTTTGCTGTTAGGTCTAGCAGAAAATGTGAAAGCTGTCCCGTACACAAAAGTTATGTTTACCTTCAGTGTTACTCGCTAAAACACGCAGTGTATCCTTGTGGTCCGACAGATCTGTTGAGTGATCATGTCTGCCACCACAACACTCATTATTACTATTATTATTATTACTGTTATTCATTATTATTATTGATAACACCAGTACCTATATACCACTGTTCCTGGTCTCTCTCTTCTTTCTCCTCTCAAACCCAGTCAGTCGAGGCAGACTACCCCCCACCCCACCCCCACCCTGAGCCTGGTTCTGTTGAAGGTTTCTTCCTGTTAAAGGGGAGTTCCACCCAGTGGACCAGTGTGACCCCGTTGGTGAGATATTGTGTTGCATCATCTGTGCACGCGAACGTGTACATGTAACAGGACCCATTCACAGGAAACCAACTCCACAGAACAACTACAGTTCTAAAACCCCACGAGGAACCTTTCGGTGGTGACTTGGTCTACCTGTTTGAAAAACTCTCCTTGTTGAAACACCACACTGTGTTCCCCATTTTTCACTCTTGAATGGACTAAATGCACATTTGGCACCACTTTATTTTGAATGCACTGTCAAAATTTGTTGTTTTTTGCCCTCTAAAACCTTTTGTGAAATGGATGCTTTCATGTTCTTTTTTGTGTTTTTATCTTAAGGTGTTCTTACTGAAGTTTTTCACTCTTCTCTTTTTCACACTTTTATGTTTTCATCTCACATGTACAATGTGTCTTTTGTTGTTTTTAAATGTGATCTGCGGCCTCAATCTGTGGAGTACAGTACTTTGCTTCTGTGTATGCTGAGATGCACATTATGGTAGTGAAAAAATAGATCTGATTCTGATTCGAGATAACACAAAAATAGGCTACAGAGTGAAATAAAGCTGATCTAGCTAATGTAAATTTAAAATAAAGATGATGTTTGTGGACTATTTTAATTTTGTAAAATATTACTGTGCCAAGTTTGATGAGCAAATCAGCTCTGTTTTTAACAGAGAATGTGAAAATGTGAGAAAATGCAGCCTCTCGTCTGAAAACCAGGGAACCATGATGGGGATTAAATCCCCCATGGGTCCCTTCTTAAAGCCTGGCTGTTTTGTCTTGACAAAGTGGATGTTTACCTGCACAAAAAGAGCTATGATGAGGACCCCATTCTTCTTGGCCAGAGCGTCGTCCAAAGTGTTAAACAGAGTGCTGTTCCAGTGAATCAGATGGAGCTACGAAGAGAGACAATAAAACACAACTTGCATTTGAGAGGCCATTGTTGTAAGCAGGTGTATGGAACAGTAGTAAGTAAGACTGTGAGAAACCAGCAGCTGGTGGTGACTGAGGGTTTTCTATGGGCTCTTATGTTTCCCTGTGAACAGGGACAGACGAGTGCAAAACCTCTATCCAGATCAGACCAGACCACAGATCTGCACTTGATAAGAAAACTCTCATGGTGCAGCATCTTATTGTAACATAGAAACAGTGGGGAAAAAATTATGTTAAATCTTAGTGATCTCTCAGCTGTCAGCCTCTTTATCAGTGGTTTAAGCTGAGACTTCCTACTGGACATTGATTTTGAGATTTGCAAAAGAGAGAAAAAATGTCTATCTTATGTGTCTAAATATATAAAATAAAACACAACAAAAGAGTAACCCATGTTCCCAAAGTCCCAAGTAACCACAGAAACAGCTTGCTGGTAGTTGGAAATTATTGTATTCATTTACAAAATGCTTTTAAATAAATAGAGAGTAAGATTTCAGCTTTATGGTAGACGAAGGCCAAAAACGACAAACAAACAAATCTATCTGGGAAAAAAAGAAAATACAAAAATACAAATGGACGTAACCCAGCCAAATATCAACTAAACCAAATTACAATAACTAACCTCTCTAACTACCATAAACAGGAGAATCATACGAGTCAAGAAGACAGACTCCTGTTATCCTTTGCTTGCCAGTCAAGCACTGAAATCTGATGTTATCACAGAGACAGGCTGAGACCCAATGAGAAAATGGCGAATGAATGAAGGAGATGAATGTGGCAACAAACAATAAATGAAGGATCTGAACTTGAGGTTGTGGATACTCTAGTGTTGACTGTGAGAGTTAAAGTGTGGCAGCATTTCGGGTTTTGCTCTCTAAAGAAACAACAATGGTGAAAAGGAAACTGAAGGACACAAAACAATTTGTAAATACTGTCAGACAACCGTCACCTACAATACAGGGAACACATCGAACATGAGAAGCCATGTGGCACATGACCACCCAGAAAAGCCCGGACCACAGCCACAACAACAACGTACTGTGAGGAAAACACTTCAGCCAGGCCAAAGGACTCAAAATGAAAGAAGCGTTTGGAGCCTCACTTCCCCATAATAGTACAAGAACTGAAGCAGTGCATCGGTTAGAGCATCAGCCTTCTTTATCAGTTTCAAGAAGTCAGTCGTTCAAAGGAAAAAATGGTGTGTCTTTGGACTCCTGCTGGACTGCAGATCCAGCTGAGATAAGACAGCATGCAGTGGACTTCTACACTGACGTGTTCAAGCCAGGCAGCTGTGATGTGGATTCTGCGGAGGCTTCCTCAGCTGAGTCCAATCTGCTGGAGGAACTGTGAAGGCATCTTGACCAGAGGACTGATGATTAGGAAAAAGGAGCAAAAAGAAGCCATCTACGTCAAACCGGAATGACCGTCAGCAAACACAGGAGGTGGTCTATGGCACCACCTATCAGCCACTTACAACGCAGTCCTGAGATCACTCCGTCCACGCCACCACTCAGGTGACACTAACGACTCAAATGGCTGATGGGTCAATGACTCTCCTCGCTGAGCCTCAAGGTGTTAACGACCTCACAAGAAGTTAAATGCCTGGGACTCCTCACCGGTCAGCTTGAACTGAAGAAGGTGAAACATCCTCAGGAACATCCTCAGGTCAGTTGCTTTGTAGGAGATACCATGACCTGGAAGACTGAGAAGCTTCACAGACATACATGCAGATAATTCCAAAGGGTTCACTTACTCTTTCTTCCCACAACTCAATTAGACAAAAAAAAAAAAAAATTAAAAAAATAAAATACTGCAGCTGTAACTGCACCAAAACAAACTGAAGAGATTAACACATTGAGCCGTGAATGAAACGACATCGATCGTTATCTAATTCAGTATGCTCCTGTAGCAGTTTTGGCATTTCTAAGGTTTCAGTTTTAACCTTAAATTCCAACTAAATACCAAATGTTAGTGCCAGAACATGTCGTCTGAAAGACTGCACCAGGGTTCAGAATACTGACCTTAATAGTTCAACATTTCAGGAAAAACATTCATCCAATAATCCCTCTGAGAAAACAAGATACATTCTCATATCCAGTGGTGGGCAGCCCGTCTGGAGCACAGGGACACTTCCATGTGGCCTGAGGGTTGTTTTGGCCTGTGGCCTTGACCAGTGATTACATAACAAGCAGGAATGAGGTGATGGACCTCATCCATCCTCAATCAACTGCTGCTGCTTGCAGTGTATGTCCACACTATTTCTGCTGTTTCACTGCTACTGCCAGCCCTATATTCCTGTCTTTGATTACAGCCATCAACAATAATAATTACACATTGTTCAGCGTGTTATAATACACCCATTTTCACCACGCAGTGGTTCTCATTTTCCTGTTTTTCTATTCCTGATGTCAGACAATGGTGTATGAAAAAGTATGAAATTTGATCACAGTTCATAGATAATACAGCACCAGAGAAAACTAAATACAAGTTAACTGTGTCAGCTGTGCTCTGTGAGCAGCTTTATTACTATTCAAAATGACAGATCACAGAGAACCTTTAAAACAACGAAGGGTTGGCATATATGGCAACAATGTTTAATCTGTTCGCAAACAAATGTCAAAACAGCTATTTAGTGTTTTGTGGGGAATTCAGTTAGTTCCAGATGACACTATGTTTGAACTTTGGACAGATGTTCTGTCTGTCTAATGTTTCTCCCTGTTTCTAGTATTTATCTCAGGATACTCTGAAGGACTCCTGAGCTTCAGCTCTGTACTAAATGCACAGACATTAAAGTGCTAACAAACTACTTATATATATAAAAAAAAGAATGAGCTAATTTCCTAAAATGTTGAACTGTTGTATTCTTTAAGGGCAGCTGGAGACACACAGCAAGCTTCACATGAATTGGATGGTGACAGTTCTTCTTTCAGGCCATCTCTGTAAAGACACACAGACTGTCACAACCCAGCCTGTGAAACACTGGTTTTCTAGCCTTTAATAGACAGCTCCTGATGGTGAAAGTGTTACTTGTCAGAGAACATAAAAATGATTTTGTGTTGAAGGACTCAACCAGCTGCAATGTTACAGTTGCTGAAGGACAAGTGAAAATGCCAGAGGTATTAAAACATGAACACTGTGTTTCTTTAGTCTTGTAGAGGCTGTTGGTTTGGTTTGAAAGTGCACAAAACTCCATGGTCATGACCTTTTGTGTGTGTGTGTGTGTGTGTGTGTGTGTGTGTGTGTGTGTGTGTGTGTATACTGTCTACCTCCATGGGGAAAGCCTTGAAGTTGACAGTGTGCTCTGATCCTCTTTGGTTCTCTTTGCCCCAGTGGAATCGAACCTCATGAAGTTCATACTCGTGATCACTAGGCAGCGGACCCCCAGTTACCACTGGCAACAGCAAGGGAAACCCAGGGCATTGTCGGCAAGCAAACACAAAGCAAAAGGACAGATCAAAGAAGTCATTTATAGTGAATTAGATTTATTTTTGTTTTAACCTGTCTCATAAAAATGTCACTCGCTACTACACCTCAGTGACTAACAGCTACTCAACATGCTAAAACTAAACATGCATTCTGCTCAGGACTTCTGAAATCAACAGGTAGTGTTAGTTGACACAATGTCACCTGACTTGGACTTGAGAATGATGCGAACAGTGTGTCCGTCGTTGATGACCTCACAGTCTCGACACACCACATAGTTTGGTGATAGGCCGACGTCTAGGAGGGACGGGTCATACTGGGCCTCCCTGGAGTTTAAGTTAATTGGAGACTGGTACTCTCCATTGGCTGCTGGGAAATGGAGTCCCCACTCTACACCTGTTTGTGAAAACAGGCACAAGCAGGCCCACAGGAAAAACACATTACATGTATTGTACATGTCTAAAATGAATAATCTAACCTCCAATACTACAGTGTAAAACAAGCATAGAACAACATTACAAACAAACAAAGCACTAAGCAAGCAGGGGGTCTTAAGGTTTTGCAGGATGTAGTGACTGAGAAATTACCTACAGTGCACATACTTTGCCCTGATGCATTCACAGTTATACTGCTAACTGCTCAGTCTCTCTCTCTCTCTCTCTGTCACTGTCCCTCTCTCTCACTCACACTCTCTCTATGCACATCGCTTACGTACTGAGCTATTCCTGAAAGGAATAGGATTAGGGTCGCCACCTTTGATGTGTGAAAACCGGAAAACTTTCATCTGATTTTGTTGCGTCCATCTCTAACCCCATTTCACCTAGCTGACACAATGACACCATCGTTTGCACCCGCCTCAATCTTCACTGCCAGAGTTCATGGTGGGGTCATGGATGTGGATGTGCACCACAATTGCTAGGTAATAAGGTAAACGCTCGTATTTCTGCTACCATTCAAATAAAAATATAGGATGATCATCACTGTACCCGTTTTCATGTTTAGAGACACAGGATTGGACACAACCAAGAAGAAACCAGAACAGCAGTAGGAGGAAGCAAATTTTATTTGAAACTATGAAACTACTAAATTAGAAGTGCAATTTCACAATTTGTGTCCTGGGGAAGAATATTAATTTTCCAGGACAGTCGCTCAGAAAAGAGAAGAAGGCAACCCTAAATAATTGACCTATTCTACTTATGTGACAATATCCTGTTTCAAACTTACAGCAGATCTTGCATAGAGATGATAAATCAGTGTAATTTGCTTGTTTACTTGCTACTGTTGACTCTTAACACCTGGGAAGCAACCATTAGTTGAATGTTGCAATATCATACTGTAACTGATCTCAGTATGGTGGAAGCTGATTCAAGGACAGCTTTTTATCTTTTAAGAATAGCTGGTCTCCTGTCAAAAATCCCAGGATTATCCTCAGTGCAAACATCCCAAAAAATGCTGCTCCCCTCACAGCATGACAAGCCCCACCCACTGTCAAAGGACACAGTCACACCCTCAAAAATGACAGAAACAATAGCTCCAATGGCTAGTAGTCAACATAGCTGCCAGAGACAATAGCCTACTGCCAGTGCAGTGTGTGTGTGTGTGTGTGTGTGTGATTATTATTATTATTATGCATTTATGACTTATCAACATTATACTTTTAGTTGGTTGAGGTGGAGCAAATTTTTAACAATTTTATATAGGGCCACAGCTAATGATTTTTTTAATTATAGGTCAGTCTATTTCTTGTATGGTTAGTTAAAAGTCACCAAAAACATTTAATAATTGAAATTTTAAAAAATCAGTTATTGAAACAGTTGCATGATGATATTTTTAATAATTGCCAGATCAACTTATAAATACAGATAAATGAAATTTATTGTTTAAGCTCAAATTTCATATGCTGTTGGATAGTCATAATAACAGAACAAGTCTAGAGTGTCAAAACATTTGACTTGATAACTCAACAGAATGTAATGATATTTACACTGACATTTAAACATATTAACACTTATTAACAGTTCAAACATTTCTTGTTGTTGAAGTTGGCTCATCCGAAAAACCCACTAGAACACACATATGAATTCTTTCACTGCCTTGATCTCCATTACAGCAAATAAACCACTTTCCTTACAAGTATCATTAATACTAAAGGAGGCAACACAAGGAGCATTAAGGAGGAACACTGGAGGAACATAAAACATGCTGAGCAGCAGCGTTGTCATTTTCTACGACATCACCTTCTGCAATGCAAAGATTTACTGAAAATTCAAAATGCCAGTACACACTCTTTCATGTGCTTATAAGCCAAAATAACAAAATATCATGGGGAAACAAAAAATGTAGCTTAATAGTAATTTACCATTAATTATTTGGTTGAGTTTCTGTGCACAATCGGCACTGTTATGACTGAGGTTGTGCCTAACAGTGTGATTGATATACTCTGAACCTGTTACCTGCAAAGGAAAGGAATCATTAGATTCAGATCAGATTTGGTGATTAAATACAAAAGGATTGTTTGATACTTTGATACTGATACATTCATACTGATACACTCACACTGTGTAATCTGCTCTGTAGCTGCTCAGACATGGGAAGCATCTGCAGCATGCTGTTTAAAATCAGCCAGAGAGAACGAGATGCAGCAAAGGGCCACAGGTCGGATTTGAACCCTCGCCGCGGCGGTTAAGACTGAGCCTTTATGGTGTGCACTATACCTGAAGAAGCCGTACGTGTATTTTCTCAGCTTGTCAGTCTACTGCTCATTGATGAACTTCTCCAAACCAATAACTGATTTGGTTCTACTTGCAATTAAATAATTCACAACATTTTGAGGACATAGTTTATAAATGAAATGACATGTCCAAAAATATGACTAATTGCGCAGCATTTTATTTTCAAATACGGGATGATCCCGTATTATATGGGACAAGTGGAAACCCTGCAAAGCAGAGAGAGCAGGAGAGTGGGAAGGAGAGGAAGAAGTCAGCAGTAACTGCTGAAGAAACTGTCAGTTCTGAATAATATGTAAACAACAGAAACACCAGCAACTGGAAATGAGACATTACGCTAACTGCAGCACAGCAATAAAAGTTCTGTTAGGAAGTAAAGGGTTTCTGTCTACTAAAGCGCTAGAGGGCTTTTAATTTGAAATGGTTACAGGACATCTTGAGTTTGTATTAACATGTAATGCAGTAACTTTAACATGGCACATGGAGCAACTGAAAACTGGGCTTCTTACTAAAATACTACGACTAATTATACAAATCAGACAAAGGGAGGTAAAAACCTCTAGAAAAGTCTGTTGCCTTTTGCAGTTGAGATAAATGGATAAATAATAAACTACTGTGGATCCCAGTGTGAGAGACAAAATAAGAAAAATATTCTGTCTCTTCTCACTTTCTCAGTGAGTGATCATTTTATAACTCAGTATAGCTGAAATAATAGCTGAGTCTTTGTCTTTAACTGACGTGTTTGGGGAATTTGTCAGACATCACAGTTATAAAATCAGGATCTTACAATAGCTGGTCCTGCCATATAGGTTTTGACCACCTAGTCTTGCTCTTATTTAACTCTTATTGAAGTAAGACATATATGACAACAACAGCTAAACTGAAATTTAGTTTTGATGAAAATGCTAGGCCTTATTTTATTTTAATATAATGAAGACCATGAAATCTCTGGAAAAAACTGTTTTAAAAAATCTGTTCTTTAAAAAGTGTTATTTAAGGTGTTTTTAGGTAAACAACTGCTTTTTTCAGTGCTTTAAGTGCATTAACTTTAACTTTGTTCTTTTCCCTCAGTATCTGTTCCTCTCAAGGAACAAATTTATATCGAGGCCAGTTCTTCTCTCTCTCTCTGTATGTGTGTGTGTGTGTGTGTGTGTGTGTGTGTGTGTGTGTGTAAAGTCTAGTCTGAATTGGCCCTTTTACTCCCTCTGCCCCTCCATTCATCCCCTGTCTGCTTCCTCCCAATGTCCAGTGCGTGAACAGGATTTCTTGCTGTGATTGTGAAAATGAGTGCACTGCTGCAAGTCGGGGAGAGAGACAGAAAAAGAGAGGGAGGGCGGAAGAGTCTTACTGCTCAAAAACAAATTCAGCCAAGTTGTGGTTGCACAAACTGGGTTTCAATGGCACACTGTAGTGAAAGTGATACCAAAGATACACACTGGTCTAGATTCATTTCAACTTTTTGCTGACTGCGGTCGCTCTACAATGAGATCACCTTCAGATGGGTGGAACCCATTGTGTCTTTAGAAAAGAGGAAACAAACACATTTGGTTTGAGTATCATGTTCAGGAAAAGCCCAGTACACCCATATTCTGTCCAGAAAATCAACTCAACTCCTCACACTTCACTCCACAGCAAAGGAAGGTGAGGGGGGACCCACTCCTTCTTTCCTCGGTAACGAAAACCTTGACGACAATTTACTGAAGGCAGCGACTGTTCACCATTCTGGGTGTGTGTGTGCTTGGTCGGTTTAAGGACATTCAGTTTTAGGGTTAGAGTTATGAACTCACAGCTTGCCTTTTAGCTTGTCAAGTTGTTGAGACATAGCCCCAAACCACATCTAAGTTAGCATGTGGTTCGTATTGTTTGGTCCCATACAGAGTTATGTTTGCTGTTCTTTTTGAAAAGCTGAAATATTTATACTGGAGTTTCCCGTACATGTTCTGCTATTCTACTGGAAAGTAAAATCTGAGAAACTTGTCATTTTAATTAAGATACAACTACCATACTATTGATCTTCAACAACTACTGCTTCCACAAGTCTTGGCAACAGCTATGCTATCAAAACCTCACTGGACCTCAGACTTTCTAGCCTTGTCCCTTTATTCTGGCCTATTGACAGGAGATTGCCGATGAAAAAATTAAACAGGGCTGTCCAAAATGGTGGCCCAGTGGACAGTCCTCATTTTTTGAGCTCTCCTCAACAATGATAGTTTCCACTATTTTCCCAAATTGTATCAGTCTAGTGTTTTTTCATCAGATATATTATTGATTAATATTTTCCAAGTCACTCTGACACCATACCATCAAAGAATTGGACCGAATGTACCACAAGCTCACCTTCCGAACACATCAATTTCCTCAAAAAACAGAGGCATGGAAAAATATACTCGGACTGTCTAAAGGAGCAGAAGGTACCTGACCAACAAAATCTTCTGAAAACCACCGACCCTGACCCGTACTCATCAAATTCCACCACTACAGTGATAAACAGAGTTAGGGAGGCCACTGGCCCCAGCAGGATTACATTTCATACCACGCACAAGAGCTGCCTGTAGGATACCTTTAGGTTTCCCACACACCCACACAAATGTCTGTCCTTCTAGCAAGAAACTGAGCAAGAGAGGGATAGATTCATGTTACATGTTACAACTCAGAAACACGAGCTTTAAAGCAAAATTCAAGGAAGCTAGAAAGAAGGTGGCGTTCTACTAACCTGGAAGAATCTCTAAAGGCTTGGAAAGACAGCCTATTGGCGTATAAAAAAAGCCTCCGTAAAGGCAGAACATCCTATTATTCATCATTGATAGAAGAAAACAAGAACAATCCCAGGTTTCTGTTCAGCACTGTAGCCAGGCTGACAGACAGCCACAGCTCTGTTGACCCATCTATACCTTTAGCCCTCAGTTGTAATGACTTTATGAGCTTCTTTACAAATAAAATTGTCTCTGTTAGAGAAAAAATTCACCATCTCCTCCCCACAGCTGACTCAGATTTACTGTCCAGTTCAGCAGCCTCAGAGTTCACTGTAACTGGTTTATATTTTGACTGTCTCTCTCCTGTACATCTCTCTGAGCTCGCTTCAACAGTTTCGTCATCTAAACCATCGACTTGTCTTCTTGACCCCGTTCCAACAAGGTTGTTCAAGGAAGTTTTTCCTTTAATTGACACCTCTATATTAAGTCTGATTAACTTATCTTTATCAACTGGTTATGTACCGCAGGCTTTTAAAGTTGCAGTAATTAAACCTCTACTTAAAAAGCCTACTCTTGATCCTGATGTTTTAGCCAATTATAGACCTATATCCAACCTCCCCTTTATTTCCAAAATCCTTGAGAAGGTTGTTGCAAACCAGTTATGTGATTATTTGCACAGAAATGGTTTGTTTGAAGATTTTCAGTCAGGTTTTAGAGTCCATCATAGCACAGAAACAGCTCTGGTTAAGGTTACCAATGATCTCCTCATAGCCTCAGACAATGGACTTGTCTCTATACTTGTCCTGCTAGATCTTAGTGCTGCATTTGACACCATCGATCATAAGATTTTATTACAGAGACTAGAACATATGGTCGGCATCAAAGGAACTGCACTAAGCTGGTTTAAGTCATATCTGTCAGATAGACTCCAGTTTGTTCATGTTAACAATGACTCCTCTATCATCACAGAAGTCAGTCATGGAGTTCCACAAGGTTCTGTGCTAGGACCAATGCTCTTCAGTCTATATATGCTTCCTCTAGGAAACATTATTAGGAGGCACCAGATGAATTTCCATTGTTACGCAGATGACACCCAGCTGTATTTATCCATGAAGCCAGGTGAGACTAACCAGGTAGCCAAGCTTCAGGTGTGTCTTAAGGACATAAAAACCTGGATGACCAGTAATTTCTTACTCTTAAATTCAGACAAAACTGGAGTTATTGTAATTGGCCCAAAACACCTCAGAGATACACTATGTGATAATATACTGACTCTGGATGACATCACCTTGGCCTCCAGTGCTACAGTCAGAAACCTTGGTGTCATTTTTGACCAGGACTTGTCCTTTACTTCACATATAAAGCAAGTCTCTAGGACAGCCTTCTTCCACCTGCGCAATATTGCTAAAATCAGACCTATTCTGTGTCTAAAGGATGCTGAAAAACTAGTTCATGCATTTGTTACCTCAAGACTGGACTACTGTAACTCTTTATTGTCAGGATGTCCCAAAAATTCAGTAAAAAGCCTCCAACTGATCCAGAATGCGGCAGCACGAGTACTGACAGGAACTAGGAAACGAGATCACATCTCTCCTGTGTTAGCTTCTCTGCATTGGCTCCCTGTAAAATCCAGGATAGAATTTAAAATCCTCCTCCTCACCTACAAAGCCATTAATGGTCAAGCACCATCGTACCTTGGAGAGCTTATAGTTCCCTATTTTCCCAATAGGACACTTCGCTCTCTAAATGCAGGTCAACTTGTGGTTCCCAGAGTTTGTAAGAGTAGAATGGGGGGCAGAGCCTTCAGCTATCAGGCTCCTCTCCTGTGGAACCAGCTCCCAGTGTGGGTTCGGGAGGCAGACACCCTCTCTACCTTTAAGATCAGGCTTAAAACTGTCTTGTTTAGTAAAGCTTATAGTTAGGGCTGGCTCGGGTATGTCCTGACCCATCCCTTAGTTATGCTGCTATAGAGCTAGACTGCTGGGGGATTCCCATGATTCACTGGGCGCTCTCTCTCTCTATTTCTGTCTCTCTCCCTCTCTCTCTCTCGATGACTTCATGCCATTAACTTTGTATTTTTTCTCTCCTGTAGTTTGTGCTTCTCCTCTCTCTCCCTCTCTCTGTCCTCATTCTGCAGGTCTCTCTGCCTCTGGAGCAGCAGGATCCAGATCCACCACTACTCATCTTTACTATTAACCACTGTTACCTGTCATTATTATTGATAACACCATTACCGACACAGCTGTTCCTGGTCTCTCTCTCTCTCTCTTCTCTCCCCTCTCCTCCCCCTCCCCCTCTTTCTATCTTCTCCTAAACCCAACCGGTCGAGGCAGACCCCCCCACCCTGAGCCCGGTTCTGTTGGAGGTTTCTTCCTGTTAAAAGGGAGTTTTTCCTCCCCCCCGTCACCAAGTGCTGCTCTTTGTGGGAACTGTTGGGTTTTTTCTCTTTAACAAAGTAAGGTCTCGACCTGACCCTGTAAAGAGCCTTGAGATAATGTATATTACGATTTGGCGCTATACAAATAAAATTGAATTGAATTGAACTGAATTGAATTGAATGTTTTACCGCTGAAGTTATGACACAACACCACAATAAAACTCTGATTAGCCTGCCGCAAAACAACAGCCAGCTGATTAATAGGCTATAATATGCCATTATATACTGTCTTGAATATCCCAGAGAAACGTGCAATAAAAGTCAGCATTAAGCCGGCAACAGTTTCCCTCATTTAGCTAAATAAACTAAACAAAAATCATCCAAAAAAATGTACACACAGTGGGTACAGACAAACTCCAATTTATGAGGGATCTAACATTAGGTTTTTTCAAGACCTCTCAGCTGCAGAAATATGTAAACGCAAAAGCTTCAATGAGGTGAAGAGGCAGCTAAGGGAGACTGGTGCCCAGTAAGTACTCCCTGCTCTACCTGGCCATATTAAAGATTACTCATGAGCGAGTTACCAAAGTGTTCAAATCCCCTGACCATGCTCTGGCCTTCATGGACAGTTTGGGAAGACACCTGATTAAACTTCGGCTACTCGACTTGGCAATCATTGCCTCACTTCGGCTCATTTCAGCTTTGTGCCATCTCTGCTGACTCTCTTGACAGTGGGACTTTTTGTGTGAGTTACTATGTAAACACAACTTTTTACAATATGTGTCCCATTTCTTCAGAATATTTCCATCTAAGTGGTGCAGCTTCAGCTTACAAAAAGAAGGAAAAATAGGAGAGTTTTCATGTGGAAAGGAAGAAATGCATCTCCCTGTTTTATTTAAAATATGTTATTTAGTGTTTATTTAGGTAATGGAGAGGCAAACTGCTGTGTATTAAGAGATGTGGTAATCCCCTTGCTGGGAAAGGGTGACACCCCTTTGAAAGGTGCTGTCAGTGCTCTTGTTATTATAGATTTTTTGTTCTCTGTCACTCAGCTACAATCTCCTTAGGCACACTTTCAACAACAAGGCTGCACCTTCTGGAAGATTTCATGACCACAATAAGATGCTATCATCCTGACACTGTGTCTGTGGAATATTGAGGGAATCACTCACCAATACACCAAAAATGTTGACACATTTAACACACATAGAACACCCCAAACTGCAACAGCTTGTTTCAACATGTGCATTTTTCCTTTTTCGCTACTAAGAGCAGGGGAGTGGCTGTTTTAGTTAAAAAGGGTCTACCTTTTAAACTGATAGTGTGTATTTGTGCTTATCAAAGCTATTATTCAGAAGTTCGAATCCCAGGCCTGGAAGTTTGCATGTTCATGTCTGTGTGGGGTCCCTCCCACAGTCCAAATACCGGTACATGCATGTTATGTTGATTGGTGATTCTAAATTGCTTGTAGGTGTGTGTGTGTGTGTGTGTGTGTGTGTGTGTGTGTGTGTGTGTGTGTGTGTGTGTGTCACTCTGGGAAACCACTACGGCTTATGTAAGGGGGTTAATAATGTCCTACACTGCCAGCAAAAGATGCGAAACTGCAGGACAACTGAAGGTATTAGATGTGAGACTAACCACAGCAGAGAAGCACTATATTAGGAAATCTACTGGGTCCAAATGGTAGGAAATCACTTTCTTAGTCATGCTAAACCACTCTTCTGACACTGGCCTCCTACCACCATCTTTGCGAGAGGCCATCTTGGCTTGGATGGCAGCACAACGTGCTGAAGGGCAATTTGGGTTAACATTAGCTCTTACTCCTGTCATTAACAACCCTGACCAGGTGTCTTAGACTCAGGTTTCAAACATTGGGATTCAAAGGGTATTTTTATTTCTGGGGTCCACATGACATTTAAGCAGATAGTGCTGAAATATCATGTATCAAGAAATGACCTCTTTTAATGTCTCTGGTATTGTTTTTGTTTTGTACTGCAGGAGATACAACAATCAGTGTCTTAAATAATATTCTGAGAGAACTGTTCTGCTGTTGGTCTTCAGGAGCTGGGACAGACCTGAGAGAGGGAACTGGGTGTAGAGACTGCAGAGGATATGTGGGTGGATATCTGGAGGATATCTTGAACAATACAAAACAAATAAATCTGCAGCTGAACCAGCCCATTACAATTCAAAATATTAAACTTTGCATTTAAACACCAGATTGCCTCTCCAAATTCAAGGCCACCACCTCCCCATTGTGTATTTAATGCAAAATAAATACTGGCAGTCTTACATATTATCTTGGGTCCTGTCCCATATTACAAAAATAAAAAAAACGGAAGCTCTCCTGCATGAAATGTAGAACATGTTAGGAGTTGAAAATCGTCACAAAGAATTGACTGAACTGAACTGCTTTTGGCAATGAAATAAATTGTGTAGATCAGTGGTTCCCAACCTATGGTTATGCCGATGCTGTGTTGCCCATTTGATCTCACTCATTTAGCTTTAAGTGAAGCGACAAAAAAAACAAACAAAAAAACAATAATAATAATAAAATCATAAAAAAATACTATTGGACTTGTAGTTGTTGACGTTAGTCTAATGCTGTCTTGCTCATAGCAGTCCCATTGCAGATTTGCCCTCTTACACATCCAGCAGAAGAAGGTTAAGTGTCACAATTTGTCACCTCATTTCCCCAGACCTGCATTCCTCTACTTACCCACCAGATGTCCTCAGACCTCCCCCCTTGTTCCCACTCATCTGTCCTTACTTCCCCAATCACCCCTGTGGTCACCTGTTCTCTCCCCATGTTCCTGATTCCCAGTCAGCCCTGTATTATCTCTTACAGCACATTCCTGAGTGTTTTCTTGTACCTGCTACCTACGTGAATGTCCCTGCTCCTGTCTTCCTGCCTGACAACTTGTTGACCTTGTTTGCCTGTAAGCTTGTTTTTGCAAGTGAAGTCCTTCACTAGCTCAGCCTGTCTTAGGGTCTACATTTGGTTCACCTCCACCTTTGTTATCAGCAAATCCTCACAGCAAGATTATCATCCCATTGGAATTGTATTTAAAGAAACCCTCCAATGAAAATCAAGTTTTTAACCTTGTTAACATGCCCATATGATGTTTTCTATATAATACAAGACATATCAACGCCATGACTGAGTATATTGGAACTGCAGTGAACCAATGACCACCTCATATAAGGGGATTCAGACAGCCAAGGATTCATATATCATGTACCTGTCAAACCAATCTCCTCAATTTGCAGGGAGGGGGCAGGCAAAATAAACCCGAAACCTCACCTCACAGAGAGTCAGGGTTTGCATTAGCACATTTACTAAAACTGTGTAAGTCACTGCCAGCAAGAAGCTAACTAACAGCATTAAACAAATGAGATGCTAGCGACACTAACTGTTCTGACATGCCTGCTCGTTTGCCGATTCTGGTGCACAACAGACTCCTCATGTGAGTCTGGGTCTGACTGAGGCTCAAACATGTGGCTGAGTCTCTCTGATGTTTCCTCTAACACCAACTACCTTGATACTCTCCGCTGTGCTTCTAGATGCACTTCTTGTTTTTTTCTGTTTGGTTTAGTATTTCTACATAGTTAAAACCATGTCAGGAGAGGAACTTTAAAGCCGTCATATAGCTCTTTAACTTTAATAGTTGTTTCTTGTTATCTCTGGTTGTGGCATCGGCCCTCTTTGTTTTACTGCATCCACATCTTCTGATGTTCTTCACAAGTCACTTCTTCACTTGATACTCTAGCTTACAGTTAGCTTGTATTAGTGCTGGTCCGTGGGGTGCCAACACACTTTTTTCTTTGTTGTTGGTGCAGAGAACTGAAACAACGAACTGAGAGCAGCAGAAAAGCAACTGAAAGCTGTTAAAGTTGCAGCAGAGGGTTGAAAACTGCCCTGATGGCTGATTCAATATAAATATTTCTTTATGCATTTTAAATTGAATGGTATGACTGTATTTTTTAAGGGCAGGGGTGATGTATAGTAAACATAATATGGAAAACATCACTTCATCTAACTGCATTTAATCAAGGATATTTTGAAGAAAAGTAGAATGACATTGTAATTACAGGGATAACTGTCCCATATCTCTTTATCGTGTGTCTGTTGACTTGATGTTGATGTTAATTTTCCAAATGATATATTGCAAAAAATAATCAGCTGGATTTAAGTTTAGAAAAAAACAGTAATAGAATCCTTGATTAAAGGATTTGCAGTGGATTCTTAAATCAGTGAAACACCAGACAGACTGAGGAAAATCCGGAATAACTCGACTTCTGCATTGCTCTGCCTGTGCTCACATCAAACTTGTGTTACCTTGGTGCTGCTTGTTTGTCTGATGGTCACCATTATGTCTCAGAGATGTTTTGTTAAGTATAACAATGCACACAGGAGATCATTTTAACTTATGTTTCTGTCTTGCTCCAGACTTCCAAACAAAGGGGGAAAGAGGGAAAAGTGTTTCTCCTGCAGTCCTTGGTCTAGCAAATGTTAGTTCATACACAGTAGGTCAGTCAGTGGTCATCTGTCCTAAATGATTCTCCAACAATGAGCATATCTTACTCCTTCAGCACAGATTCAGAACCAGATGCAGATTACATCAAATCTCATCCAGCCTTGGTGGAGCTGTGTCCTCTCATAGTGCTTTAGTTTTATTTAATAATGAATACTAGTTAAAGCTTTCAGTTATATTTTTGCCCATTTTATGGCTTCATTATTTGATACGACAAGTGTAAAGAGATGGGAAATGGTATGAGATGCAGGAAAGAGTCTGGCTGGCTGGAGTTCATACCTGACACTCCTGTGAGCATTTGCACTCATGTGGTATACCCCCTAACCGTTTGGCAATTTCACTTTTCAAGTTGTTTCAAACATTGTAATCCACTAAAAAGCCAGTTCTCCAATAAAAATCCATTCTAATAAAGACCTTATCAACTTCGAATATCACGAGTGTCCTGCAGAGAGTCTAATCTAACATGCCCAAATCTTTCTAGCAGCTGTGACAGGAGTAATCAATAAGAATATTTTCAAAGTTTGAATATGCTTTTTGTATACCAAGCACTTTTCCCTCTGTTTAGCTTATGAAAAGTTTACTGTTCAGGCACAGTTTCCACAGGACGCTGGTGATCTTTGCAAGCCATACATTAGTGTCTAATCTGTGCTTACAAAGTCATTGAGTATACTTACAGTAAGAATTTAACAGTTCAGTATCACAGTACATCCCTCAGTGCTCAGTGACGGCAGCAATAAAAGGAAGACGGAGTTAGATGACACCAATTAATTGAGCTTATTACATCACAAATACATGACATAACATTTCAGTATTCTTATACTGTTTTGATATGTTTGTAAATATCTTGGACAATCCAAAAAGTATCAGAGAATAAGTATTAGACATTAGCCTGTGTGTAGTAGACTGAAGGAAAAAAGGAGCGTTTCTTCTGTGGGAAAACGTTTAATTGGAGCTGAGTTTTAGCTCCAGATAAATCTTCCCACAATTCCTGGATGGCGTCACGTTTCATTATTACCATGTTTAGCCCAAACACGCGCTGACTGATTTGATAGTGAGTTAAAGAGGCATTTCACCAATTTTACACGCAAAGAGTAGCTTACTTGTCATGCAGAGTACTATTAAGTCTTTAAATACAGTTACAGTGTATAAGGAATAATGCCGCCCTGATGATGTTATTAGGGTTTTCTCCCCTTGGGCTTGAGATGTACAACATTTTATTTATAACAGCAAGCCTGCACTGTGAACTGGGACTGTGGAGTTTGGAAGACGTGCTTCAAAGGGTCTGATAGAGGAGCAAAGTGAAAAGTAGCTATTTCAGGTTGCAATAAAGGTAAAAGTCACGTTAATTTTCTCTACAGTTAATATTATGTGGCTCAGACTAAATAATCACTGTAAAACATGAACTGAATTAGAGAATATCTGGCTCTGTGAGTAAAAATAATATAGAGCCGACCCCAGGCCAAACAGCATAAACATTATTCAGGAACTAAGATTAAATAATTATCACTGCTGTAGTCATAACATTACTCTATTGTGAGTCCCCCAACTTTACAAAAGTACAGTACTTAATTGCTGGACTACTTTTTTAATTACTCCTTTTAAGTTGTTCATATTCTCTAATGTTAAACACAATGGATTATTTTATGTTTGTTTGTCTTACACTTCTTCTACCTCTTTATATTTGTTTCAAATAAATCATTCTTACTTCTTTGATATAAAGCGCCTCTCTCCCTGTACAGCAGGGGAACAGGGACACCCATATAACCGTTAAACAACACATTTGAAAGCTTTCATGAATAAAACGTTTTGTGTTGCAGTCGTCTGTGTTAGGGAGACAGAACAGGCAATTATCTGAGTGTACAACTCATTTCTTGGCAGACACCTCTACAGTGTAGAAACCAGCATCTGCAGCATGTGTCAACACTGTAAAACTGCACTTCATAATGAAAAGGCTGACACGCTGAGTAAAGACAGCTCCAGCTGTTTAAAGTTTTGGTTTCAGTCTCTTTTTGAAACACACCTGAACCCTCAACTCTTCATACATTTTCCTAGCATCCCTTCACATGTCCTACAGACCTACATACCTTCTTCGTAGCCCCAGTCCAGCTCGTCTTTCCCCGGGTTATAATCGGACTCCTCATTCAGGTTGTCAGCCATGGTGTTTGACAGTCTGCTCACTGTGGGTAGAAAACCAGTCTGTCCTCCCACTACACTTCCAGTCACACTGGTTTTGTCCATTCACTTGGACAAAAGCTGAAGTCTCTGCAGTCTGCGGGGTGGATTCCCAGCTAAGACACAACTTTCACTTTGCTCTTTGTCTGACTTTACCGTCCCCTCTTTTTTTTTTTTGTTCTCCTTGTCTCCCTGTTTCTTTTCGTCTCTTGCTCTTGCTTTCTTAACCTTGCTCACTGCTGTGTGGGGTTCTCTGCCACTCTGTATTTCTTTTCTCTCAGTTGCTCCTCCTTCTCTCTCTCTCTCTCTCTCTCTCGCTCTCCACTTTGCTCTACTGTTATCTCCGCCCCCCCCCTTCCTCTCTGTCTTCCTCTCTTCTTCACTCTTTCTCTGCAGACTGCAGGTGTGCTTGCTCACACTGGCTTTCTTCCAAATAATGACAGATGACTATTTCATTCCCTCTATGACGCCTTTGTTCATGACTGACATAAACTTTTAGGTGAATCATCTTTAATCATTTTTTCTTTCTATTATTGTTTCTTGGTTACAGTTTATTTTCTGTTAACTCTCTGCTGTTTTGGGTACCGTTCCCTGTTGTGTATGTGTGAGTGTTGGAATGCTGGCAGGAAGGTCATGCTGGCGTTTCTGTTGGAGACCACAGATCCACCCTTGGGTTAAGGAAACAGCAGTAGTTGAGAAAACAGATAGAAAACAGCTGAACAAAGAGAGTGAAAGGCCAGGCTGCTCTCCAACCTTGATGACTTCAAGATGGATAGGGATCCTCTGAAACACGGGATAATACTCACAGATCTGTAAATCACACTTACACTCACGTCAGGCACATGTTTTCATGAAGCTCAGTGATCAAATCTAAGTGATTTTCACCAGGGACTGTAAAATATAGGTACTTTCACAAGGAGTTCTTGAATTTCCACTGGGTTGAATGAAACAACATGTATTTTGGTTTTTTGGGTTATTTATGCAAAAGCATGAGCAGCAAAAAGTCAAGAGGACCAAATAGTTCATAGTTCATAGAGTTCTTCCTTTCTCAGTACCTTTCTTTGTTACTCCATATCCTCCAGGCAGATGACAGTTAATTGCCCTACATTTATTATCAGCAAAGTGTCCTCTGAGCCATCTAAATTAAGGTGAACTCCCCTGTTTCCTCACTGTGAAGCTGAAAGCAGAACATGGACTGCAGGTCTCTCTTTCTGTGGTCCACATCTGAACAGAGTGAAGCCACACAGAGCCCAGGTCTCGTGTTTATCAAACTTCTAAGAATGACGCTGTACAAAGGTCTAAAGTATAAATCTACACTCAAATCCAGATAATGACAAAGTGAAAACAGAATTTCAGAATTTTATGCAAATGTATAATCACATATTATCACATTGACATAAGTATTCAGACACTTTGCCATGACACTTGAAATTTAGCCCAGGTGCCTTCTCTTTTAAACATCTTTGAGATGTTTGTACTTCTCAATTAGAGTCCACCTGTGGTAAGTTCAACTGACTGGACATGTTCTGGATAGACATTCACCTGTCTATGCAAGGTCTCACAGCTGACAATGCATATCAGAACAAAAACCATGCCATGAGGAGGAAGGAACTGCCCTCAGAGCTCAGAGACAGGGTTGTGCCGAGGCTCAGGTGGTTTCCTTTTGCTTTTGTAATTACAGTATTAGTCTACAGTCATGCCAGCAGCTCTCTGTGGCTGATTTTCAGCAGCCATAAGGTTTACAAAATTCACCATCATAGTTTGCTGTGTTAGCATGCTAACATACCCTAATTAACATACGGGACAGCAGGTATTTAGTCACAAAGCAAAGTATTGGAAAATATGATAATGGTCTTAGATGAAATGTCTAAGTTCCACCAAAGTTATTATAATGTGTCCTGAGGGGAACATGAAGGCTTGTACCAAATTTCATGGCAACCTATCCAATAGTTGTTGGACCGACCATCTTCCTGATCCATAGAACCGTCCATTTATTCACGTCGAGTGAAGGTTGGGTCAAATAATGACACCATATATGGATGATGTGTCCTCCACTTATAAATGTACATTTACATTTACATTTACATTTAGTCATTTAGCAGACGCTTTTATCCAAAGCGACTTACAGAAAGGGGAACAATCAAGGTTAAGTGCGATAAGAAGTGTTTGCGCAGCAATAAGTGCTAGTGACGATTCTTTAAGTGTAGATTTGTCATGTAGTGCTAGGAGAGAAGGTGCTCTCTGAAGAGCTGGGTCTTCAGGAGTCTTTTAAAGTTAGAGAGTGACGCCCCTGCTCTGGTAGGAAGTGGTAGTGCGTTCCACCAACGGGGGACAACGTGAGAGAAGAGTTTGGATTGCCTTGAGCGAATGGGTGGCAGAGCCAGGCGTCGTTCGGTAGAGGAGCGCAGCGGTCGTGAGGAAGCATATTCCTGTACCAGGGCGTTCAAGTAGGTAGGTGCAGTACCAGAGACAACTTTGTAGGCAAGCATTAGAGATTTGAACTTAATGCGGGCTGCAACAGGTAGCCAGTGGAGCTCGATGAGCAGCGGGGTGACATGTGACCTTTTGGGTTGGTTGTAGACCAGGCGCGCCGCTGCGTTCTGGATCATCCTAAGTGGTTGCACTGTGCGGGCTGGGAGACCCGTCAGGAGGGCATTACAGTAGTCTAGTTTTGAGATGACCACAGCTTGTGTCAGGAGCTGAGTAGTATGTTGAATTAGGTAAGGTCTGATTTTTCTGATGTTGTAAAGTGCATAGCGGCATGACCGGGCAACTGAGGCGACATGATTGGAAAAGGTTAGTTGGTCATCAATCATAACCCCTAAGTTTCTCACCACCTTGGTGGGGGCGAGCCATAGGGAATCAGTTTTGATGTTGATGTCATGGTGTATTGTAGGTTTAGCTGGGAGAACCAGCAGTTCAGTTTTTGAAAGATTCAGCTGGAGGTGATGTGCCTTCATCCATGTGGCGATGTCTGAGAGGCAATCAGAGACCCGTGCAGAGATCAAGGGGTCATCAGGAGGAAATGACAGATACAGCTGAGTGTCATCAGTAGCAGTGATAGGAAAAGCCATGTGAGCGAATGATCGGACCCAGGGAGGTGGTGTAGATAGCAAATAGTAGGGGCCCCAGCACTGAGCCCTGGGGGACCCCTGTGGTGAGGTGATGCGAGGTGGACGACTGTCCAAGCCAGGATACGCTGAATGAGCGCCCTGTCAGGTAGGATTCAAACCAGGAAAGAGCCAAGCCAGAGATGCCCATGTTAGAGAGAGTAAAGAGGAGGATGCGATGGTTAACTGTGTCAAAGGCAGCTGATAAGTCAAGTAGAATGAGGACAGAGGTCCTCTTGCTTCTTTTAAGGCTTCCGTCACAGACAACAGGGCAGTTTCAGTTGAATGACCGCTCTTGAAACCAGATTGATTTGGATCAAGAAGATTGTTCTGTAGGAGGAATTCTGAGAGTTGTTTAGCCGCTGCCCGTTCAATAGTTTTTGATAGGAATGGTCGGAAATTGAATAAGATGTTTAGCCCTGTGATTGACAAACAACCTGTTCACGTTGTAGCCCGGCCTCTAGGATAGATGGATAAGCTGTTGAATTACATCTTATAGATATTTTGTGTATAAGAATATAAAAATCAATTGCTTATTGACTCCACGATTCTATGACACTCTGTAGAACTATTGGACAGGGACAAGGGTTAGATTCAGTTACAAGATTAAATACTTTTTTTTTCATGCAGTTCGGGGTTATGGTTTTTACATGCACTGCAGTCTATAGTTTGACACATACAGCATGTCTAGAAGGATTTTTAACCCTTTGCATTTGAATGACTGCTGACACTGGAGTGGATCACTGTCACTACATGTAACACACAATAACTTACCACTTCCGAAACATGGCACTTTGCCTCTCCCTACAGGAAACAATTAGCCATTACAGCTCAGTGCCACCAGCAGTGTAGTGACACTGTGGGTGTTTCCACATAAAGTCCAAACCAAACTCACTCTTCTAAGGGTGTTCTCACACTTGGTCCCTTTTAGCCCTTAAACAAACTCACAGCAATAACTTAGTATTTTTTGCGCATAAACACTCCAAACGAACTCAGACCCCTCTGAAGCAAAGGGTCTAAACACTGTGACAGACTGAGCAATCAGGGAGAAGGGCCTCGGTTAGAGAGGTGACCAAGAACCCGACGGTCACTTTGGCTGAGCTCCAGATATCCTGTGTGAAGATGGGAGAAATTTCCAGAAGGCCAACCAATTCTAGCAAAGGTTTCACTGAGGAGAAACTCTCTCTGGCCACTCTGCCACAAAGCCCAGATCAGTCAGCCCAGACCCGCATAAATGTAGAAACAACAGAGCACCTATTTCATGCTTGTGACACAATACAAAACTTATAGGAATCTCCTTATGACTGGCTGAGCTCCAAATCCATAAATACATTTTTCCTCTCTTTCAAATCTAGTTAGGACTCATGAATAACAAGAATACACCATTTCTAGCAAATAATAACATCATTAGAGCAAAATGTTATGTACATAAATCATCAAGATCAAAAGAAGTGGTTAGGAAGGGACATTCTTCTTTTCAAAAGCAGCATTTGTTCAAAGTGAAAGAATAATCCAAAGCAGTAAATGTCTGAGGACTCCAGAGGAACTATAGTTTGAACAGAAAGAGGGTCAAGGCCCCATCAGAGCTGAAGTAGACCATAAAGAGAAATGAGTCGTCTTTTAAATATACTCTCACAATGTGGACTCAAAAAGAACTGAGTTCTTTTTTTTCGTAATAGGCCTATCTGTTGGCTTATTTTGTATTTACTTAAGTAATTAGATGTTCCATGTTTGCAGTAGGCTAACCTCACTCCTGCAAATGTTATTGCATTTCATTCATTGCAACTGAAAATACCCTGTAATAATTTACTTGACACACCAGAAACAATATTAGTACTTTTGCTGAAAATAAAAATGCAAGATCGGCTTTGATGCTGCTGGACTCATCCTGAACAATGATTTTACTGTGTAAACTTGGAATCTGCAGGTTTAGCTCTCCTGTATGCTGTGCAGAAAAGCACTGAGGTGAATGAGGCTTCCTTGACATCGCAATGTCACATCAGTGTCCGATGGACAGTTTAACAACACACATTCATATAGGTTTATCATTTGTATATAGGTGTGTGTCCAGACGCCGGTGGCGATGATTACCACAGGGAAACACGTTGGCTGAAACCCCGTAGTTGCCAATTTTCTCCAAGTGGACGGAAGACTTGGTAAAACTAGCTCTAACAAACGGAATAAGTCCAACAGAATATGAAGTGCGTGCTTTTCGTGTTTGTGGATCTGCTCAGTAAATGTATTTTAGCCCACTATGTCTTTATTTGAGACAAAATCTTCTGTCTGGGTAGAGGGGAACACGTTTTTGTCATATTGCCAACAAAAACCGTTCAGTTTGAACTGTATTTGCATAAAGAGCATAACACATGTAGGCTACCAGGGTCACAAGCAGCCAAACAGGAGCCGGCGACACAACTAAAACAAACAAACTGAGCAAAAAGGGATGACTTCAGTCATTTCAGTCGCTTTTGAATTGTGGAGCATAGCAGCCGCAGGAGGCCGCCAGAACGACTCTAGCCTTGTCTTGAAACAATTCCCCGATAATTTTATGACAACATTTGTCTGATGCTTTCTGTCAAATAAAATAGTACGAAAATATATTAACAAATTTGTGTTTATAAGTTTGAATTAACCTACGCATAAAAATGCCAAACCAACTGACTCCTATGTCTTCATTTCAGTAAAGAGGCTGTTCAAACCCAGTTTGAGGTTTCCGAGGATACCCTGAAGGCACCATACTGTAGCGTGGCGAGGGCGGTTCGTGTGACGTAGAGCGCAGGCTTTGGCTGTTTATTGTTCCTGCCTCAGCACGGACAGAGGAAAACGGGCTAAGAAGCTGATAGCTACCTTTTTCACACGGTTCACGGTCGGTTTAACGAGGGTGTAACGGTCGAGACAACTGACTGTACAAACCAGGGGCCATGGCATATGCGTACCTTTTCAAATACATTATCATCGGAGACACAGGTAAACTGCAGCCAGCGCCAGCTACACTCCCAGTTAGCATTTAGCTAGCTTTTAGCGATTAGCTAGCAGAGTATTTCCGCAGTGTTGGTTGGTCCAATGACGTGGTAAAAGAAGAGACGCAAGAAGTGGGATGACAGCTCCAATTCTTCACCGTTATTACATTTCCATTGTAGTTCAAATACCCTGACAGTTACAGAAATTTACACACAGGCACCATGGCACAAGATTTCCAATACTGCTTTGGCATAGTAGTTGTTGACACCGGCAGATATGTGTCGGGCCTTTTGTCCGTTTGTGGCGAGGGTGGGGGTGTTAGCCACAGCTAACAAGCCCAGCTAACTGTCTAGCTAGCGTTTGCTATTTCACTAAATATTTAGCAAACAGCTGTCGCGGCTGTAGATCAATGATCCATTAGATCCTGACACACGAGACAGATATTATTATCATATGCATGTCTTTTTGTGGAGGTTGCATCATCAAATAACATAGTTTACATTAGCTAAGGTTCTTGTCAGAAAAGGCCAAAACGTCAAGCTGAAGCCTCCAATATTCCTTGAAATGGCGTAGAGCAGTTGTTATTTCTGACCGGATTTCTGTTGCACGAATTGGTCTGTGTGTTGAGTTTTCTATTCTGTACTTTTTACAGAATTGTAAGTTTTCCTTTCGTCCAGGTCATTATGTGGGAAACCAGTTGAGTAGTTAATGTTGTCATCTGTTTATTTTCAGCTAGTTGTCCTAATGAGGGGCATGCTCTGTTAACTTGCAGTGTGGCAGCAGGTGCATTTCAAAAGCTGTCACCTAAGCTAGAATAAGAAATGTAATGGGATGATATAATACAAGAAGCTAAACAAATAACTTGGGCCAAATATACAATCAGGATCCAAACAGGTGTTTTTAGTTAAGGAGAGGACATTTAAATTACTATTAAAGACTTTTTCATGCAGTTTTTTATATTATTAGAACAGAAGACTAAAAGCAAGAAAAATGAATATGGTGGTGGTTAATGAATATGTTGGTTAAGGTTTCACAGAGGCCCTCCGTGGGTTATTCATATCCATGAAAGTGTGATTTTGAGCTAAAATGAAGGCCTTGAAAGTTATTGAAAATGGACACTGGTCATTAAAAGTGCTTGAATTTGTATATTCTGTGCAATAATAGATATTGAAGGTTTTTTAGTAAATAGGTTATATACCACTATCTTTATGTGTGCAATAGACCACATAGCCATCATTGTAATACAGCATGCTTGAAGTGTTTAAACATTCAAGCCCCTCTCTCTTTGTATTTGTTGTCTGTGAGCTTCTGTAAAACCTGCTAGTTGTCATCATAAAAATTCTTAGTGGCTTAACAGTTATTAACCTTGATCCATGCCTCAAACTATGCTGTGAATTTCAGGGGAGTGGGTCTGAAAAGGCCTTGAATTTAATGTTTAATAAGGTGTGGGAACCCTGTTTACAGTGTTCATTTGTTAATTTGTGTTAAGTGATCTCTGGTGGGCTGCTTGTTTACTTCTGGGTTATTACGAAAGAGGTTCATGTTTTGCCTGCTGTTGCTGTTTACCTCAATAGCGTCTGCTGAAGAGAGCTGCAGACAAGGTCCTAGCTTGATTACATGTATGTCTAAACCAGAAATAGTCTATAGACGTCTCTGTGCATCTGAGCCATGTGTAATTGTTTAATTTATCAAGTATGGCCTGGGTTGACCCTACATGCATGTATCCAGATTTGCTATAAGTCTAACCTAAGTGAAGATGTGGTTATAGCAAAGTTTTAGTCAGAATCTTGTCTTTCCTGCATTGAGGAGGCAGTTTTTGATACCCAATCCAATACTCTGTCTGGCCATGAATCATACTGGACCAAGAGACACACTGGTATATAATTGAAGAGTAAATCTCAAAAAATGCACAAACCAGAGGAAACATTTCTTCCGCAGCTGTAACAGAATCGTTTCCATTACATTCCAGTTCTTGATATATCTAGTTATTGAGTTGTAATAATCACTTCTGTTTCCATGTTTTGAAAAAGGAAGACTTTTCCAACTTCCAGTTTTGGAAATGCTAATAATGAAACCTTAAGGCTTTCAAATCTGCAACTTTTAAAATTACAAGACCCAAAGCTGCAGGCAGACAAATATCTGGAGTCGGGGTTTGGTTAGAGTATGTTTGCTATGATTTGTATCAACAAAGAGATCAACAGTTGCGTTGGTTGAAATTACACATGCATATAACATAATCATATCTGTAGATCATATTAGGCAGGAAACTAGCCTATAGAGTGTGCACGTGAGCATTAGTCTATGTATTACAATGACTGTGTGTGATGCACGTTGGTTCTGATGATAAATAGTGTTTCGTCAAATTATCTAATTGTTTGTGTTCAGTCAGTCAGGTTCTGTTAAACACTGGACTTTGAAGCTGTAACCAACAAATCTTTGGAATTTTCATTTATAATTGACTAAAATCTTAAAGGTAATTAAAATATTAGAATTGATGATTTTTTTTGACTAATAGTTTATAAATGCTAATAGGACTTTTTACTAATAATACTAATAATTTACTAAAAATAATAGATTCAGTATTGACCCTCTGTATATAGTACATCATCATTGATATTTGGAATGAAATTTGGATGGAAAGCCCCTTTTAGGAGGAGAAGAACTGATGACAGAATAAAGAGACTCGGTCACAGTTGTAATCCAAATAGCCTCCTACCACCTTTTGCTTTAGAGGTGTGACTGCAGAAATGTTGCTGGGTTTTACAATTGGCTTTACATGATCAAATCTCTTATTTAAATTCATTCCTTTTATTTTGTGTCTGTTGTTGTTTGTATTTTTATTTTGCCCTTTGGCACCCATACATTATCTGTCAAGTCCTTATCCTGCAGACTAATGGAGGATCACTGGTTGTTACTTTGTACAGCCAGGTGTTATCTGCCTTTCATTATCTGATGCTTGTCATAAGCTACAGTAGTTTAACATATTCCAGGTGGGTGTGTCTGTTTGTACCCTAGTAACTGCCATGTAGACACATGGTACACCAAAGCAAATAACTGTATATCCTCATTTAAGACCAGTAGCCTCAAAAAAATCTCTGCTATCCATGCTGGTCCAGCTGATTGGCAACTGATGCTTCATGACACAAACCCACTCCAGAGGCCTTGGTTTTCCCTCATTTCCCCTCAAGGTCACAGTCTAACCCTTACCTGCACCATGGCAACAGTTGTCCTTATCAGCTGTCCGTGTGATGTGCTGTTGAGAGAGATGCTGATGAGTTGTTGTGATTTTGGTTAGCTGGTTGTCCAATAGGACTAGTTGGAAGTGCAGGGGAAAATCCCATCCTTTGGTTTATCCAGCTGGTTTAGATGTGTGATAATCATTAGCACACTGCACTCAGAAAGCCAATTCCAGTAAAGCTTTAATGCACAGGCAACATTTTGTGACAGAGGAAGAAAAGCCCTTTCTTTCAGTATTTTTCTTTATTCGTATTTGTTTATTTGTTTCTTAGCCACATACAGTTTTGTTCCCAGGTGCCTTTCCAGGACCAGTACTTAGACCACTTTTCTACTACTCTTTGAGAACATCATATCAGTCAGATATTTAATTAGGTTCTTACACTGTGCAGGTGAATCTTTGTGACAAGTGATAACTGGTGTAACTGGGAAGTTATAATCCAAAATATTCCTCTTCATATCACTGTTTGCTGGTCATTTTTAAAACATATACACATTCATTTAAAACAGAGGGGGCCTGTAGTGAAACATTTTTATAATAAGAGTAACAAGTAAAACTGATTCACCATGTGTCATTCATGTTTTCTGGAATGTAATTAATAAAAAAGCAGCACTGACTGGGGCGTCCTGGTGGTCTAGGCGTTTAAGAAGCTGCCCATATAAAGATGTTTTCATGAAACACTAGAATATAAAAGTGAATAAAGTTATAGTAACTCAACCAAACAAAACTGAGTCTGTGTACACTCAACAGATTCTCCTCCCTCTAATGAGGCGCCTGAGCTTGTGTGTCTTTCAGTTTTGAAAGTTCTGGAGACGGTATGGCCACACCTGTAATCAGGCTGTTCTCCACAGAAAGTCTGTTTCTGTGCTCTGTGTTCTGAGCTGGGTCAAAACTGAGAAAGTCACTACACACAAGAATGTACACACAAAAGGTAAACGCTCCTTAAGTGCATATTGCCCCAAGCCATGATATTCCTTTTCCACATGACACGAGGATTGTGTCTGCATCTTTTCTGCATGTCATCTTCAGCACTTATTACCTTGAGCATAAATTCATCAGTTGCTATCAGCTGCTGCTCGTCTCAGTCACACAGGAAGGGTTCCTCATCCAGTGCAGTTTTGCAGCATTAGTAGTAGTAGAGTTCAGCAGGCGCTCTGACTGTGTAAAGGGTGGTAACAGTTTAGATCTCCATCCTCACATGACCTCTCCCACAGTTATAAATCCAGACCTTGCTTCTAAATACGCTCACTGTGTCATACATTTTCAGTTCCTTTGTCTTTGTCCTGTAGCGTTTGTTTTTTTTTTTCTTTTTTCTTTTTTTTTTGGCCAACAGTATCCATCATAACATTTTTTTTTCCAGCTTGGTCACTAGATCAGAGTTTTACTTGCTCCTTGTATATTTTCACTGGCCCAGCTTACAAAAAATGACAGTAACTCTTTTTTCCCCATAATTTGATAATTATACTGCAACACTTAAGGTAAAAAGACATTTCAGTGGTAAGTAAGAGGAAAATATTTAATTAAAGAATGCAGTACAGCACATTGTACGGATGCTGTCATCACTGATATTTCATAGCTTGTTATTACTATTATTGTCTGCTGACCAAAATCCAAAGAATTTCCAAATTGGGCTTTTTAAGTTGCTCAGAGTGGAACTCACTCTCTCTGCGGCCGCGTTGGGTTGTGATCACTGTGCCATCTTTACCCTGCGTTTGTTGTTGAACTGTTCACTCATTTCAGCTTGACCCACGTTTCATGTTCAATCAATGACAGTGAGGTTGTGGGACTCATGTCTTTAATGCAAGTTTCTTGCAGAACAAAATATGCTCATTCATGTCAGACTCTTCTTTAAACTGACAAATCATTGTCAGTTTAATACAGAGAGACTTTATTAATTTTCGTTGGAAAATTCATCAGTCTTGCCAACACAGCCAGGGTGCTCGGCAGTCATGTGTCTCTCTAAATGATTAGCTTCATGAAGTTGTTCAAAAATATTTGTCTGTAGAGAAAATATAGTGGCTGTGATGGACCCATAGTGGCACATGTAAATCCATACAAAGCAGAGTCCTGAAATAGTCAGTGTTTTGTCCATTTTTTCTTTCTTTTTTTCCAGCCCATTGGTCAAGTCTCACACTCTCTAAAGTAGGGTTTTTACATCGATTTTATAGTCTACTGTTAATGTTTTTTTCCTTTTTAACCACAATGTGAGGCATTTTTTAAAATCGTGCATAATTATATGCATGGTGAACCTTTTTTTTTTTTCTTCAAAATACCTGAGCTACTTCTTAATTTTCCGTGTACCTCTATGGTAACTGCAGTAAAACCCCCTGGGCAAAGTGTATCACCAGTTGGGAGTCACTGATCTACTGTGCTGTAAATAATACTTAAAAATGTAAGGAAATAATTTCTTTTTTTTCTTAAGCCAGTGGCCTGAAGATAGCCTGTCCACAGATCTGTTTGGTAGAGAAACTAAACAGAAAATTGTAGTCTCTATACCTGAGTAGACTCATATATTTGTATTATATTCAACATTGCCTGTATGGCCTGCAAATTTCAATTAATTTTAGTCAATTAATCAATTAACTAAATCAGTTAGGAACAATTTTAATGATTGATCAATCATTTTGACTCTTTTTAAGAAAATCTAGCAAAAGTCTCTGGTTCAAGCTTTTCATAAACATTTTCTGTGTTCCTTCAAATTTTATGATAGCAGACTGAATTCAAGAAAATATTTGACATCTTAATTAGTACTAAAAATAATCTTACTTTGCAGCACTACACGTTCTCCCCTAAAATTCATAATTACAACAGCATCGTTCATGGAAACCAGCCACCCAGTCACTTGGCTGCCTTTTTGTTGTCTGTTAGCCCAGCCGGTTTTCCACACTTTGAATCACCTCTGCATGATAAGCGCTTCTGGTGTGGCGTCGTTATTACCTCAAGCAGCGGCTGTAGGAAAGACCTTGCATTGTAACATGTTACACATATCATCTAATTATGTGATCATAGCCACTCTCACCAATTTGAGAGCACAGCAGGCTTTGATTGTGGGCTGCTATAGATAGTTTGCTCATGCTGTTCACCACAGGCGTCACACGATAATGCTGGAGTGGTCTGGCGACTAATTCAGCTAATTGGAAAACTGTTTCCTCTGTTTGCTGTTGAGCATTGATAGTAGATAAGTGTATTATAAACAGGTGCCTGTCGACCACATGCACAAGTGTGATGGAGAAGACCATTACGTGATTGTAACATCTCTATATAGCTCCTTGTGATCCCTCCATCGTTCCATCCATCTCTTGTGATCATCATCACACAGTTCCTGCCTAGCAACACCACTGCCTGGCAGTGGTAACCCTTAGAAACCTTGAAGGAGAAGACCACGTTCCTCTCTGTCGTCTCACTGGATCTCTGTCAGTCTCTCTTTCTGGCCATTTCATTAGCACTCTCTTCTTTTGCATGCACTCCTTAACCTTAAATCCATAACCCTAACCCTACCCTAGAGCCAAATCTGCAAAATGAAAATTAAATAACAATTTTCTGTTTTGTACTCCAGACTCTGGGCCTGTAAATTCTCTCAAATAAACATAGCAAGCGGTCTCGGTACAATACAACAGGCCCAGAGGCGAATACAGGGCAGTCAGTGGCATGTTTTGATAAACACATCAGGACTCTCACAGGCTGAATTCACTGCTGGTGGATTATCTTTTTCCAGTTAAAGTGCTCTTTTAATTGATGTAAATAGACACACCCGTGCTTCTTTTGTTTCTTCTTACAACATACTTGTCAACATTAACAGTTAATACTTTCACAATGGAGGTTATGTTTTCACCCGTTTTTATCAGTAGGATTATGCATCACTTGACACTATGAGAGTAGTTTTCAGCATTTTTGTCAGTTTCTCAGGAACCTCGTGTGGATCTTGATATAAATATTTATGATGTTGAGAACCGACTTTGTAGAGTTTGGTGCAGGACTATTTGCTCTACAGAGTGCCATGCTGTTAGCTGGCTGTAATGCCTCCGGTAGGGGATGGGTGATATTCATTTTTTTTAATCATATTTTCTCGCCACCCCCTACTATAACTCCGACCAATTAGTGATTTAAGCCGTTGTTTGTTTTTTCAATTCATCTGACAATTGTTCTATTGTGAAAAATAGTGAAAAATGCCCATGAGCCCAGAGACCAAGGTGATAACTTTAGATGCATTGCTTTGTTCAAGAGTCAAAAACTCAATATTCTAAACTAAAACTAAAACTGTGTAAACCTGTTGTTTACAAGAACCTCCAAGAACCTCCAATTACACCAATCACCAAAACAAATTCCTTGTATGTGGAAACATACTTGGCAATAAAACTGATTCTGATTCTGATTCTGATATTCTACAGTATTTGATATATTTATATATGGAATAACTATATTCCCTTTACAACAGAGAAGGCTGAGTCTCACTTTTTACAAAACTGAAACCAGAAATTGGATTTTTGTTTAATCAGTTATCAAAATGGTTGCAAGTTTCTGTCGCTTAGGTTGTTTCAGCTCCACCCCCCACTGTGTTTGTACTAAAAAGACTAAAGTTGGAAAAGAGTCACTTGACTGATAACTACTGACCTTTCTGATAACTACTGAAACCAACCTTTTCGACTAAGCTTTAGAAATATGTTTTGTGGAGGACTGTGGATCTCCCCATCACTTATGTTGTATTTTTGTTGTAATTTTCATTAGGAATTGATCTTTCATCTGCAAAGACAAACACGAAAAATATTATACTGACCAATAACTCACATTCCAAGTATTCAGGTATTTTATTAAGATACATTTGAGACTATGTCTATCTATCCTTTGTTTAAGGGATTGAACAGTGTACATTTTTATAGTACACTTGTGTATTATAAAAATGTACATTGCTGTTTCAGCAGTGTTTCAGAATCAGATTACACATCCTGAAAATAAGAATGTTTGGATGTGTTCAGTAAAGAGTTTACTGCCTTAGGATGAACACTAAGTTGCAGTGGAGCTGCTGCATCAAACCTGTTCAGTGTTTTTCTATTGCTTCAGTGTTTTTTTTTTTTCTTAGCTTGTGCCTTCTTACTATCTTTGATCTAATGGCTTGCAAGAATCTATTGGTTCTGTAGACATATAGCATTTCTGCATAATTTCATAATGCTATTAAAATTTGTTTTGGCTCAATAATTAGATTAGTATTTTTCATCATCTGTCTTTGTAATCTAATGTTCCACTGCATTTTTTTAAAAACTGAATTATGAAAACTAATTAAAGCCAAACATTGGAAGTTAAATACACCAGGCAGCTATAACCTTAGCCCATCTGAGTGTTGGATCTGTGGCACTCTGCAACATTCACAACTGAAATCATACGTAGAATGGTGTTAATGATGAGCAGATTCACCAAGAGCCTTTTGGAAAAACAACAGTGACATTACACGTACAAACAGGCTGACTGGTCAGTGAGCTCAAGTTAACTGAGCTGACTCATGCGATGTGGAAGCTCCCTGCTGGGGCTGTTTGGCCTGGATGTTGACTTCAGTGTTCCCTTATTAAACTTTATTTAATTATATGTAAAAGTCAGTGATCATTGTTGTGCATTTGTTACTTCCTGCAGAGTGTGTCTCTGCTGTGTGGAGTAAAGAACTTGGAAATGTAACAGATTTTATAATGATGAGTGTGTACGTGCTTGTGTGTGTGAGAGACTATAATGCTCTGCATCAGACACTCTCTAACGTTGTGTGTTTGTCTTTCAGGTGTGGGGAAGTCATGTCTATTACTACAGTTCACAGACAAGAGATTTCAACCAGTTCATGACCTCACCATTGGTAAGAGAGCACATCCGACATGAATGCAACACCATCACCAGAAATGTATTTATTTTGAATCAATGAAAGACTGTTGTTGTGTTAGTACAGGGGCCTGTAGTTTCATACTAATTTTTCAGACAGTGCAACACATAAGTTTAAGAGTTCATGTGCAGATACAAAACAAATCACAGCCGTCAGGAGCTCTGTTTAATACGTTACATGTCTGATGAGCCATTAGAAATTTTTCAATATATTTCAGAACACGCACACTAATTCCTTTATGTGCATTTTGGTCAGTGTTCAGACCCCTTCAGTTTTTTTTTTTACACTTTATGTTGCAGCCTCATGCTAAAATAAATAAAAAATCATATATAATCATAATGACAAAGTGTAAACAGAATTGCAACATCTTGCAACATTTTTCTTTGCAACATTTCAGAAATTGGAGGCGCCTGAGCTAAATTCCAATTACCACAGCAAAAGGTCTGAATACTGTTGATGTCAGTGTGATATTTCTTCTTTAATAAATTTGCTGAAAAATCTACTTTAACTTTGTCATTATGTGGTATGACTGTAGATTGATGATTGGAAAAACTATACATATACTTTTTAATTTTAGCATAAGGCTGCAACATAAAATTGAAAAGTGAAGGGGTGTGAACCTTTCTGGATGCACCGTATATATTTATGTAAACATAGAAATAGAGATCAAATAATAGAACATTGGTGAAATGGAAGGAAAAAAATCCTCTTCAAGATATTTTGCTGTAGGTAGACAGGGCATGCCACCATAGGTGCAGACAATGAAGATCCTTTCCACTTTTATTATAGGGAATTGATTGTAGATTGATGAAAGAAAAATGTTTTCTTTTATTATTAGCATAAGGCTGCAGCATAGCAAATTGAAGGGGTCTGAATACTTTCTGAATGCACTGTAGCTTCCATTTCCTACCAGCTGATGACACACAACAGTTCACGTCGTCTCATTTCAGACACACATTACAGAAGGTGAATAATGAGATGATGCTTTATTATTCCAGCAGTTAGCTTTCTCTAACTCCCATTCTTTTGTTTTGTCTTTTTGTCTAGGTGTGGAGTTTGGAGCGAGGATGATCACTATAGATGGCAAACAGATCAAACTGCAGATCTGGGATACGGTAATATGTCTATCATCGTCTCTTATTCCTGCGTCAGTGAAAACACCTGAAAAAAGTGAAATTATGTGACGGGTGTGGAGTGTATTGAAGTTTCGGGATGCATTCGTTCTCTTAAACTTAAAATGTTTTATTTTAATGAAAAAATGAAGTAAGGTGGTGGTAACACAATACCAGTTTTACCATTTTTCTATTTTGATTTGTTGTATTTTTCAAACTAAGCAAATGAAGAAGGGGTTAAAACCTTAAATCAGGGGTCTCGTAAGCTACCAGTAGTTCACCCCGTTTTACAGGATATAGGTATAGTCTGTACAAACCATGGATGCATAGTACAAACTTAAAGCAACACAACTTCACTCGCACCTAAATGAAACACACAGACATACCCACCCCCCTTCAGCACCAAATCATTATTTGACAGTTATGCTGTCAAATGAGTTATGCTGTCAAAGTTATTTACATCGGATATGGTGTAGGCGACAACTCTCCTGGATAACAGAACAGATAGAAACTAAACTTTTCCAACAAACAGGAAATATGTTACCATTGATTAAGTGAGTCAAGCCCCATTTTTTTTAGCCCATGTTTGTTTACATTTTGGAAAATTAAGTGTACCCAGTTAGCTATTTTAATTTCCTGTTTGTTATATACCATTGGATGGTACTGGATTACTTACTAAGAAGTTTCTTTTTTCTCTGATTTCTTAGCAGATTTATGGACGGTTATTTGCAATGGTGCTATCATGTCTGTGTGTTCAGGTTTGGCTAAATCATGACTCAAAAATTGACACTGATGTGACTGATGTGAGTTTCAGATGTTTTTGGTACAACTGTGAGTTTTGGATATTGATATTTGATGACATGTTAAATGATCTGTTTCATCTGATTTGGTTTGGAGATCAGTTTGAGTGTTTTGATACAATGATATCAGTAAAAATATATCAATATTGAATAAATGTAACCAGTAATATAAGACATGAGGAGCTTTCCGCCCCTTTTATGTCATCAAGGTAGCACTCAGAGTTAAAGTCCCCTGCCTTAAACTAATCAGATCAAATTTTGAGTGCATTCAACAACTTCAGATCAGTGAGGATAAGTGAATTGACCTGTGATAAAAGAATATGAAAGACTTCATATCTTAAAGGTATTTTATATGAAAACAATTCCTTATAGTATGGTTTGAATTATCTGCAAATTTAATCACTAATAAATACTTTAATAGTTGAAATGAAAATATCACTGAATTTGTTGCAATTGAGAATTTCATAGAGTGAAATTCAGACTACATGAATTCAAAGATGGTTTTCAAAGTCAAATATTTCAATGCAATAAAGTCAGTGGTATTTAAAGCTACAATATGCAAGTTCTGGAAATGAAGCTAATGCTAGCACGAGACTCAAAGGCAAACCACTCCACTGCTCCCACCCCTCCCTCTCACTGCTCCCTGAGGCTTCGCCTAGCTCTTCTCTGAAATCTCAGCTAATGCAATCTGAGTCCTTAATGACAGTGATACATGACTCACAGTTAAAGCATTCCACACTAACTAAATTCTGTTCATACTCTGAATTTCAACATGGATATTTGAGCTTAGAAAATAATACTTGTGTCATTACATGATCAGATAAACACGGTATCTGAAAAGAATTTAAAAAGTGGATTATAAATGATCACAAGAAGGCTTACTCATAATTGTCGTGCTCACATTGGCAGCGTCATCTTGTGTTAAAAACTCTATATGGAATTATTATAACATAATATATTACAGAGTATATCAAGAGGAAGATACATTACATATGGTCAAGAGAATGTAGGAGTTTAAAATGCATAGCTGACTGTTTTTTTTTTTTTTTTAGTTTATTTGTTTTTGTGTAATGAGGAACCAATCTCTTTTGTAGTGGCTCTTGCATCAAGCAGGTCAACTTCATATGGATTCTCCTTTACATCTTCCCCTGACCTTGTGATATTTTCCATGTAGGTCAAGTAAAAGTAATGAAGAAGGTGAAGAGGAATGTAGTGTTTTGTCCTGGATAGAGTGTATCTTTACAAGGTGTCCCGCGCCTGCAGTTAAGCTGTTGATCAGCAGATGGAGCCACAGCTCCACTGAAAATGCGTTGAGCAAAGGAGGCTCAAAGCAGTGATGTCAGTCCTGCTCCTCAGAGCTCAGACTGCTGCAGGTTTTCTGTCCTACCAGCCAGATAATCGTCTTCACCTTGCTGATATTAAGTACTGGATGGTCAGATGGTTGAAATGACAACCAGCAGGGCTCAGTGAGTATTCGCTTACTGGATTACAAATATACTGTACCACCACCACCACCAACGCGTGTGTGTGTGTGTGTAGCATGTGAGCCAGATGGCAGGCGGACACAACGATCCCTCTTTTCACCCTTATTTATCATTTATTCCCTTACAGCATTATGGCTGATTGCCTGCACCCTGAATGACTGACTGACTCTTACAGTGGCCACTTAACGTGGTGTTGGGTTCACCGGCCAGCCTGGCTGACTGGTTCTCTGGCTGACTAACTGGCAATTTAAATGGGTTCTTAGCTGACTGACTAACTAGCTGGCTGACTCAGTTGCTGATCAGTTGTCTAACCAAGTGACCAACTGCTTCACTCACCAGCAGACAGGGTTCCTGGATGACGAACTGGCAGCCTGGTCCACTGGCTTTCTGAGTGATTCACCGAATGACTGTTTCTGCCTGACTGACTGTCTGTCTGGTTTTTCAGATGAGGTCAGAGCAGTGCAGGGCTGCAGCTGCTAGGATAGAGCGCTGTTTTGTTTTCTACTCTGGCCTGGACGAAACACAGACAACATTGTTACAGTACAGCAGTCAGAGACGGGATGAATGGACATGGTGGGGGGGGGGGGTAAGAATTCTAGCTAGAGAAAGGACTCATAGAAAGAGGGGAGGTCCAGATTATTTAGAGAAAGAATGAAAAGATGAGTGGTGCAAGGAAGAGAGGTAAGGCAGTGAAGGGGTGATAAAGGAAGGGGGATGAAACATACAAGGTGAGCTGGCTAGACTGTCATGTATGTTGTTCTAGGTTTAATCCACACAACACTACAGATAGTGTGATGTGCCATTTTGTTTATAGATGAAACTGTGAGGGTAGACACACACTGTGACAGATAGATGGAGAAAGAAAAAGAGATTCTCCATTGTATCCAATTATAGGCTCTGTTCTGTCCTGTCCTCTCCCAGCTGACTGAAAACCTGGGGTTGGACTCTGGATAATCAGGACCGGTGCAGAGCACGTATCTGACTGGACTGCATCTTTATGATTCCCAGATGACCATGACTGGTGGGAGAATGTGCTGTAGGACTGATATCTGGCCTGTTAAGCCAGAGTCAGACTCCAGCAGCAGCAGGGCAGAGAACTAAAGGATCAGCACTCTGCTGTGGTCATTTCAATTATTCAAATTTCAATTTCTGATTATGAATACATCAATATAGATTGAATCTACTAGTCCCTTGAACTCTACTGGAGGAATGGAACGCAGTTCTTCCAAGAGATATTCCCTCAGATGGTGTTTTGGTGATGGTGTCTTAACACATCGGCCCATCACCTTCCACAGGTGTTTAACTGGGTTGAGATCTGGTGACTGACGGGGACGTTTTCATCCTGTTTCTCTGCTCAATTTTTCAGGTTTTTCCTTTAATCTGTCACCGTCTGTTTATGTTCCTGCAGGCTGGTCAAGAGTCGTTCCGGTCCATCACCAGGTCTTACTACAGAGGAGCTGCAGGAGCGCTGTTAGTCTATGACATCACAAGGTAACATCATCAAGGTTCATCATCACCCTAAATATTTCAGAAAGGACATTGTTATTAAATAAATATTTATCTAAAAACAGCTGGTTTTCTTAGTTGATCTTGGTCGGAGAGTTAAGATGAAGCCTGCACTTGCTGTCGCACTGTGCGCACACAGGTGTGCAGACACGAGCGCACCTGTGTGTTACGAGGCACATGTGTACACACACATGTGTATCTGCATGGCTGAGATGTACAATTCACACACAGGTGCATGTGCATACACACATGTAGTAATTAATCACATGTGCACCTCATCCTTCTGTGACCCTTTTGACCCCCTATAATGCCGGTATGTGTGTGTGCGTGCGTGCGTGCATGCATGTGTGTGTGAGAGGTGCTTTATCTGTGACGTCTCAGTGATGTTTCAGTTTTACCAAAGTGCCGTCAGACTGAAACCAGAAATCTGCTTGTTTGAACAGAAGGGACACCTTCAACCACTTGACGACCTGGTTAGAGGACGCTCGCCAACATTCCAACTCAAATATGGTCATCATGCTCATTGGCAACAAGAGGTAAGATCCTTTTTGCAGCAAGATACATGACATAGTGGCAGCTGCAGTGGTGTTTAAGAGCATTTTGCTGTAAATGGTTTGTTCAACATTTGTCCAAGCAGGCTGGGAGGCAGTTATGTCTTCACTCTGTAGTTACCACTCAAAGTAAATCAAACAGTTCCACACTAATTTAAATACATAATTTTATCAATTTTACATAAGGAATTCAGCTCTGCAACAAATCTAAACTGGGTATTCACTCTTTGCACACACTGCACTTCTTTGGACACACCTGCTGCCTGCTTTGCTAGAGCGTGGCAGTTGCGTCACTAACCTGCGGCAGCTCGCACCCGCGTATGTGTGTATTCATACCGCCCGGGTCTGCTGCATTGCTGCTCCTGCCAGCTCCATCTTTCTACATTGAGTTTGCCTTAGAAATGGCCATCATACTCAAATGTTGGATTTCTTTTGATTATAAACTTTCTTAACCTTATTTACCCTTGTCCAGAACAAGACGCAGAGAGAGAGCGAGTGAAAGAGAGAGAAAGAGAGAGCACTGATAAAATACTGCTCTTCATCTGTTAAATTAATGACATAATATAATTATAGCTTACATTAGGTTTCTGCTATGACCATGTAGTGTATGTGGCCTCCACTCTCTCCACAGGCAGCTACGATGGTTAAAATGGTTAAAAAATAATATAAGTATATGTATGTATATTTTTTCATGTCTATGTCATATTCAGATTCAGCCTAGACATTAAAACTACAGTAAAAGGTGACAGTTTAATGTAATATTGCTGCCGTGATGTCTGTTTCGTAACATCACACATGAAAAATAGACAAAATCTCTGCATCACACGATGCAGCAGCGTGAGACGCACGTGTCACTCAGGCAGTGGGTCTGCTCTAACCTGTTAACATGGGCGCTGAAAGGAAAACCAAGATGTTCAGCTGCCATGCACACACCACACAGCCAGCGTGTTCTCATCCTTAGACTGTCTAAATATTAAGACAATACAGAGGATGTGACCTTGATGTCTCTCAATCTGCAGGTCTTACAAAATTGAATTTAGTTTCCTCCAAAAAGCCCTTGGAAGGTTTAAAAAGTCTGAAATTTACTTTTTTTTAAAAAAACAACAAAAAAAACCTCTCAAATATTTTCCCTTGCCTGATACATACAGGAATGTTAGTTTTTGTGTATGATTGTGGGATGTCGAGAGACATTTGACACCTATAAAATAAAAGTGAGACAGTTGTTGTGACAGCTGATTATAAATGCAAAAGGCTGCTTAATCTTTTTGACCTGTAGCAAACATGGCGTCATTACTGCTAGCTACAGTGGTTTGGAAGTTTTCTTGTGTCATTATGGCCAAGTGGCAATATTAAAAGTAAGTTGAATGAATTAGTCATTTTTGATTGGTTTGGGTTTGCCTCAAGTAGAATCCAGCACAGTTCTAGACGCATCTCAAGGATAATTAAAGCCAACAGGATGCACCTCATTTGGAGGGCCACAGTGAGGGCTGTGAATACTTCTGTAAATAAGAGATCTCAGCTTTTGATTTTTAAATAAATTTGCAAACTTCTAAAAACATATTTTTACTTCATTATGGGTTATTGAATGTAGATAGATGGGCAAATGGCAGTTTTATTCATTTAAAATTAAATCTACAACACAAAGTGTGCAAAAAGTGAATGGGTATGAATATTTTCTCTTTTCAAATCTAAATAAGGGAGTTCACCTCTACACCAAAGCTCAACTAGTTATTGACACAGCTCACGCTGTACCAGGGGTTACATAGGTGTTATGAAAGATAAAGAAAAATTATACAAATTATCTAAAAAAAATGCTGTTGCAATTTTATCTTAAAAACTAGCAGGTTGATTCATATATCTATCAATGTTTGGTTGGTAAATTAGCATCAACTGTAATTTTACATGGGGGGTTTAGTCCGGTAGCAACAGAGGTTTTTAGTAAAAACAACAAAGTTATCTTTACCTGCTGTTATCTGTCATATGTCAGCATGAAGTGAAGCTTGGATCCTGGTGAAACACATTAGAGAAAAATGGTCATTTATATTATAGTATTCCAGTGATCCTGGCTTGAGTTATCTCCTTCTACAAATGTGTGTTTTCAGTGACCTGGAGTCAAGGAGAGAGGTGAAGAAAGAAGAAGGTGAAGCATTTGCCAGAGAACACGGCCTCATATTCATGGAGACCTCAGCCAAGACTGCCTCTAATGTCGAGGAGGTAAAAACACACACAGATTTATCCATGCATACAATCATTTCAAACTTTATGCTTTGATTTAGGCCACATTTCAAAAGTGACAACTTGCTTGAAAATCTATCTTAAAGGGGACATATGCTTTTCTGAATTTTCTCTCTCTTGTATTGTGTTCTATAGCTTTTTGTGCATTTAAATACTCTACAGAGCTGTGAGGCTCAAAGTTCCCGCCAAAGGGAGTTACTCTGTCAGGGCAAAACCTAATTCTCTAATTTGTATGAAACACCTTGTAGGGGATCCAAACCTTTCTTCCTGGACCTATTGACTTAAATACATTTCTTGGTGCTGCCTACCTGCAAGCTGGACACCATTACACAAGGCACAGCACGTAACTACTTACAATGAAGAGTTTTCTTTAGTTTTGTAGCCAAAAAGACACTTGTTTTCTCAACCATCTGGAGAACTCTACTTCATTCTTCATTATTCCCTCCACTGCACCAAACATTATAGTGTGAGCCCGGCTCTTCACGGAGGACTGCTTTAGAAACCATGCACCGTCAGACGCCTTATTTTTCCAATGCTTATTTCTATAGTTTAAACTTAATGTGGCCGAACAGGGGACTCGGGCTCACAGCCTGTAAGTCTGCTACATCATTGTGTTAAGCCATTGTGGCTTAATTAACTTAACTTAAATTTACTTTGTTGTGTGGCCACAGTCACGTATATACGTTGGACTGATTCACTGAGCTTTTGTTGTTTCTTCCGCTATTTCAGAGGTCTATCAAGCAAGCGACAGAGCCTTTGAAACTTCCTGTCTGAACTTTAATAAAAGCTAAAAGCTTGTTTGAACTATAGGGTTAGGGTTAGGGTTAGAAAAAAAACAAACATTCTTGTGCTTTAATTGTGTAGACAAAATCGCTGAAGAGGAAGTGATTCTGTGGGTAACTTTTACTGCTATGATAGAGATCTATTGTAGAACCAGGCGCTGTGCGCTGCTCCTGATGTGACACAGTCTGTCATTCACTCTCATCGTGGATAAAGTATAATAAGCATCTTCAGGTGGGAGGAGATTTCTGAGATATTTCGACATGAGCTACATCTATCTATCTATATTGTAAGATTAAAAAAATCTGATTATCAAAATAATCTGGCAGGCCAGATATTATTGCTAGCGGGCCAGTTTTGGCCCTGCAGGCCACCAGTTGCCAGCCACTGCTATACATCATTAGTTTGGATAAATTATCCACAATTTAACCGCTGACTTCATTTTTCAGTTACTAGAAACACTAAAGTATAATTCATTCAGATTTACCAGCATCATAAACCAGCAAGATGGTGAAGCAGTGTTTACTGCCTGCCTTTGGTGGTGAAGTCCGACTGTCTGTTTATTTCTCCATTATTTACATTCCTTAAGTCTGGAAGAGTCCACAGATAAAACAATCAAAAGGGTTTTTAATTCAAATATTCCAAGTTCTGAATATTGTCACGTGAAGCCTATTGCAGACTGTTGAGCTACTTGATTTGTAGCCGCTCTCTTGACATTTCTGCCTCTTCCCTCCTTCTGACTGACTGACAGTGGGTACGCTTGTTTTCCTGCTCCAGATCTCCAGGTGGATCGGGGCGATCATTTTCTTGTTTAAAATTGGACTCTGGCTCAAACCGATAAGGCAGAACCGAAGCCTAACAGCTACAGCCGTTTGTTTACAGCAGCACATGGACAGAACCTGTAGTTGCTATGGTAGTTGCTGACAGGCTGACCAATCAGAGTCCAGTGTGCTCTGAGAGTGTGTGCTCAGAGGGGGGAGGGGTGCCTTAATGATCCCTGAGCGCTAACAGCGCGTTTCACACAGAGGCTAAGTAGAATACTGTACAGAAGACAAATAATGTCTTTTTGGAACATTGAAACTTGTAAATCTATTTTAGCAGACAGCAAGAATAAAATGATGAACATTAAAAGTGACCATAATAGGTCCTCTTTAAATCTAATCTTCTCCTCGCAGCCGTCACTAAACAGCTTTTTCCTCGCATATAAATCTTTTCTTGTAAGAAGGGCAACACCAGAATGTCACACATTATTTGCTGTTTCACCGATATTAGTACTGCCTGTTGACATCTGTAGCTTTAGCTAGTCATCTATTTTTCAAGCACAATGCAAGCACAGAATGAATCCACTGAGGACTCTAATACATGTTTGAATATGATACATGATTAATGTCAGGAAGTGTTTACAATCAGCAAACCCTCTGTAGGTTTTGATGGGGTTTTGTCATTAGCAAATTGTTGAAGAAGGTTATTGATAGTTGAAGTTGTATTGTCCCATACTGCTTGTGTATTAAGAATGGAAGCTGTTCCATACTTTGATACGATGAGTGTAGTAGTAGTGAATTCTAATGTCTTTGGGGATCTAGTGACTTTTGTTTTCGTGCCACCATCAGGTCAAAATCTCAGCTTGTCGAGACTAATTACCAAATGTCGTCATGCTAACGTGCTAAAGTGAGATGGTTAACATGTTACACATTATACTTGCTAAACGTCAGCTGTTTACCACCTCGATGGCCCACATATACTTCCACCTGATCTTCCTTTCCACACTATTCCATTACGCCACCTTTTTGCAGAGGAAAACTTCTTTTGCCCACCTTGCAGCCTCCTCCTGACGGCATGCTTCACCACCATCTGTCACTGTTCTGGTGCTAATCTATACATCCAAACACACACACACACATACATATGCAGACCTTTGGGACTCCCAAGGCTAAACCAGAATTAATGAGACCCCCAATGTATGTGAACTGCCCCACCGGAATTGTGATGTAGTGAATTAAAATCAAATCATATCAAAACAAATCAAAAGAATCTGTCTGTAAACAATTGTTGGAAAAATGATTTGTGTCATGCACAAAATAAAATGACCTTACTGTCATCATCAAAGCTGAATGATCTTCAAACAGCATCACACACGATAGCAGCGCTGGCCTATTTACAACAGGTTTGTTCACTGAAATCAGAAAATCGAGTGTCGCTGAGTGCTCCTGGATGTGTATTATGAATGAACGTATTAGTACACAAACAGTGACAAATGCCACATTACAGTCTTGAAGAGTGAGTTGTGATGAACGATAGAAAATCAAATCAAATTGTTGTTTTTTTTGTTGTTGTCACTATCTTACCTACTGTAACGTGCATGAAGTCGATGTGTCCTCTGAATGGACTGTCATCACACTTGGAGCAAACCTCCTGTTGACCTGTAGCATCACAGCTCACCGTGCTGGAGCCTAACCTTGCCTGCATCACATTAGCATCCTGACCCACAGTTAGCAGAGGGAGCACATTGCTCCGCCTCTTGCAGCGACACACCCCTGGTGTTGTTGTGTGTAGTGAATGCATGCCGTTGTCCTTGGGGACCCCTTTCTCTCTTACCCAGTCACATAAATAATCCCATCCTACAGAGCACAGCCCGTTAGCCAAGGGCACCACAGTGTGCCTGCGTGCATGTGCATGTACGTTTACACACACACACACACACACACACACACACACACACACACACACACCCTCCCCCTCCCCCTCCCCCTCCCCTCTAACCTTTTGCCTGGCCTATATCATGCAAAATCACACCCCCACACCACTGTTGAGTGGAGCTTTGAGGTGCTCTGGGGTTAAGATGAGGGGGGAGGGTGTGTGTGTGTGTGCACACGTGTGTATGTTATGATTAATTTGTCTCATTAGTGTCCTCTGAATCCTCCTGATATTGCTCCTCTCCTCCCTTCCCCTTATCTCTCCTCACTCCATCCCTTCTCATCCCTCCTCATCCCTCGATGTCCATCATTTGCTCTTTACCTCCCTCCCATCCTCCATAATCTCCCCCCTCTCATTCTCTATCCATTTCCTCTTCCCACCCCTTAACCAACATGTCTTCCTCTCTCTTCCCCTCCACTTCTTCCAGCCTTCTTCCAGTCAGTTCTCCCTCAGCTGCTTCCTCCCCTCCCCCTCCCCCTCCTCCTCCTCTTCCTCTTCCTCTTCCTCTTCTTCATCTTCCTACCTCTTATCCATCATCTTCCTTTCTTCAGCAGTATATCAACCACTTATAGTTCATACATATTCATAACCTCCACTCTACCTCCAGCGGCATCCAGCAGCCAATCAGTGTGCTGGCTTTATCATGAGGGTCTGTGGGTGGACACTAGGGCTGATGGGATGGTCCTTAGAGAGAGAGATTCCTGTAAGCGTCTTCCCCATCATCTCATCTGTTCATCTTTCTTTACTTCTGTCAGACCCTATATTTCTGTGTTTTTTTTTCCTTTTACCTCCTCAGCGCCATTGTTTTCTTCTTTATTTTTTCCACTGATCTCATTTTACATTTTATTCCTCTTATCTTATTTGCTGCTTCTCCTCTTGTCCTATTTTTCTTTTCTCTCTTCTCTACTTTTATTATTCCTTAAACATTTTCTCTCCTCCCCATGTGTCTCTTTCCTCAGTTTTTTTCTATCCACCTTTACAGTCTACACACACCTGAACTTAATATTTCAGTGAACTTGTGAAGGAAGATGTGAACAAAGGAAGGATGCAGTGATGTGCTGAAGGGAGGAAATAGGACAGAGTTAACAGGGCAGGAGTCTATTTCCGACAGGGTGTCAAAGAGGAGCTCAGGACGTATTTTCAGTTCTACACGATTCCATTAAAGAATCACACATCTTTTCGTGGCCTGAAAACATGCGCCTGTGAAGGAAGCTGAATGTGCTGTTTCATTGTTTCTCCATAGATTGCTGTGTGTGTGTGTGTTTGTGTGTGTGTACTTGTACTTGCTACATAGTAAGCCTAAACAAAACTAAAAAAGTATGAGAGAGAGAGAGAGAGAGAGAGAGAGAGAGAGAGAGAGAGAGAGAGAGAGAGAGAGAGAGAGAGAGAGAGAGAGAGAGAGAGAGAGAGAGAGAGAGAGAGAGAGAGAGAGAGAGAGAGAGAGAGAGAGAGAGAGAGAGAGAGAGAGAGAGAGATATCACAGTGTGGTAAGGAAATAACTCAGCTTTTAATATCATATGTACACATGTAGCTCAGGTTCTCTATCCATACCAAAGGTTGTAGCTGCATTGTGGTCAACCTAGGCTAAACAACAACATTGTCATTAGCAAGGATGGAGGGAGGTTTGGTTTTCTCTGATTGATTTTCGTTGGTCTAAACTATGTCCAATCAGTTCAGTTGCCCTCAAGTGGACTAGACCCGACACACAATTTGGACTGTCACAGCGAGGGCTCTGAACACTCATGTAAATTATTACAGTTTTAATTTTTAATAGATTTGGGAAAAAAAATGTGGAAATGTGTTCATTTTGTCAGGGGCCAGCCTGGTGTGTTCTTCAGTGTCTGAATCTTGCATTGAATCTGTTTTGCATGGTGATGATGTGTGGCTTCTTTGTTAAAAATATTTTCATAAGGGCCGAGCAGTCTCATTTACAGGACTCATCATACAAATATGAACTGAATCTCCTCTCTGTCTTCCTCACTTCCTGTCTCTTTCTCAGGCTTTCATCAACACAGCCAAGGAGATCTACGAGAAGATCCAGGAGGGGGTGTTCGATATCAACAATGAGGTAAAACACACTGATCCCTCCCCTTTTCCTCCCTCCCCGAACCTATTCATTCTTGCTCTTTTTTTAGGCTGTCTTCTCCCTTCTTCCAGCCTTTGATTTCCTCTTTCTCCTCAATGTCATTTTCCAGCAGTGTGTGTGGTTTGCCACACTCCCTCTCTCCTCAAAAAGAGGGGAAAAAAACTCCTCTCTGCTTCCTTTGACTCCAGCCAAGCAAAACTCCCTGTGCACCTCCTCTCACCTGCTCTATTTTCCACACTCCACACTATTACTCTGCCCCCCCCCTCTCTCTCTCTCACTCTCTCTGTCTCTCAGCATCTGCCAGCTCATAAATTCCACACATCCCACAAGGTCTCAATCATTTGGTAAGAAAACAAACACGTCAGCCAGCCAGTCTGTAAGCTGCCTGTGCACCCAGTCAGTAAGTTTGCTATCCAGTCAACCAGATGGTTAGCTCCTTAGTGAAACAGCCATCCAATCAGCAGAGGCAAGACACCCAGCCTGTCAGCCAGTATATGTGCTGGTCAGACTACTGTACTTCCACATTAAGATTGCCAAATCAAAAAATGGAGTCTACTTGTGAAAATGTGTTTCAGCTTCTTGAATCTATTCTGTCACTTTGCATCACAGATTTTTTTTTCATTTATTTAACCTTTATTTAACCAGGTTTGTCCCATTGAGATCACAGATCTCTTTTACAAGGGAGACCTGGCCAAGATAGCAGCAACCCAGTTACAGTATTGAAGATTATCGTAGAATCGCACAGGAAGAATCCTTGCATTCAGGTGTTTTCCATCAGCTCTATTTTCCTCACCCACACTAAGACACACAGCTGGTGTTGCCAGATTTCTCCACTCAGAGACAGTTTCCCAGGAAGAAAAAACATCAGCTTAGCACCAAGGCAAAGGAAATAAGATAAATGAGTAACAATCACTTAAATTCAGAAATACTCATTTATGCGTCCACATGGTCGGGAGTGTCCATGAAGATTGAAATTTGTCATCTACTCATGTCAGTCCAAAATTATGATCCTACAGAACATACACGTGTGCAGAACGTCCTCATGCATTATGAAGAGTACTCTGTGCACGTGTTTGGTCAGCCCTGTCGGCACACTGCAGTCCTGCAGACATTCACTCCACTTGGCTCTGGTGTGCCACTTTTGATATGAATTCACCGTTATTGGTTCAGTTCTGTGAATTTAGAATTTCTTAACCTGAAGTTGAGTGCACATTGGCATTTTGCTTCACTCTATTCATTCATTCTGACATTGTGTTCATTTTAGCCAATTTTCTTGCAGTTTGTTTTGTCCTAATCAGTGACTAGCAGGTTGGGTTTCTCTCCCATACACATCATTTTCAGTCACAGAAGCTGCTGCGGCTGCTGCTAGGAGCAGGTAACTTAGTGTTTTTCACCTAGATCAAATATAAAATGTAGCTTTATGAGTTTATGAGTATTGATTGAAGAGTATTTTTGTGCATGGACTCACAACAACATGTGCAGCTGTGTTGATGTCCTCCATGCTTTTGGCATTTGTCATGAACAAAGGGAGGAAGGAAGGTAATGATGTTGATCACATTCTTAATCCTCACCACAAAGCTCTGATCAGTCAGCTGTTCCTCCACCTGAGTCAGTCGTGTCTGTCAGTGAGTACAACAACAGCTCTGTTTAAATCACTGAACAAATCTGAGACGTGTGCAGTGGCTCACAGGTCTGGAAACAGTCTAGCGTAATGCCACTGTTAGTGTGGAAGTTACGAGAGTCCTGATGGCTGTCCTCTTGTTATCCAGTCAGCACTGTCCAGACAGCTGGCCTGATGAGCATAAAATATACTTCCTTTGTCCATGTAGCTGTGTGACGTCACTAATGTCATAGTCCACACAGACCATACACACCAACAAAGGTTCTTGTATTCAGACAGCCTATGTGTTTAATGAATAGAACTGTTTGCATGTTATGTGTCTGTGTTCATGTTTCACAGTTTCAGAGTATAGTAGTTTCAGGGCCTGTTCAGACCTGGTATTAACATGGGTCTTCAGTGATCCAATCACAAGTGGTCAGCTCTGACTTCATCTGTTCACACCTGGATTTAAAATACCTCTCCACACGTCTGTGTGTGTGTGTGTGTGTGTGTGCATGAGAGAGAGCGAGAGAGCAGTATGGAGAGGTTGAGTGAATCAGTGCTTGTGAAATAAAGGTTCAGCCATAAGAAATAGTAAAATGTTTTTCGTTCATTAAGAAACTGTTGCTGGACTAATTTGACTGTGGTGGAGGACGTCACTAGAGGAGGCGTCCTTCACTGTGGCCAGGACACATTTGCGCTGACACTGCTAAAAGAATGTGGCCCAACATGTGGCCCAGACCACCTCCGACTGTGGTCTGAGAGATCAGATCTCAAATGTGTGCTAGGTGCATTCACACCTGTACTAAGGGCTGTCAACCTATGATCGGACTCAGGACGGGTGTTAATACCAGGTCTGAACAGGGCCTCAAAGTGTATCTGGCCTTTGATCCAGACAGTGAGTAGAGTTGGTTGAGTCAGACGGGACTGGAGTTAGCCAGCCACTCAGTGTTTATGCTCGTAGTAAGAGTAAGATGGAGTGTAGGCAGGCGGGCTGGCCAAACCACATCAGCTGACTGGCTGAGAGGGGGAGAGAGAGACAGAGAGAGAGAGAGAGAGAGAGAGAGAGAGAGAGGGGGAAGCCCCACCAGAAATGTTGGCAGCCACTATGAGAAAAAACTCACACACATACTCAGACACACACATGGCCTTAGCTCAATAAATGTGATTTAAAGGCATACAGTGTTTCCCAGAGGCACTACTGCTACTGATTGTAAGAGGGGGAGTTACAGTAAGAGGGAGAGAGATAAATATACACAGGCAGAGAGCGAGCGAGGCTGAGAGTGTGCTCACAGAGAGAGAGACAGAGGGAGATGATGAAACACAGAGTGGGAAAGTGAGCACAACAGTACACACAGATGAGAGAGAGAGAGAGGAACAGCTCCAGTTGAAGGGCTAAGTGAGGGAGAGAGTTAAAAGAACTGTGTCTCTCTACCACCTACCTGCCTGCCTCTCTCTCTCTCTCTCTCTCTCTCTCTCTCTGTTTCTCCTCTTTTATATGTGCTTCTCTTTTTTTGTCTCCTCGTGTCCTTGTGTGCTGCTGGTGTTTCCTCTGCCTTTGTGCAGCGCAGAAGCACCTGTTGTTGTTTCTATGATGTGATCTAATAGGAGCCCCCACAGGCACCGCGCAGTGTTTATCTCACCATGAAAGTAATGACACACTCATTCTCTGGTGGGTTTTTTGATTTGGTCAGTGATTATAATCACATTCAAAAATGCACTCTTGAGTTTGACTTTCACTAGGTTTTTACTTATTTGGAGATCAAACAAATTCCATAAAAATGGCAACAAACAGAAATGTGCAGGAAGAGGAAAAAGCCCTAAAAGGCATTATTCATTCCCACTGTGTAAATAAGTAGAACCATGACTGTGGATCATTAAGCTCCTGTAGTGGAGGAGGTCTGCTTGTACCTGGTGTGAGCTAGCTGGGAACGTACGAGCTCTAGCCAGCCACAGTAGCCCACAAAGCTAGCTGAGTAGTTGACGAGCATTAATTTAGCTCTGACTTTTTGCTGTTGTGTGTGGATCTGACCAGGCCCCAACAGTCCCTCCACCCAGGCTCTCTGCATGTAAATGAGTCTGATTTAACCCGACTTCATGTAAAAAATACAAAGCACGTGGAGGTAATAATGCATGACCTGGCTTTATAGATATTAGTGTGGCGACTATAAAACAGTGGTTAAAATCAGTTTGAAACTAGTTTGGTCTGACTTTCAGGAAGAAGTCAGGAGTCCAGTATCTTAGAGAAAATTGACCTCGGATAGTGAGATGTTTGAGAACATAAGAATTAGTTCGAAAATAGGAAATAAAATAATATGAGAATAGTCCTGTCTGAACTTCATCTTGTACAGAGGCAACATCCACACTGATGCGTTTTAGTTTAAAAACACATCACTTTTGCTACATGTGCTCCTGGCTGCCTCAGGACTCCGGAGTTTTCAGGCTTTTAAAATGGAGCCACTGCGGGCCACATTTTAGTTTGACAACTCTGGGGTTGTGTTTTCACCTGGATGGGCAGAGGATATAACACAGAGACCCTCATTCACTCTCTGATTGGGTCTTACCAGTCACAGTGTGTGTCTCCCTGATTCATCACACACAGCCACCTGATCCTTTTCCAAATGAAGACAAGAGGTCCCAATCGATGTTTCCTGTTGCGATGACCACCTTATACTTGTCATTTTCTGTTCTTACATTCTTACATTTCGCAATTGCTGTTCCTCGTAAGATTTTCTGCAACTAAGCACCGGACTGTGGGGCAGACAATCTGCCTCCTGTTCACCACGGCACGCGCAAGCCCAGTGTATGTGGTCATGAGATGTGCATTATCAGGCATGTTAGAGCTGTAACATTTGCATTGCAACATTAACATTCTGGACAGTGACCATTTTTGTTTTTAAATGCCGTTTTAAAATGAAAGTGTGTTTAGTGTGGACGCAGCCTCAGAAAATATTCATAGCATTTCAGTTTTTGCACACTTGCAAAACTGCCATGTTGCCCATCGGTTTTCACTCAGTAACCCATTATGACAAAGTGAAGCCATGTTTTTAGAAGCCTCTTTGGCAGCAACTACAGCTTTGAGTCTTTGTGGTTAAGACTTGGGCAGTTTATCCCGTTCTTCCTGGCAGATCCTCCCAAGCTTTTTCAGATTGGATGGGAAGTGTCTGTGAACTGCCACCTTAATGTTCTATGAGGTTTAAGTCTGGACTTTGACTGGGCCCGTTATGGACAATCATTCCCCTTTCCACCAAAATTAGCAGTTATAGGCAAGTTTTTTAAACGCAGGTAAAACTGCTAATAAAAGCCAATTGAGCCCATTTCCGCTGCCAGTTGAGGTTGTCTTTCTGTCCGGACTGAGGACACAACTGCAAGAAGCGGTGTCATCACATGCACTTACAGAGCACACACACACACAGAAGCAGTGGAGAGAGAGCAGCAGCTTTTAGCTGCTGTGCAAACTGCTAAAACGGATCTGTCACATCTCATCGCTGGGTTGGGGCTCCTGTAAAAGTGGTGGGGCCTCCATGTGAGACGTTTGATCAGTGATTGGATGTTTTCAAAACGTATTATTATTATTCAACTTTTTATTTATTATTAAAACTTAATTTTGAAGCGTTGCTTACTCTGTCATCCCTGTGCACAGAGTAGCTGTGGTGTCTGTGGTTTAACAGCACCATGCTGTGCAGGTGACAGGTGTGTCTACAGCGACTGTGCTCCCAAAGACATCACAGCAACAAAGGGCTGAAAATGAATAATCCTTTATTGTCATTATACAAGACAGTACAATGAAACTTTGTTTGGCGACTCTCAGTCAATTAAGTACATCAAATAAGTAAAAACTCCGTCAAATAAGTACAATCACAACCAATAGGTAGAATCACAACCCTAGTGACCATTAACTAACTAAAGCAGCAACATGTGTAAAATGACACTTATAGATAACTAAATAAATAGATTAAATATAAGTAGGTTCGCCAGGTTTTGTCTTCACATCAATGCTGATTGGAGCCAGAGCTGATAAATTCCTGTGTCTGCTGCAGACGCGTTTGACCCGGGTGTGAATGCCAATTAAAGCCTTTTCCATTGTCGACAAAAGCCGGATGTTAGTGGATTTTTTGACCAGTAGAAAAGGGTCTTCAGAGACTTGCATTTTCTGGGCTGGATGCTTTGGGTTCCCGTCGTGATGCTGCTGTCAGTTCCTGGTGTTCAACGGACATCGTGTTCTGAACAAAGATTTCAATTTTTGTCTCAGCAGACCAGAGAATCTCTTTCCTCACACTCTGAGTTCTTTAAGATGGCATTTGACAAACTCCAAGTCAACTGTCATATGCCCTTTGCTCAAAGTCTCTGGCCTTATGAAGCTCTGTTAGAGTGGCTGTTGGGTTCTTGATCACCTCCCTGAGCAAGGCCCTTCTTGTCCAGATACTCAGTTTGGCTGGAGAGCCAATCCTAGAAAGAGTCCTGGTGGTTCACAGTCAGGGTCGGAATATTTTCTCAAGCCCTTGTATATAAAAGGATAGATTTTATAAACATCAACACCCAAAAATTGCCTCATATTTCTAACGGGAACCAATGAGTTGCAAAAATGTTAACCAGTTGAAATTCTAATATAATGACACAGCTGCAGTGTGAGAAGTAAGGAGAGATGAAAGAATACTAAGACAGGCTTTGTCTACCAGCAGATTTAATTACTTTTACTGTTATAATGTATAACATGTCATTTTCTTCATGATATTTTGTGTGCTGTGGATTTTTTTTAACCAGTTTGTCTCTGTCTCCTCACAGGCTAATGGTATTAAGATTGGACCCCAGCACCCTACCACCAACTCCACACTGACTGGTAGCCAGGGAGGCCAACAGGCTGGAGGGGGCTGCTGCTGAACCCCCAGGACACACCTCCTCCTTCAACCCCAACCCCTCCTTCTCCTCCTCCTCCTCCTCCTCGTCTCTGACCCTTCCTTGCATTTCTACAGAACTGTCCAGGCTCACTAACAGTTTGTTAACCTCTCTGTCTCTACTGCTCCATTCTCTCACCCAACCATCCTTCCCTCTCTGTGTCTTTTTCTCTCTTTGTCCTTCAGCCATGTCTTTCCTAAGTCTCTTCACCATACCTAAAGGTCTAGAGGCTGTGTTCTCATAAATCATCCTGACTTCCTGCAGTCTTATGAGGATAGAGTCGACTTCACCTGCAGATAAACTGACCAAATTCTAAAGTTTTGCCATTCACATTTTTTTTGGTTAGACAAACAGGTTTTAATCTTTTTATTTAAAAACATCCATGCATCTTAATTCATGAGGATGGGATAATCCAGTACCTCAGAGTTAAAAAAAAACAGCAACAACAAAAAAACAACTATATTTTCTGTAGCTGTGAGTTGACTTTGTCCAGATAGAGACAGGATTGTGGGTAGAGATTAAACACACTCTTAACAACTGACTGTATGGAAGAAACCATGCTCTGTGTTGTGTCTGCACACACATTTGTACATGTTTTTAAAGAAAATTACACAGCACGTTGGCAGCAGGACATGTTTCTACATGTTGAGTCAGTTTTCATGCTGTGCCTGTGTGTATAGGGATGATATAGGTATTCCAGTATGTCGGTTTGTCAGAAGTGGGAGGCTTTCAAGTCACTGTATTTTTCTTTCCATGAAACAATGTGCAAATTATGTCATTTTGTGCATCCTCTCCCGTTTTTGTTTTTTTTTTTCCATCATGTTATTTTGTCCTCTCTTTGTCTTTGTGTCCTTTTTTTGTTGACTTGCAGATGATTTGTATTTAATGAACACTACAAACAGGTTGTGACTTAAAAAGTGTTTTAATTTGTCTGGGGAGGGAATAAAAGACCAAACTGTTGATTGTGAAAATAGATCCTTTTCATAAACAATACAAAAGACAAGCAGGACAGTCAAAGAAACATGAAGGGATGCTGAGAGCAGTGGCTGCCAGTATGAAATTAAAGAATACAAGGAGAATAGATTGGAAATCAAAACTTTTTTTTTGTAAACATATTTATCGGACACATTTCTGTGTATATATGGCTCTTCAGGTTTCGGTAGCTTTTTTTTTTTTGGCTGTTTAGGGTTAAGCTTAGCATGTTGTTGTGGTCTAGTTAATTGTCACCAGGGGTTGGAAAAGAGACTGTTTTGAAGCTCCAAATAGCTTTTTACCATTTTTAACAGTTCTCATTTGAATCCAAAGGCGCTGAGCCGCCCTGTTACAGTTTGGGTCTTTTAAATGATGAGTATGAATGATAAAAGGGTGTTAACATGACCGTGCAGAGGCATTAAAAGTCCCCGGAGAACAGACTCTAACTAAAAATGTCAAGGCATCTCCCTTTTAAGCAAGCTAATATTTTACCGTGAATTAGCAGGCAGATTCATAATGTATACTGCTTAGAGCTTGAGCGACGACTGTTGCAATGTGTTTTGCTTCGAGATCAACAGCGTGATATGCGCCATTTTACTGTTATCAATTATGTTATTTTACTACTTCAGTTACTTCTGGTTCATCCCTCCCTCTCATCCCCCCTTCTTCTTCTCTCTTTTTCTCTGACTGCATGGTAGCATTAGCTCTCTACCTATTTTTAATGCCAAATTATTGCTTTCCCGTGTTATTTTCCAAAAAAAAAAAAAAAAAAGAAAAGGGAAAAATATCAACTAGGCCCCTGTAAATCTGACCTGAAATCAGCTGTCTGCCTTAACTCCACCCCCCTGTGAGATTTGGACAGCTGCTAAAATGAATGGGATTGGCCCTGTATCTGCAGATGGGCATTTAACCACTAACTAACTAGCTGACGATGGGTTACACATGCGTAGATGCACACATGTATGTGAGGGATATGTAAAGTCAAAGGAAGAGGCCTAGCTTGAATTTTGCGTATGAATCACAGCATTTCAGATAAATCCAACCCACATGGTCACATTATTTTTTACCCCATCCCCTCCATGCGCACACACACCGAGCCTGCATACATATACTCTCTCCAGGCTAACTGTATAACTGTAGGGAGCCTTTGGATTTCACAGCAGTGCGAGTGAATCTGTTTTCCTCAACAGTGTGTTCTTCTCATATTTTTCTTTCTCTCTGTTTTTTTTTTAAATTATTTTCTATTCATAGATATATCCGGACAGTTATTAATCTTATTCTGATGATTATTCTTTATAAAGCAACGTGTGTGTGTGTGTGTGTGTGTGTGTGTGTGTGTGTGTGTGTGTGTGTGTGTGTGTGTGTGTGTGTGTATGCGCGTGTGCGCGTCTGTGTGCGCGTCTGTGTGCGTGTTTGTGTGTTTGTGTGTGTGGACCCAGGGGGATTACAGGGGGAGGATCAAGCCAAACCTGACGCATCTATTTATCTATCTATCTATCTATGGATTGATCTATCTATCTTATCTATGTGGCCCTCCTGTCTTGCTCTTCCCTTCTCTTCCTGCCTCTCCTCCTCAACATTATTTGCTGTGTTTGTTCTTTGGAAAAAAGAAAAAGAAAAAATGAAAAAATGAAAATGCTACACAATAAACTATAATAAAACATTCTAAACTCTAAACATGTCATTTTGATGGTTGTGTGGAGATGGAAAAATACAGTGTTTGGAAAAAAAAAAGAAAAAAAAAAAAAAAGCTTTTGTGTTTTCTGTTTTGTTTTTTTGCCGTCCGGCCTGTCCTGTGCTGCTGACTTCAGTGTATGAGTCAACCAATCATGATGCGTCCTCACGTTGTTTGACTCGATGTGATTTTTCCATTAAAAGGAGCAGGGAGGGACTGGTGTGCGCTTGGATCTGTGCCGTTCGACCTCCAGCAGTCATGGAGATTGTAGTGCCTGATGAAGGTCAGACAGACTGAGAGCCTGCTTAATGAATTAAACATTTTGTAACTCATATGTAGTCAGGGGCGGTTTGCATGTTCACTGTATGTGCATGACCTTTTTAGCAAGGATCCCCATAAAATCCAGACGTTAGTAGGAATCCACATTTCTGGGACATCAATTTAGCAAGGAGGCTTTTATAAGCCAGCGCTAGCATGTTATCATTTATGATGACTGGAGCACTGGAGCAGTTGAACTACAGGTAAGTAGGTACCATTATCTAATAAGGGACACTTTATAAAGGGTTTATAAATTCCACCTAATGGCTCTCGTATTTACTAATGCTTTAAATATCAATAATGAGCCATTTATAAGAATCGCTCCTGGGTTGTGGAAAACATCCTTTTGCCTGGTGTTTATCCTCCTCCTCCCTTTAGTTCATGGACAGTTCATGCACTTAGTTGTGGAAACCAGACTCAGAGCCACACTGCAGCTCTGTCTTTGCTTCGCCACAATTGTGCCTCTCGCTAGCTGCTTTAGCATGCAAGCATGTTCCAATAACAACTCTTCTAACATGCTGATGTTGAGAAGGTCCAGCACCTCGGGCCTAAACTAAACCACTGGGAAATACACTCACTGAGCACATTATTATGAACTAACAACTGTGAAGCCGCTCCCTTTGCTTTCAAACGGCCTCTGTTCTTCATGACTTTGGAAACTGCCGATCTCCTGCTCCACCACATCACAGAGGTGTTTTACTGGGTTCGGGTCTGGAGCCTGGGGAGGCCGCTGAAGTGGCGCGTTATCATGCTGCAAATAGCCATTAGGTGACACATTGTGGCCATAAAGGGATGCACATGTTCAACAACAATACAGGCTAAGGCATTCAAATGACGATTGGTATTCAGGGGCCCAAAGTTTGCCAAGAAAACATTCTCCACTCTATTACACCACCAGCACAAACCTGGACTTTTGACCTGAGGCAAGTTGGGTCCATGGATTGATAGTTGGTTGATAATTGGATAGTTGGTACCAAATTCTGACCCCAGCATTAGCATGCATATGCAGAAATCCAGATTCATCAGACCAAGCTACATTTTTTCAATCTTCAATATCTGCATGATTTTATGCATTGCACTGCTGGCACTTGGTTGGCTGATTGGATAATTGCATAAATAAGCAGGTACAGTAGCAGCGTGCAGAACTCCAAATCCTACAGCAATGTATTGGCTGCACAGCATCTGAACAGACAAACAGAACGCTGGCGTCACATTGATGCTCATGATAATGTCATTAGTTTTGCAGGAAGTTCATCACAAACCAAAGTGCGAATTGATGATGGCATCATCAAAGTGATGACAACTCATCCTCAGGGGTACGTGGATGTCTGTACCAGATGTCATGGCGAGGTGTGTAGACATTTCATTCAAAGCCACAAATATAAACCTCATGGTGGAGCCAGAGGAAGTGTCACCAAACTAAATAGGATTCAATACATTTAAAGTGACGAATTTCTTATTACTAATCTAATATGATTTATGTTAAATGAAGCATTAGTAAATTATAGATTTATTAATTAGCTTGGGATTCTGTGGCTTTTGCTTTATTCAACAGATTTGTCACTTTTAGGTCACAAGAACACTGACACTAAACTGAAAACCATCACAAGTGTTGAATTTAAAGCATCCTAACCCCAACAATACCCTGAAAAGGGTCTTCTCTAGTGGTATATAGCCACCCAGATAGTTTTGGTTTTATTCCTGAGATTTCTGCCTCCAACCAAAAGGACCTTTTTATCTTTAGTCATAGAAGGGAAAGTACAGGTGTAACCATGAGTAGCCTACCTGTAAATGTTTGTGTCTGTATCTTGCACTGTCGCTCTCCACAGACAGACATATGAACACCTGCCAAGTCCTCAACCTCCACACAACCTCCCACCTCTGTGACGGTTCCCACTACAGTCGATGTCTCCAGGCCCACATCTAACCATGACAACACACACACAGTCAAAACAACACTGCTGTCACCACTAGTGACAATTAGTACCCTTAATGATGGCTGTGAGCCAACACACACATACACAGCGGCAGGGTCCTGAAACTAGTAAAGCAAGTACAGAGTGCAGCCCTTATTAAATGAAATGAAATATTATTACACTTGTGTTTTTCATTTTATGTCATATTGAAATGTTTGCCATGAAAAAATTGTAATTTTTCTCACTGCATGGAATTGGCCTAAACAAAAATGACATTTTAAAGTCAACAGCATCTGTTTTCAGAAATTGCATCCCCCCTGTTTTTTGTTATTAGGGTTAACTGACCAATTAAGTTGCAATGGTACCTTGATGGTTGTATATTTTGCACTGAGTATACATACATATATATATCTATATATATATATATATATAGATATATATATAGATAGATAGATAGATAGATAGATAGATAGATATAGATATAGATATAGATATAGATACACACACACACACACACACACACATAATACATGTGTATTGTGATTCAAGAAGTTAAATTACTTTTTTGCCATTTTTGGTGTAGTTAACTACTGAAGCTACAAATTATTTTAACCCTAACCCTAACCTGTGCAACTAAAATGTAAAACTTGTCAAACTTAAAAGGACCATGACCAGCGCGGATGGCTGCTGACTGCAGACCTTGAATCAGCACTGATGAAATCAGCCCATTAACATGTAAGCAGCAGTTTTTAATGTTGGAGCTCACTAATGTGGAACTAATTTCAACTACTTGTGGTTTAGTTTAATCTATGTGCTCCATACTTCATAAGTTTACATTACATGTTTTTTCATGTAAATTATGCAAATGCACTTAGTTACTTTCCACCATTAAATACTAAAATGAAATATCACCACAGTCAACAGGGTTTGGCAGTTTGACAAGAAGTGACCCAGAATCATTATCAGCTCATTTACTGTGAGTTAGTTTCCTGGAAAACTTCACCTGGAAAAGTTTTATTATGGACAGGGTTGAGTGATATGAGGCAGCGAAGGGAAGCTGGAAATTAATACATGATTAAATACATAAACAGGAGACTACACAGCTGAAATATAAACATCACATTTCTGCAAAACTGTCAACATCTACTGTCCATTTAAAACTAATGAAAACCAATCCTTCCCCCGTGTTAGCAAACATAGCAGCCTATCAGAAAAAATAATAGGAAATATCTAAGAAAATAATCATATAATTGCCTTTAAAGGCAGATAAAGCTTTTAGAAATTCAATCTAGACTTTTCACATTTGTACTTTTGATTTCATGAACATGTTGTGGTAACACAACTGTGACTATAACAAAAGCAGTCACAATGTTCACAAGCAAATTTCATGTCTCTGCATGTTGATTTTGAAAACACACTGTAATGAGCTGAAACTAGGGGCCATCTGAAAGGGGGGGAAATCTGCTGAAACATCTCTATCTCAGCAGAAATGTAAAATATGTGCACTTTGTAGTAAACAGGTGAAAAAATGCATGGACAAAGAGTGTTTTGACTCAGTGTCATGCTATGTGTACTATATCCTAACCCAGCTTACATTCATATTTAATGTATTGTTAGAGGAAGTGAATGTGAAATGCGTTGTTTTTCGCAGAAAGGAGGAAGTCAGAAAATATACAAAACGCATTAGGACAGAAAGTCTGTGACCACAAAGGCCTCTCTCCTGAGAGCCACATTGTTATGATAAGCAAATTACTGGTTGTATCAGGGACATCTGCATTACTGCTAGTCCTTCATATTCTTGCAACATGCACTAACATTTCACCATTTCATCACTTCATCATTAACATCAGTCCAAACTGATTCACCGCATATTGTTCCAGCATGGCTGTGCAGTGTATCTTCTGCCCTTTGTGTAGCTCTTTTATAACTGTATCCTTCCTTATTCAAGGTGTTGTATCAGTTACCTCAGGTACTGTCTCAACTTTAAATTAGTGCTGTAGTGTGATCCTGACACTCCTCATAACCTCATGTGGTTCCTATTATGGAATATTATTATGGAAATGGTTTGTGATAAATAACACCGGACTAATGAAAAGATTAGTTCACAGGTTTCAAGTTTGTCTTAATTTCATACCAAAAAAAGACAGTAAATATGGAGTGAAACTGTGACTCCTGGAGGTGGAGCTAGCTTCACTGATTCACTCCTATAGCACTTTTGGACGGTTTAAAAAAAAAAAAAAAAGCGTCAAGAACCAGACTTATCATCTCTTTTATTCCATACTTCCCTCTTTCGTGTCAAAACCTGGTGCCTACATTACCCACAATGCAACTGGATTGACACAACTGTACAGATCTTGGTGTACCGGCCAATATAGGAGTCTCTCGTTTCAAGCAGAGATGAGGTCGAGCTACAGCGGTCTGGTAAGATCACATCTTTTTAACTGCACACTCCAGATTTTTAATTATAGTCTTTATACCCAGCTGATGCTGACTCAAGTGACATCATTAGAGGTCAGATATTGCTCTGCTCCCTCTGGAGAACAAAAGGCTTTATACTACTTTTTTTTTTTCTTACATAGTTCTACCCATGACCTGTAAAAACAGAGTTTGATGTGAAAAATCTGTGTAGTTCCCTTTAAAGACAACACTTCATCACTTTTTCCATCTGATTTTTTTCATGTCTGTAAACCATAATCATATCATATCATAATATATCATATCATATTGTCTGAAAAAAAAGGTCACCTGTCCTTTAATCAATAAAAACACACTCAAATATGACACACAGTTTTGCTGACAGGTGAGTGCAGCATATTTACAGTGCAGAACAGCTCAGCCAAGACTGAGGAAAAACAAAAGTCAAGACTAACAATAATAAAGGTGAAAAAAATGAAGAAAGGCAAGAAAACAACTCTGCAGCAGGCACTTCAACTTAATTCCTTTGGTCCAAATCTGGGGAGTAAATGTATATGACTGGTATTAAAAAATTGCCTCTGCATTCGCTATATTAAACCATGTCTTTGCTTCTAGCTCTGAAACTCCTCCAGAGGACATCATCTGACGGAGCTTTGCTACCTGCTTTGACTACAAGCTGCATTTCCTCATTCTTTGTGGGCCTGCTTCCAGGGATGATAGGGCATGTTCAAACTCAGGAACCAACAACAACTCTTTCAGCGTCTTTATTTGATTTATCTATTGTGTAACAATTAAATCACTGCTATAAGTTAACTGACTTCCAAATTGTCATCTTCTAGAGTAGGAGGGGCTACTATCCAATGCTGGAGCAAAAACTCAAATTAAAATATATGTGCCTTTGTGAAGATTTCTTTCTAAAAGACATCAAATGTGTGACTTTGATACCAATGTACAAACAACATTAAAATAAATGGCAAGAGGCCTTAAACATAACCAATCAGCGCCAAACAGCCAGGCCGCCTGCCAGCTTGATGTATATAACAGTGACTGAGGTGGACAGGGTGTTGGGTGCTGTGTCTCAGTTAGATGAGAGTGTATGGGGCATCCCTGTGTCAGTGTTTATATAAAAAGAAACAAAGAGGCTTATCCCAGCTTTTTTTTTACAATACAGACCTTGTACCTATGTCAGTCATAATCAGCACAGAAACATTCAAATGAAGTTTCCTCTTCCTGTTGGCTTGACTCTTTTCCTGTTTGCACAATCATGGCAATGAAGACTCTTTGACCCAGTGGCTGCCGGTTGCTCTACAACCTGCAACAAACTTGTATCCAATGAATTACCATTGCCCTAAAACAGACATGATTAGTTTGGGGTCCCTGGCCTGTAAACCACTGAAACCTTTGCTTTCCTCACACTCACACAGCATGGATGTACAACTGAGAGGTACTGATCACATCAAACAGAAATGTAAAAGTCTCAAACACAACTCTACAGATCAGACCCATCGCCACATCAAACATGTATTTATCCATGTAGTTATTTTTCTCTCGACACAAGGAATACATCAATATAATAATTTAAAAACGTGTGTTAAGACACGTCACCAGAAACTGCGTGCTTTGGTAAGATGTTGGTTTATATTTATATGTAACCCTTCCACGCTTCACCTGTTTACCTCACACATTTCTCATATGTTTCCACTGAAACACTTTGAGTTAAAGATTCCCCACACACACGGTGTCACGCACAGCCCGTGGCCGGCTTGCCTCAGAGATATTCCCGAGCCTCTCACGGGCATGGCAGGGTCAGTGACCGCGCACGCCGCTGTTCATCTGTATGAGAGGTCCTCGGGAGCGCGCCCCCCTGGCCAAGGAAGGTGAGCGAGTGTCTGGAGGGAGGACTCGGGAGCGCGACCAGCCGAGGGATCGATCGGATTAAACTCGACCCGAGTGAAATTAACACAAAGGAGAGAAGAGCAGCCACACGAGCCGGCGAGGCTGCGCATGCGAGACACGCCGGAGAGATATTTCATGAAAAGCATACAACTTGAACTTTTGCTCCTCTCTTTATTTATATTTCATACGAAAAGGACCACGGTGGATTTTCCCGAGCAAGCGGAGATACCAACCACCAACAAGGAGTTGATGTGATAAAAGCCCAGAGCGACCGAGCCTGCTGGTGAGCTAACCCGTGCCCCTCCGAGGGAGCGGACCTGAGGTTTTGTCGAACACAGGTCAGTCCAGGCGCCACAGTTTGATCGCGGCCGCTGGGGCTCGGCTCGCACATTGATATTGTCTGAACAGTAAGTTTTCCACACTTTTCTGCGCTGTCGGACTCTTTAATCGGCCGCGTGAGTCGGGGTTTGGGTCGGGTGGGTGTTTCATCCAGGTCTGCCCCAGCGGGAAGGCTGGCTCCGGGCGGTGCTTTACTATTTTCTTTTTTCTCTTTTTAGTAGAAAGTCATTGAAGGTCCATGTAGCTGCCATGCCGACATGCTAACAATAGCAAGTTTAGCTTTGCCACCCGCTGTACCCCCCCCCCCTCACAACAGTCCCATTAGTCAGTTGAAAAGTAGAAAGAAAAATTTCCAGCGCAGCACGGAGAGCGTCTGTGTGTCTGAGCCCGCTCCCCCGACAACTTGTTGAATTTTGCAGTAGGACCAATGCACTTGCTCGGTGTTGGAGAGAGTTAGCCCTGTTAGCTAATTGTGTCGGAGGCTCCGGGAGACACGAGGTGGCCCGAGCGTAGAGGTGAGTCACCGGCCGCTGAGCGAGCGCAGCTCTGGGGAGATTCCCAGCGGAGAGCACTTGGCAGATATCGCCAAAAACGCTTCGCCTGGGTTACATTCAAGTGTTTCCGTGTAAAAGTATGAATAATAGTTGTATTTCCACTGGATATGTGTGTTTTTACTGGAAGCGGGTAGTGTGAAGTGTCCGTTGTAGTCGCTAGTTTTATTGGACGGAAGGGACAGAGCAGTGGAGGAGAGGGGGTGGGGGTTGTGAGGCCAGGCGGTCATTTCATACAACCGTGTTTTTCACGCTGTTTCTAGCGCGGCGTGTGCTACCGAAACCCCCTGAAGTGCCCGGAGAAGTCCGTCGCGCCGGAGCAAAGAGTAAAGTCTCATTTCCAGAGAAACGGCGGTGAGCGAGTCGCTTGGTCCGGAGCGACGGGCGAAGTCCCGCTGACGCTGATTAGCGTGCTAGCCGCTGGAGGTTAGCCGGCGCCGGGAGCAGGAGTTCAGCCCGCTGCTGTCCCGTCCTCATTGTGTACGGGCAAAGACCCCCACCCCCACCCCCGGGTAACCGTCGATGCGCAGCTTTCGGGCAGGGAAATTAACTTTACGAATCTTTGGTTTCACTTTTTGTCGAAGTTGAAAAGCAAAGCTGCCGGTTTTCCACAGGTCTTTTCTGGGTTAGTAACGTTACACTGTGTGCGGCGAAGTTTGATAACCGCCGCGGCGACACTTGTTTCTCGGTGTGGACCGGAGGAAACGCTCCCAGCACACCTGCCGGTGCTGGTTCCGGGGCCGCATCTTCACGGGACACACGGGGGCCGTGCTTTTCTCCACTTAGTCTGACTTTGTTGCGCACCCCCCGCGCTGCCCTCTTTCTCCATTATGTGCTCCACAGTCGGTCAACTTGCATAATGGTCACCCTGTCGCTCGCACACAGTTTCGGCTGCGCTGAAATGACTGAAACCGAACAACAAGAAACAAAAGCTAAGCTTCGTGTAGTCTGTGCATAGACACTCGCTGCTGGTGGTTTTAATCAGTCCGGCACATTCAGTGGATCTGTGCTAGTTCGTCATTTTCCCCTCCTGTCTGCTTCAGAGCCAGGAGCTGCTACCCCCACCACCTTGTGTCTGTGAGCCAAGATGGCAGCTAGTCATGTTTAGCAGAGGGAGAGATAAGAGGCCCCGTCCACACATACAACAGATGTTCACCACTCTTTGGTCTCTCGTTTGTCTCCCTGTCTTTTCTTGTGGTTAAAGTTGAGGCACTCTTTGGGCTTTAAGGCTGCCTTCGTTTGTTAGAGAGGCTGTTGGTCTGAGTCAGAGTAAAGCTGGAACTTGGACACAAGTTAAATTTCCTCTCAGATTATTTACATTTAGTGACAAATCAGATGTATTTTCTGTATTTTACACATATATTTTAATGACTTTAGTTGTGCAAATGACTGGTATTTTCATTCTTTTTAAAATGAGCCTGTTTTTATTTCAAACTCAGATTAGCTTTTCTGGAAGTTGTGTTGGTGACCTTGGAGTTGCTTGTCTTAACTTTGGCTGGTAGGCCTCAGGGCTTTAAGAAAACACCTGATACATAGGCAGTAGTCATAGTCAGAGGGCAAAAAATGTATCCTTTAACGTTTAAAACTATTGGAAGTAAAGTGTCTCAATCTAAGTGATGGTAAATAGTTACCAAAACAATCACACTACCATGAGTTATTGCTTGGGTATGATTTGTTGAGCATAAAGAAAAATCTGATCCCTTGTTCCCCTTTTTTTTTTTTTTTTTTTTTTTTAATTACACATTTTTGTGGCGCTATGGAGTGAACTATGTGAAGGATGTGGATGTTTGTCATGCCACTGCCCAACATGCTGCAAGTGTACCTGACATGGTCTCACACACAGTCGGGGAAATCCCCACCACCTTACACTAGGGGTTAGATAGGGGATACACCACATGTACCAAAGTGACTTGTATCTTAAGATTTAACTGACATTTTTAATTATCATGTAGATATAATCATTCTCCTGCATGCTGCGGCCCCGTTTGTTCACTTTTTACTATGGAAGAAAGAATGTGGCTTCATATTTGGCACAGGTGTCCATCACCATGTCATGTCTTTGAATGTGCTGTCCCCTGCTGTTTTGACCTATGAATCATCAGTGTTGGTTTTCTGCCACTTCTATTGAAGCTTCTAACCAACTCTCACTGTTTTGATAGTGCTTCCAAATTGCTCAGAGTAAGAGGCCAGGTGAGGAGAGGCCAAATGTAAAATATGTTAGTGTATATGAGGGGATGAAAAGTCAGTTGTACCCCTAATGGCATTCGGAGAGCACTATAACTTGTGTTATATAACGCTGATGATGTTGTTAGCATCTCATACTACTCCTTCGCGTGATATCCAGCAATCGTCCCACTGGTTATCTTTGAAGTCAAACATAAACTGTATATAATGGTTTTGCTCTTACGACTTCTGAATGTACTTTTACCAGTTAACTTGTCATTTATTTAGACAAAACCACCGTCAGTCCAGCCTGCTCTCTAGTTTTGTGACATGTCTTTTACTTCTTGAGCAGAATGCAACTGGTCTGTTAGACTGTCACACAGTGACGTGTTCATTCAATTTGAATGCAATGGCTGCACGTTTTGGGGAAAATTATAAACATGGTTGGTGGAAACTGGTGTATGGGCGATACAGCTTTCTAATTTGCATACTTTGTAGGAATTGTTGTATTTATGAGGTTGCTGCAGATTTTACCAACTTCCTTCCTGAAGGCTTTCCACACGACACTTATTTTCACATCAAACGTAAAAGTAATCACTAAAGCTTTCCCTTCCTATAGTCAGGCAGAAACTTGTAGTTTGACGGTGGATCTTACTGACCACCAGCCAGCCTGACATATTGTTCTTTCAGTAGGGTAGATAGTACCTGGTGCTGCAGTGCTCCTGTTGGACAGTTAGGTGTTGAAAGCCTGGTGTTGGGTGAGTGAGCCAGAGCACTGGTGTTTGTTAGGGTGGCCATTTTGTCTCCTATCATCATGTGTTGTGGATGGCAGCTCTGTTAGTAGAGATGAGAAGTGGTGCTGTTGTTTGTCCCCATGATTGTTTGTCTCTTTCATCTTGCCATCTATTGCACCACCTCCTCCCCCTCACCCACGCACTACCTCTTTGCCCTTGCATGAGCTCCCTCCTCTTCTTTCTACTCTTCATTCACACCTTTTCTGTTTCTCTCATCCTCTCTCCATCTTTGCCTGTCTGTCTTTCCACCCCCCCCACATTCTCCCATTTCCAGCCAAGAGGTTAGCACCATGGTGAAATTCAAAACTGTTGTCATGACTGACTCTCTTACTCTCTCATCCCTCCTTCTCACTTGTCACCCCCTCTACCCCCTTTGCCTCACTTGTCTCCCCTTTCCCCCCTCCTGCAGCAAGGGCCTTCTGGACCGAGTGCCATGCCTAGAGGCTGGTGTTAATAAAGCTCTCAAGTGTTTGTGTGTGGCTTGAATGTGTTTTTTCACTCTCTTAATTTGTGTTTGTTTGTGTTTATACTATATTCTTGGGGTCCTAAAACCGGGAGCCCAAAAAAAAAACTTGTGCGGTCCAAAATGCTTGACCCTAGAAGTTTAAAATGTTTTTTGAAGGTTAAGACTTGGTTTTAGGGTTCAGGTTAGAGTTAGGTCTATGTCGGGGGGTCTGTGTTAGGGTTAGGCATTGATTTGTGATAGTGATAATTAGGGGCTAGGGAATTCATTATATCACGGACGAGTCCCCACAAAGATTGGTTTACAAATGTGTTTGTGTTCGAGGAGACAGTCTGTCAAGTACATCTCTGACCCATATGTGTGCATGCCTTCTATTCTATCCTTGACCTCTCTCAGTGTTGATGTATGACGCATCCTGTTTTGCCTCTTCATCCTTTGCTCCCATACACTAGCTAACCTCACTGCTGCTGCGAAACAAATTAGCAAAGATAAAACCTCGGACTTGCCACTGGAAATATTTTGGTGCGATGAATCCCATCACTGAAAGCGGCTTCAGCGCCACAAAGATCTCTGACACATCCTGGTGCATGCTGTAGTTAAATGGCACAGTTGTGGCATCCATGTGTCTAGACATCCATGCAAATGAAGAGACACTGTCACAGCTTCTATCCTCGAGTGATGCGCATGGCTGATGAAAGGTAAAGCGCTGCTTACTTGTGGAATCGGCATCCCATTTAATAAACAAGTCACTGTGTGACAGTGTAACAGACCAGTTGCATTCTGCTCAAGAAGTAGAAGACATGTCACAAAACTAGAGAGCAGGCTGGACTGACGGTGGTTTTGTCTAAATAAATGACAAGTTAACTGGTAAAAGTACATTCAGAAGTCGTAAGAGCAAAACCATCATATACAGTTTATGTTTGACTCCAGAGAAGGAGATGGACATAAAGTCAGAGAGGGGAGAGGTGGGTTAAGATGGAATAATGTTAACCACGTGCAAGAGAATGTATTTCCTTAGAAATGTCCAGTGTACCTGTTCCCAACATCTCCTTTTATGTGCATATTGTTAGATAATGCTGGTCACTACAGTGCCAGCAGCCTTGTCCAGATGAAATATAACCCAGCTGTAGTTTTAGAAACAGTTCTCAGGACTTTGTTCTGTGTGTGTGTGTGTGTGTGTGTGTGTGTGTGTGTGTGTGTGTGTGTGTGTGTGTGTGTGTGTGTGTGTGTGTGTGTGTGTGTGTGTGAGAGAGTGTGAGAGAGTGTGAGTGAGTGTGAGTGTGAGCTTTATAGGAAGGACTCTGGAAGTTAATTGGTTGTTAGCAGGCAGGCAGGCGGGGCAGGGAAGGGAACTGGCCAGATCTGCCTGTCCCATTGAGGGCATGTCAATAGCAGTGATTGATTGGGGAGGTGTGGGGGTAGCATGCTAGAGAGCCTGGTTTATACTGTGTGCGTGTGTGCGTCTTCCTGTTTGCTCTTACATGAAGTCTCACGTCAGTGTTTTCAGGGTTGTGGGAAATTCGTCATGAAAACCCTTTCTTTGGAAGCTCCTGTCTTATTCATATTTTGTTTAAAAATTAAAATCTAGACCGAGAATCAAGAAAGTACTGCCTGTGATGTTCTTGTTGCTCAGAAACATTTCCAAAGCTTCATGTACTTTCTCTGCACAGTGATGACAAATCTCTCAACAGCCCAAAACCACTGGTGGTTTTTTTTTGAAACAGTGGAAGAGTCTCCCAGTTAGTGACAGATCCTGTAGTTTTTGAAAAGGCTACCTCTTTTTGAAATTTTGAGTTGCAGGGTTTTCCCCAAACTGTGGCAGTATGCTGGCGTGATAGTTCATTTGCATCACTGAGCAACTATTTCCCCCTCACCTGCAGCATTTCGATTCCTGATTTTCATGTAGGTTTAAACATCAAAAAGACCGAAGAAATTCAGAGGGGTATGATTTTTTTTTTTTCCTGAAATGATGCGTCTGATATTGCTAGTTGGTGTTAATGAGCCTGGGAGAAAAGTGACACAGTGATTCAGTGCATTGGCCAGGCAGACATGTACACTGACCAGGGTTCAACCTTAATTTGCTGTCATTCTGAAGCATTCCCTACATATTATCATCACCTCCCTCCTAACCCAAGTTGAATGTGGGTCACATGCTGCAGCAGTCTTGTAAATGAGTCAAACATGGGTTGAATGTGAATTCAATAGACCCATTTCATACACATCACTTGTATGAAAGAAGTTTACTTACACTTAAGATTGTGAACTCACCGAGCACTTTATTAGGAACACTATACTAATGCTGGCTCAGCCTCAGCTCTATGGTATTGATTCCACAAGATGTTGGAAACATTCCTGAGATATCGCGATCTATGTTGCCATGATTGTGTCACATCATTCTGCAGATTTGTCAGCTGCACATTGATGTTGTGAATGTACTTTGAAGTAGTACACTGGACGCAGTGCCACATTCATGAAACCAGTTTGAGATGACTTTTACTTTGTGGTGAATGCAACATAGATAATGAATTACAAGCATTGCTGAGGTTGTCGTCTTTGCTACCAGCTGTTGTGCAGTTAAATTCTGCATTTTCGAATGCTACAGCTGCCTTCGCTGTTCCTTGTTTGTTGTGTTTTCTGCAACTAACCAACTGCAGACTAGACAGTCAGCTTCCTGTTTACAGTGGCAGTTGCATGCCCATGGTTATGTGTATTTACAGGTGTGTCAGTATGGACAGAGATTATTTCTGATACTGAGCTAAAATACTGTTTTAAAATGAAAAAGTGTCAGTGTGGATGTGGCCTTTAGCTGCCCAATGTTAGTGAGCCTGTGTCCACTGCAGCCTCAGGTTTCTGATCTTGGTGACAGGAGGGGAACCTGATGTGGTCTCTGCAGTTGTAGTTCATCCACCTCACTGTTCAACATGGTGAATTCTGAGATGCTTTTCTGCTCACCACAGCCGCAATGAGTGGTCATCTGAGTTACTGTAGCTTTTCTGTCAGCTCAAGCCAATCCCGGTTCCTAATAAAAGTCCTGAGTGTATATTGAGTTTAGATCAGAAATCAGTTTGTTCCCAGTCCACAGCAAAAGTTGCTAGGTTTCCATCCAAACGTGGCACCACATTTTGAATTTTGAGAAAATAGATAGAGCTGGGTATAACCATTGCAGAAGAAGACAATGATGTAATTACAAGACATCAATCAAACCTCAAACTGTTAAAAACATTGTAAAAAACATAATGAAAATATGGTATTTTTGATTTTTTTTTTTTTAAATGATTTTGAGGAATTTTGCAGTCTCATACTAATCTGATGTTTTGGTCTATTTTTCGTCTCTAGCGGATGTGTCAGTTGATGTCTAAGTCACATGGTTTGTGTTTTTTTTGGTTTGTGATTTATTCACTAAGTCTGTTTCCATTGGACTTTTCATTTAGCTTTAATTAATACATCAACTTTTCCAAATCAAATTGAACCTTTTTTCCAGAAATCCTTTTTTTTTTTTTTTAAATTGCACATAAAACAGGTGAATGGAAACCTACTCACTTTCTGATAACCTTACTCTACAGTCAGTGCTCACAGTCAAAGAGCAGCAGAGAGACAGCTGCAAAGATCTGTTAAGGAGCCATCACTCTGGAGTTACACATGTGGGACTCTGGCTTTATAAGATTCAAAATTATTCCATTGACCTTACCACATATGAAGGCCGATCGGAATGTGACCCAGATTTGTCTCACAAATCTTGCATGATTTGCATCAGCTCTTTACAGCCCACTGTAAATGCAATTTCAAGCCATAAGTATCTAGTGACCTCTTTAGTTAATGACTAGAGATGACCCGACAGCTAATCACAACCAAAAGTATTTTTGAAATAAATTCCCTCCTTCGTGCGTTACTGGGCAAGTGTTCTGGGCAAAATATTGATTTGGTTTCGTAGGTTGTGAAACCCCCATGTGCAGTAACTTGAATAAAGTCAGTTTCTGTGGAGGTCACATCCCAGGTAGATGTGTGAATTCGCTCTTGTAAGGTTTTTAAGATCTACAGCAGTTTTGTTACTGTTTGAGCCGATCAGTTTGGCAGATCTGCATCATTCTTGATAGAACTTTACTTTCAACAGAGGCTGCTCAGCTCATCGTCTTTATAATCACTGAATGTGGAAGAATTCAAACAATAATTTATAATGTGACAATAAATTTTGTGTTGTGCTGGACTTCTGTTTTCTCTTCATCCCTCTCTTTCTCTAGTTGATACATTTAGATTTCCAGAGACTAGACAGTTACTTTCAGAAACCATTTAACAGGTTCTTTTAGCTCAATCGGTACATGCACGCACACACTCTCTCTCCCCCCACTAGCAGGTTCCTTGCCCCCACCCCTTCTCATGTGCCTGTCTCTCGCCCTCTGTGTCCTCTGTGATCAGGCTGAGAGCTGGCCAGTGGTTTTTCCTACCACATGGTAAAGGCAGGGAACAGATTGGATAAACACAGCCCTTTCCTGCTGACCCACCCCCACTGCCCACCTCTATCCTCCAAACACACACAAACTGCCCGACATGCACACTGCGCATACACACACTGTCCATTAACGAAGCAGCCGTGCGTAACATAACCAGATTTTCTCTAGCTTCACTGCTTCTCTCTTTCTTCTCTCACTCTCTAGACCCCCCCTCCTCCTCTTCTCTCTTCCTTCCTTCCGGGCCTCAAATCCCAGCCCCAAACACACGGCCCTGCATCCCCTCACTTGAGCGTAATTACACACACAGCTAGCCAGCTCCTGCATGCTGTCCTCCATTTGGGAACAAAGGTATAAATTATAGCGGCTTAGATCCTAGTGGTAATGGGAGGTGGGTGGGTGCACACGTGTTCACCAGAGGAAGAGAGAGATCACTCACTTCATGTATCTATTTAGGTTGTGTCTGCTGAGCTTTTGGTGTAGTTTGTTTCTTTGGCTTTGTTTTGTTTGTCTGTGCCTGCCTGCTTGCGTCTCAGAGGAAACATGGTGTTGTTGACATGGCAGAGATTTCCTGTTGTAAAGCCTGGAGGCTACAGACAGTTTAGCCGCCAAACTGTTGACAGCACGGACAGGCCTGCATTCAGTCGCCGTTGGCTGATCACTCTTCCTCCTTTGTTTCGTCACTGCAGACTGATTTAGATTTGTATGGTCAATTACAGCACTTAAGATCAGTTGGGACAGATAAAATCACCAAACTTCCTTATGTCTTTTTGTTAAAATAAACTGATATAGGATAATTTTTATCTCTCAGATCTGACTCAGTGCATCTGGAGGGAGACGTGCAAATTATCCACCCGATTCCTTAGACTAGGTCAGACAGGCTGTCAAAAATGTTTAGAAATAAAAATAGAAAAATTAGTTGTGCCAAAGAGGACCAAGCGCCTGCAGGTTTTCATTCCAATCACAGTTTACACAAGGTGACGTCAGACTAACACACCTTCACTCAGTCTGGAAGAACTCAGCAGTTGTATCAGCTGGTGTAGGGACTGGTAGGACTAGAAATTTGACACATGGTTACCCATCTGTGTTGACACACGTTTTTTCACATTTGATAGCCAACTAATGTATCAGCACGAGACGATGACATGCATTTAAAGTGCACACAATACTGTGATGAGTTTTAGTATTTTAAAAATACATCTTATTGTAAGGTTCACTATATATTTGTCTGTTAAAATGAGTGGAACTTTGTGTTGGGTTTGCGCATTGATGTGTGTTTTCATTAGAGTTCCTGTTTGGGTTTCTGTTAAATGAAGGCTCATCTCTAATGCACTACAGTGAATGCCTGTGTAATGCTGCTGGCTGCTAGAGAGGCCATTCAATTGCACTAACTTGGCAGTGATATTCTGTGGTTTTGGCTTGGCTGAAGGGATGGCCTTGATAATTGTGGTTTGACAGAGCTGCACAGTCAGTGTGAATTCCTGAGCCTAGCTGGTGATCGCCACTTCATTTATCAAATCGGCTAAAACTATACATGTCAGAGCCACTTGATGATTACTTGTGGTTTCAGGTGAAGAGAAACTTGTGGAGCTGTTAATTATGTTGTTGGACTCAGGCTCATGTGGCTACCTCCAGCAGTCACAGAATCGAACCCTTTTTTATAATTGGTCTCACTTTGTTTAAACTGGATAATAAAACGGCGTCTGAAAGGTCAAAGTGGTGACACAGTTTCTCATGTTTTATTTTGGCACATAGTTTGCTTAGAGTTACAACCCTAAAGAGGATCAAAAGAAAGGCTTTGTTCCCATCCTGAAACTATCTCAGCTGCTCACACTGCTTCGGTTCATTTCTCAGGAATAACCAGTTCCCCACAACTGCATCGTGGCAGTACTTTTAGGTCACAATATACTACGACTGCATTATTGCCGTCTATTGTAGCTGCAAGAGTTAGTTGATTAATTTATTGTTCAATCAAATGAATTTAATTGGCAGCTATTTTGATAATAACTGAAGTCCTGTCAAATACCAGATATATCACTTCTTTTCTTGGTCTTACAATAGATGCAGGTTAAAGATGTCGTCCTATACTCAGGGTTTTTTTGTATGTTTGTTTTTTTTTTTAGACCAAACAATCAGTCAGTTTATTAAAATTGCTGCTGATCATTATTTAATTATCGATTATGAATATATTTGTTAGTTCCAATGCTACTAAATGCTATTTATATATGTACATGTGTATGTGTGTGTGTGTGTGTGTGTGTGTGTGTGTGTGTATATATATATATATATATATATATAAAAAAATAGCATTTAATAGTGTGTGTGTGTCTTTACCAGCCAAGACGGTGTGTAGCTGGTAAATATACAGCTATGGGAACTACCACAGAGGTGGTACTGAGGTGTTGAGGACTGCGACAGGTTTGTCTGATTTTTTTTTTTGTCAGATTTTATTTCGTCAGCACAATAATATCACAACTGTGCAAGATAAAGTAACAGATTTTTACAGGTGTGTAGTTGAGATTGCAATGGAGGCAGAGGGATTACCCGTGAATACTGAGAACTCATTGAATCTTCAGTACTCATGTTATTACTAATGTTGTAGGAATATATGCAACTGATCAGACATTATGCAAGTTTTTCATTTCATGACTAATATGAGCTTAGATTGTTACTGAGTGTTGGACAAAGTATCTATCGCTGTATTTGGAATCACTAATAATAATAATAATAATAACAATAATAATAATAATAATAATACAAATAAATTATTAAAAAATAATAATAATCACTCATAATTTCCCTTGAAACTGGCCTCTTTTTTTGGGAGGTTGAGCATGTACAAGCTGTCACCTCTGAAAACGCTGATAATATCAGTGTCTTCTCATGAAGCCACATAACTGAACACAACTTCTCAGTTGTGTCACTATTGCTTTCTCTTTCTGGCAGTGAATAGTTCATTGAAAGCCCTGTAGGACAGGAGCCTGAAGGGCTGCTTGTAACACACACACACACACACACACACACACAGGTTAACCACCAAGTATTTTACCCCATGTTGAAGGTAAAAGAGGAAGGCAGATCAGTAGTAATGCTGTGGTGTAAGGGCTGCAACTAATAATTATTTACTTACATATCACTGTCAGTTATTTCCTCAGCTAACTGATTACTCATTTGGTCCATAGAATGTCATTAAAAAACAGAAATCACAATTTCTCACAGCCCAGTTGGTGTATTCAGAATTATTTTGTCCAAAGAGATGGCAACAAAAATGAGCAGATCAGAACTATATATTTGTTCTGAAGTTGTCTGACAACATACAGGTCAATGACAACACGTGCATTATGATCAGTGCTATTTCATTCAAAGTGAGTGACTACAGTGACAGATGGAGATGACTCAAATCTGGCTTTTTAACACTTCTGTTTCACTTGATTGGTCTCCGAGGGCATACTACATCACTATGATGTGGACATGTTCACACTGATGGTAGCACTGAATCAAAATGTAAGGGCCTGTGTTGGTGTGGGTGTGTTGCTACAGTTACCACTGATATGAGTCCAGTGTGAAGACCTATCAGATGCCAAGACCCTACACAGCAGTTTCATGCACTTGGGAAAAGTTATGAATAAGGGCTAAACAATTCATCAAAATATTATTGAAAATGCAATATGGTGCAATATCCAAATCGCAGGAGCTTCAGTTTTTTGATCAAGGTAAAATGTGTCACAGCACACCACTATAAATGAACTGGTGTGGTGCTACAGAGTTGGCCCAGCCTACAAATCATATTCATGCTTGTTTGGCACAGACCCCATCAACAATCACATCATCGTTATTTTTCAATGAAAATGAAATGCAAAAATTACCATTACACACTTATCACAGTTGCTATATCCCTCAGTATAATGGCAATATGATTTTGTTGCATATCGTTCATCATATTATGAATATAGAAAATGTTATGCTCCTTTAAAAGAGCATCTGAGATGTTCACTTGACTGTATTCGATGTGCCAGCACTTTTATTTTCACAGATGAATTTGGACAGTGAAGTGCTACAGCAAAACCTAAACCAGAATCAACATTTTTGCAAACCTGTCTACGGTTCCTCGTGGTTGTTGGGACAGATTCGGTCTTACCTCCTCTGGACTCCTCACCACGTGTAGGTTACAGCAGGGGGAGGAGAGGGGGGTGTGGTTGGCTAAATGCCTCATCCTTTGATGAGATTTGACGTCTAAATCGGCACATTGACCGTTCACCTAATTCCCTCCACAGTAACAGCTGGGCCTTAGTGTCAAACTGTGTGTGTGTTTGCTGTGAGACAGAGAAGAGTGCTCAAGCTTGGGCTGAAATGGAAGAGGAAGAGGAGCAAAGGCCCGTCTGCTCCATGACTGAGGGAGAATTTACTGCTCTTACCTTCCTACTTTTAACCAGAGCTGTGATCTGATGAAAGCCTCAAGGCTGACACACAAATGCACAGGCTCTCACACACACCGAGAAGCCAACATGTGCTTATACAGCGACATTTATTCTTTATTGTAGAATTTACAGTGTAATGTAGTGTGTCTGGCAGAACTGACAGGAAATCAGTTGCCTTTGTAGTAGCTTGCAGCAAAGGATGTGAAATTACACTTGATTACTCTCACCTGCTACACACATACACACACTTAGTTTTCTTCCTGTAGTGATTGAAATACACAGGAAGTGATGTAACAACAGTGTTTCATACATGCTGCTTATAGTACTGTGGATGTAGTAGCTGAACACAAGGTTTCCAATAGCTGTGTGTATATATTTATATATGAGTGTTAAACTCCTTTAATTTTTCACATTTTGTTATTTTACAGCTTTATGCTAAGATAAATTCCCTCATCAATCTAAACATCACACTCCATTAGGGCTTCGGCTATCGATTATTTTAGTAATCAGTTATTTCAGTAATCAAGTATTCTACCGATTTATCGAGTAATCAGATAAGAACTACTTTTTTTGTATTAAAGAAGAAAATATAAAAAGAGAAAAGAACACAGATATCTGTCAAAACTAAACCCAGCTCACTCTCTCTCCTGCATCTGTATGCATGTGATGACATCACTACTCATAGTTATAATTCAAATTTAAATGGCAATATGATGTGATCTAGCATGAAACCAGTACCTGTATATCTAACGGTGATGAGCTGTGGATTAAGCAAAGCTTTGATGCAAAGAATTTGGGTTGATGATTTTTATTAATTTAGTTGATCAAGTTTCTTGAGGAATCATTTAAGCCCTACACTCCATAATGACAAAGTGAAAACAGACTTAGATAATTTTACAAATTAAAAGACTCAATATCACATTGACATAAGTATTCAGACCCTTGAAATTTAGACTCGGCGTCTCCCATGTCTCTCAGGGAGAAGGGCCATGGTGGTCACTCTGGCTGAGCTCCACAGATCCTGTGTGGAGATGGGAGATGCACCTATGACTTTGATTTCCAGCTGCACGAGCTGTCCAAGTTTAACAGGCCGGAATGACAACTTTGACCATTTCATTTGCTTTTGACACAAAAGGGCACCTTGGAGCCATAGTAATTAGTGATTAAATTAATTAAATGGCTCAAGTACCTGTCTTTGACTCTTCATGACTTACTTTCGTGCTTATAAACACGGATACTGATATATCTGTAATTAGCTTAAATCAGTTGATAATATACGTTGTATCTGTCGGCTACTTCTCTGGGTATGCAGAACAAAGTAATAATTTCATTAAATTGTTGACTGAACAAATTAATCATCAATCAATTAAATATTGCTGTACGTGAGTATGGATGTAATGCTGGCTTTTTAGTTATAAGCAGCTACTGTGGAAAATACATTGATGTCAGTCTGCTTGACTTAAATACTGTATTAGCAACTGAGCCATCAGAACACAGAGGAAATTACATGGTACAACATATAGTAGCACTGTTTAAGCAGATATCTGTGCCTGAGTGCTACTGATGAAGTGTTAATTAACTGTGCTTGTCTTGCCTGTCCTTGCCTGTTGCTGAATGTAATATAGTAAAAAGTGGAGTATCACCTGTCCCAGTAGTTCAGAGAATCATGGAGGAATGGGCTTGTAAACTGCTATTTACACAACAACAATGGATGCTCCCTGCAGATGGCCAACAGCCCCAAGGGCCTGACAGAATTAGAAATTAGACATTGAACATTAGGTAGTCTGGCAATACACTAAACCAACTCATAAATCTAATCAAGGAACATTGGGGCTACTAGAGACTAGAACTGGAAGAAAATGGTTTGTTCTTGGTTATTGTTAATGTATAATTACTTGAAATATATTCAGGAATTATACCCTGCACAGTTCTTGCTTAATAGATCGAAGAATATCAGTTTAACTTGCTTTTTTTTTGCTTTCCAAAAGCCTGACTGTATATCAGCTGATATAACCTAATAAAGCCAATTTAAAAAAAAAAAAAAAAACAAAAAAAAACAAAACAAACAACAATAGATAGGTTCTTAAGTTATCTTATCATTGTCACTGTAGTGTAATTTGTCGATCAGAGATTACGGTATCTCTGAACGCAGCTCAGCTGTCCACTGCAGAGCAGAATGAATTGGCTGGGTGGTGTTGGATGGAGCCTGTTGACGAACTTGATAAAACACTTAAGACAGTTCTAACAAGTAAATGAATAATCGTTCTGTAGTTTTCTCCCATGTGAGTACGGCAAATGTCCGTGATAGAGTGGATGGATCACCGTTGGACCATTGGTCAGCAGAACACCACGTGACTGAGTTATGAAGTTACACCATTACTAGGTGGCAGTTCACATCAGTGCAGTGTCACCAACTCAGCAAACTTGTTTCACAAAGGCAGGTAGCGATTAATCTAACATCTTTTTGGACATACCTTAGCTATTTTCCTGTAAAGGCAGTTGCTTGTACTCCCCCATGAGGGAGAGGCAAGATGTCTGCTCTGTTCAGCGAGTGGCAGAGCAGCATGTTGTTACCAGGATGGAGGCTGTGAGTTTTGAGAGAGACAAAATAAGTAAGAGATTCTGGTGCTTATAACTTTGTATCTTATCATTTTTCAAGTAAAAACTGTCAAAATCACAGCACCATCTTTGTCTTTAAGTGTTTGGTAATTTTTGTCAGATGACTTTGTGCTTTTAGGATTTTAACTTGGCAATGGCTTGACAATGACTGCTGGTTAACATGTGGTCTTAATGGGATGCATTTCAGTGACGATTTCAGACCTGTTCTTGTCTGACAATGGAAACAGAAAACTTTAAAAATGGCTTTATTGTGAATTCAGCTCTATATAAATACTACACATCTGAGTAGGAGAGAAGCAAACAGATAAAGGGCTGAAACTGACTAGGCTTAGTTTCCACAACAGTTTTCAACTATGTCCTCATTTTTGCACGCTAACCATCCACTGTGCAGCCATATACTAGGTTTTGACATAGTCCTGTTTGTCTTGTTTCTGTAGTAGTGTTTACACTGTGACTCTACCAGTGCAGCATCATTTAAGATGGCAAATTTTTAAACAGCCACACAGATGATGGCTGGAAAGTGCTTTCCTGTAACTTGCAACATATAGATAGAAGTAACAGAACTGGTAAATGGAACAGCTGGATAAATGACATGTTATTGTGAATATCAAAAGTCCATTTAACCCAAAAACCATTGTGTAATTTGTTTTAGTCTGTTGATAGGAACCCTTGTTTACCTGGCAATTACTATCAACAACAACAGTAATAATACATTGTGTATCACACTCCTTTTTATATATTACGTTGTATTTTTGTTGCAGTTTCAAGTTTACTAGCAGTAAAACAAGTTGTGGAAGGCTGAACACATCGGTTTCATCCCAAAGAGAAAACATCAGCCTTGTGACAGGAAGCAGCAGTGTTTATGTGAAATATGCCATAACTTTAACAAACACTAGCACAAACAATACTGCTCCACTGTCATTCAGGATCTGCCATTTCTTTCTTCTATAGCCGGTTGTTTTCTGTTGTTCCAAAAGGGTTCATTTGACTGTAAATCCTGACAGCTCTGTGATAGACTACTGAGCTGTCCAGGATGTACCCTACCTCTCGCCGAATGAATCATGGGATATGCCTGAGCAGGCTGTACAGTCAAACACAGCTGTTAGCCTGCTGCTAACACTTAAGGTTTTTGCTGTCTGCTACAGTAACAACATTATTAACCTTATTTGAGTGGGAGAATTAAGTAATTGATGCGGCGCAATTTAATTATTTAGTTGTGCACAATATTTATTACAAAGGAAAAATGAATAATTCATGCACACTGTTTCATTTGAGTATGTAATCAAACATTTTGCCCTGATACCTGCTGGTCTCTGTAATGAACCAATAAGTGAGGAGGAGTGTGGAGAAGGAAAGAAATGAGGTGAAGAGGGGGAGGGGAAATCCGTAGCATTAGAAGTTGAATTGGGTGTTTTGTGCAGTGCATTGAAGCAACAAGCAAACCTCCCCCATCTCCTCCCCGTCTCAGTCTCCAATATGGCCTACACCTACTTGTTCATGCATGCTTAGATCCACCTACAGTACCTTCACCCTCTCATTCACATAGACGGGGGTGTTGGGTAGGCCACCCTGTCCCTCAGATGTTGATTATATTTACACATCTCTACAGTCCTCAGTTTTTCAGATTTTTACACACAAATACTTTAAGACAGCTAAAGGCTTGTTGTATGCGTGTTTATTTTCCTTTCATACCCAGGGAGATCAACAGACATGCACAGGTCCTTGTTTTCATACATCTGCCAGGACTGACTGACTGGCTAGTCAGCCAGTTAAATGGCTTGCTAACCTAGTTGCGAACTACTGACTGGTGAATAGAAAACCTCCCTGGTCTGTTGGCTGGCTGATTGCTGGCTGACTGGATGGCAGCTGCTGCTGTTCAAACAGAGTTGCATCTGCTGGGCCCTTTGTTCTAACACACACACATTCAATGACTTCAAGTGTGTGTTGAAAAAGAAAGAAGCTCTTTTGTTCGGTTGTAAAATGGAGGTGGGGGAGGGTTTGGAGGGAGTGCTAATATGAAGTGTGTGTGTTTTGGGGTGTCTGAATGAGGAGTTTTTTTTCCAATTGGGCCATGTTTTTTTCTGGGTTGGTTACAACTGATTAACCTGCTAAACATGGAAGTTAATCTGTTGCTGAAATGTTCAAACAAATGAGTTTGCATGATATACCATCTAAAGGAGGACAAGCCCTTTAGGGAAACTATAAACTTGAGCTGAACAGTATTGTGATTTTTTTTTTTTTTAATTCCTATTTATTGTCTAAAATTTATCTGGTGTGAGACTAAGCATAATCAAAAACAATCCAAACAATGAGATCAAATTATGCAGTTGCTTGTGGTTGGTGGTGTTAAAATCTTCCCATGGTTTTTAGCCAGTTGATTGGAGTAAGTTTGCTCCAGAAAAAGTGAACAGCTTTGGTTAAAACTGGTGACATAAAGTAAGATATTTCATAACCAATGGATTTGAAATTACGAAACTTTTAGAAATAATTCTGTATCTTTCCTCCCTCTCTCCAGGAACTAATGCGGACCATGGAGTAACAAGCTTCAAATAAGCAGCTAGGTGATTAGCTCCTCACTGCACAACACACCATCCATCTAGTCCCCTCCATCTGAGGGCCCCCCACCCAGCCATGGCGGACCCAGGGATGTTGAGTTTATTTGGGGACGATGCAGGGTTGTTCTCAGATGGATTAGATGGTTTAGGAGGCTGCTTTCCTCAGCAGCCTGCCCCTGGCCAGTCCAACCCTCTAGCCCAGCAGAATAACCCCTCTCTGAACCATGAGCACCAGGGAAACAGAGGTTACCACCAGGGGATGATCCATGGCGCTGGGAGTGGCCCAGGACAGCCTAAATTGGGGCAAATGTACGACCACAGCCCCTACACAGGCTACGAGCAGTCTGGCACCCCTGGTGGACGAATGATGGCCCAGAATGGCCCCACCCAGGGGCCACCAAATGTGAATCCAGCCATGAATGGCATGGCGTCCCACTACCATAATAACCCAGCTAACTCAAGCAACCCCTGCCATGGGTACCCAGGTGATGCTGGAGGAGGAGGAGGAGGAGGAGGAGGAGGAGGCGGCGGTGGTGGTGGAGGAATTTGGGGCCAGCAGCAGCAGAGCAGATCAGCTTATCAGCAGCCTCCGCCACAACCAGGGGGCGGCCCTAATCAGATTGGAGGCTACCAGATGTCACAAGGCAACTATGGTGGGATGCAAGGCCCACCTACACCTAATGCAGCTCGCATGAACCAACACTACGCTCCACAGAGCATGGCACCCCCTCCTGCTCAGGACCCATCTCACTACTTGGGACATGTTGGAATGGGCGGGGCCCAGATGAGACAGCCCCAGCCACAACCCCAGGGCTATCCCAACATGGGTCACACACCCCGATACCCACACTCCCCATCCCGACAACCCCCACACACCCACCAGCACCAACAGGGCATGGGGGGGTTTGGAGGGGGCCAGTACCCTGGCTATCAGGCCCAATATGGAGCCATTGGACCTGGGATGGGCCAGAGTGCTAATACTAACATCAGTACTAACACCACCCAGGCCATGGGACCAGGGCAGCTTGGCCAGAGGTTTAACCAGGGATCAGGCCCAGCAGCTGGGCAGCAGGGGCAGCGTTATCCCCTTGCACCACCACACCAACCCCAGCCCCTTCAAACCCATTCTACCCCTATGCAGCAGCAGGCAGGACAGCAGGGCCAGCCTATGCACCCCCTAAACCACACCCAGCACACCCAGAATGTGCCCCAGTCTCAAAACCAACCCCAGTCCCACCTTGCCCCCCCAACTCAGGGATCTTACCCCTCCCCCTCATCCATGTCCCCCATGCGGGTTTTGGGAACCCCAACCCCTCCTCCCCAGCAGGTCAGACCCCCTAGTGCTGGACTAGCTGGGCCCCCAGAGGTTGCAGGGTACACAGCCCTGCAGTCTCCACCCAATGCTATGCCCCATCCACAGAGAACTCCCCAAACTCCTTTATCTGGCCCACACCCACAACACCAGCAGCCCCACAACATGCCCTCCAATGCAGGGCAGATGTATCCCGGCATGGGGCCACAGCGTGGTCCACAAATGGGTCCAAATAGGCCTCAGCTCCAGCAACAGCAAGGTAAGCACCAGTCAGTTGTCCCATGTTGCATTTTAACTATGTTACTTTACTGGTACTAATTCAAACATTTTATTTACTTTAGAGAAGACGCAACCTCACTACAAACATTTATAAGTTGGGTATACTGAAAAATGATGAAAGATAGATAGAATTGCTCTTTTCATACCCTGCATGTAGTGTGTGGGGAAAAACAACCGAGTTTCATTACTTTGAATTAGACAGATGGTTGTGAACTAACACACAAAATGTTTCTTCTGTTGTGATTTTCTTTACACTAATTCTGCTATGTCTTCATAGAAGTGGAAATTAGGAGTGCACTTGGCAACATTACACATATTTGAAGAAGAAAATGTTTATCTTGTATGTCCCCTCCTCATTAAATACACACAGTCTCTAAACATATACATATTGCCACATGAGAGTTGGACGATGCAGCAACCCTAGAACTGTTCGAGGGGATTTTCCACAGGAGCACAGACGATGCACACTCTAAATGTTGTTGCAGCAGTCCTGTGGTTGCTAGCCCACAACTGGAATACAGTTTGACTCGGGATCAATCAGAAACCCTTTAGTTACTTGTACCTCTAATAAATCTCATAGGTACACAGATGAATTGATTGCAGTAATTCAGAAACATTCACATCCAACTTGATACTTGATCATATACCTGATATCGGCCACTATAGATTTGCTCTCACACTTGACTGATAAATGGATGAAGGTTTAAATAGATCTAAAGTTTCTATTATTTTATTTGATTTCTTTTCTGAATTCAGTCTTGCTTTAAGTGTTGCTCACACTTTTTGATGCTTGTATAAAAAAAAACATCTTCTTTTTACTGTATTTTACAAATGCTTTTGGTGACTGAAACACAAAAAAGAAAATAGAAGTATTGGCTTAATCTCAGTGGAGATGAAGCACAGTTACTGCTGTTATACATTAATACAGTCAGTAGTGATATTGTGTTCCTCTCTGTGTCTCTTCTCCCAGGACCTCATGAAGCCCCAGTTAGTCAGGGGGGAGACCAGCGTCTGCTCCAGGCACAGCAGCAGGCCTCTCGCAGTGGGCAGCCCCTGCAGTCTTCTCCCATGGGTTTCCAGTGTCCACCTGTCAGTCAGCACGGAGCTCCGGCTGCAAACCAGGGCTTAGCGCCGCCCACCCAGAACGCTCAGACACAGCAGACACACCTGCCCACCCACCACCTGCAGAGCACACCCCCTCAATCCAACCAGGGATCCAACCCATGGGCACCTACGCCACCCGCTTCCCACCCACTCTCCTCACCCCCTCTTACTCCACAGAAAGTGCCTCACATACAGGTGAGTCTCCTTAAAAAACAAATGCTTTGATGTGGTAGCAACACTGTGTGTGACAGAGATCAAAACTATGTGCATTTGTTTTTATGTGTGGGTGTATTTCATCTGAATGTTTATTTTTCATGTGGGTGGGGGAATGTGTGTGTTTAGAGTGTAAGGGAAGTGTGCAGTGTGTGCATAAAAGTGTGTGTACATGACATTTGAAAACACAGCGGTGTATTGGGCCCTGGTTCATTGGGGTTTTGTGTGTGTGTTCATATCAGTGTTTTTTCGCCTTTTGTGTCTTCTGCTGTTGGCCTTGTGTGGTTGTGGTTGTGTTTCCGTGTGTGTGCGGGGGGAATGGATTTTTGCAGCTGTTTGTTTCCTGTGAGCTGCATATCCTGAGACACGTGTGCAATACACATACACACATGTGTGCACACACAGAGGCGCCACCAACATAATCTCTCCTCCCTCTTGCTTCCACATCTCCCCCTCCTCTGCAGAGGAAACCTCCCTTCCTGTCTCTCCTTCTCCCCGTCTCCTCTCTTTCCGCTCTCTCTGCCTGTCTGTCTCTCTGTTCGTCTTATCCAATTCAGGGGTGTCATCTCTCCATTAATGTTGTGTAGCCGGATGTCCAGAGAGTCAGACAGTTGTGTAGCCGGATGTCCAGGAAGACAGTTTGGAAAAGAAGACAGTGAGAGGAAAAAAAAAAAGCTGGAGGGTGATTAAAAGATTGGGGGAGGGGAAAACACTAAGAGGAATGAAGTGGGAAAACAAGCAAAGATCTCAAGAGAGGGAGTCTAGGATCTCGAGCAAAGAAGACGAGGAGGAGGAGAAGGCTGGTGGGAAGAGGTTAGCAGTTCTCAATGGCAACTTCCATGTTTGTGTGTGTGAGCGTGCACCGTCACCACTGCCTGCGTCACGTGCCCTTGGCTTCCATTAGCTTGTTTTGCTACTCAAAGCCCCCTTTCTCCACTGACCCATTCACACACAATAGCAGCCCTGTGGCCCCACACACACACACACACAGTGAGAGAGAGAGATCTAGTCCCCTTTTTCTCTATCATTCTCGTCCACGCTGCTCCCTTCTGCTCACTGACTGTTCCCCCACCCCACCTCCTCATCTGCTTTGCAGCGATTCTTGGTTGACATTTCAGCCGTCACACTTAATTTATCCAGCACATCTGACCTAGATGCCAGGTTGACTGGTGACCCCTGGTCCTCGCCTGGGCACGTTGCATGCACCGCCCTGATTCTAGCTGCAGGCCCGGCAGCCCCTGTCAGTACCCACACATGCAGACACACATACACGTCGACATTGTGGCTTGGGATAGTGTGGTCTGGAATGGGATGGCAAATGTGCCTGGAGAAATAGGATAGCCTATCTAGAGTAGTACTCAGAGTGGTGTGTGTGTGTGTGTGTGTGTGTGTGTGTTGCACAGGAGGGAGTTCTCTCTTTGCCTCATGATGCACTTGTTAGAAAGAGCCACACACACCCCAAGCTGGCCAGTCAGTCATGATGACTGTATGTCTGGTACTCTAAGCTCCATCTGTTCACTAAGCATGGTTATTATACACGCACACACACACACACGCGCCTGCCTTCGTCAGCAGCTCAAGGTCACAACTCTGGCAGAGTGCTGTGCTGTGACCTTTATTCTACATCTCACACACACACACTGTGTTGCGTGCAGCGCTCTAGCTGACATATAACATGCCTGTCTTGCCCCTCCCCCGCTCATGCCCTCAGTGAGCCGCTGTACTATCATCTCACCAAGGATCTGCAGCTTCGAGGACTCGCTTATGACGTTTTCTGGTCTCCTCGTTTGTGTATATATCATCAGAGATCCATGTTGAGTGTTTCACATGAATATCCATACTCAACTCAATAGTGCAACTTGTTTTTTCCCCTTTCTGTTTTTGCACAGTTAAACCCAGGTGAGCTATCTGTTCATCAGATGGATAGAACTGTTGAGAAGCACATGTCATCAGTCCTGTCATGTCCACAGACACCTAATTGCACATAAGTGAAAATCACCAGTGGAGCACCACAGCAGATCAGTTTGGGTTCCATCCTTATCATGAAAGATGACACAGTTTTCCTGTGAGGACAGATAATACGAGAACAGTCACCTCACCAAGCTGGGTCTCAACCAGCTGATTCATCGTGTTTTAGTGATTGGGGGATTTTTTGGAAGAAATGCAACAGCTACTACTCTAGTGTCTGATGAGATGTTTCCCTCCTTACATGTGCTGAATGATTTAGACTTAGCTGGCAAAACATTGTGCTTTAACTTGTCTTTAATGAGCAAATATTTTTGTGTGTTAGAACAAAATACTGAAAAATTTAAACAAGTTAAAGCAAATAGAGAAATGGACGTGGACATGAAGACATAGCAGTAGTTATGAAATGTTTCTGTTCGGCGCTGATATGCTACAGTGGTGTTATTATGACCCTGTTCAGACCTGGTATCAACATGTGTCTTCAGAGATCCCATCACAAGTGTTCAGCTCCAAATATGTCGGTTCACTGTGTTCAATGCATCTCAACATGTGTCTTGAGTCACCACTTTTGATTAGACCTCAACTCCTGGCTTTATATGCAAATAAACAGGTATGTTCTGTTGTTTTTTGCCGAGAGAGAGAGAGAGAGAGAGAGAGATTCATTCATTAATTATGAGACTGTGTTGGGACTAATTAGACTGTGTCAGAGGACGTCAGTAGAGGAGGTGAGTCTTCAATGTGGCCCAGGATGCATTTGCACTCACATTGCTAAAAGAATGTGGCCACATGAAGCCCAGACCACCTCCGAATGTGGGCTGAGTGATCGGATCTCAAATCCGTCCTCAATGCGTCTTAGGCGCGTTCACACTTTCCCCAGAGATGGATGTTAATACCAGGTCTGAGCAGGGTCTGAATTGTACAACACTTACATGCAGATATGGAATTCCTTTCCTGTTTCTGTGACAAGACGAATGAAAACCAGAGGTGAAGCCAAAAGCAAACAGGACTGGTCTTGTTGGATTGGACTTCCTTATGGTAGATGAGTGTGTCTGACCACACCATGATCTACTGAATGGTGGGAAATGGTGAGTGGACGGATGGATGGTCAGAGGGAGGGGAGAAGCTGAACGAAGAGGATTTCCTTTCACTCTGTCATTGGGGAGTCTTAAGTGTTTTTGCCTGACAGATTTAACCCTTCATCTCGCTCTTCTTCCTGCTCTCCCTCCCTCCCCCCTCTACTTCCTCACCCTTCTTTACTCGCCCTCATCCTCGCACTCTGTCCTCCATCCCCCCTCTGTCCTGATGGAGATGAAACTCGACACCCTTCATCTCCTGAGTCGTATTAGCCATGCTGCCTTTCTGTTGCTGTGAGTTCTTGATGAATCTCTTTATTAAACCCAGGTATGGATGATGGTATTAACAGTTTACTGGTGTGGAAGTGGATGATGCTACAATATAGAGTGATGAATTTTACATCCCTGATGGAGAACTGCATTTAAACAAGTACATGTGCACACACCATCATGCTAGAGTCACCCTGCAAAACACCAAATCTGATGCAGACTTGAGAGAGAGTGTGTGTGTGTGTGTGTTTGTGATTGTGTAAACACTTTGTGTGACTCCATTGTCATTCGTGTGATTGATTATCTGGGAGGCTTGGCAGGAGGACAGATTTATCGCTGGGCAACGCATTCCCCTCATCTGTCTCCCTCTCTCCCTCTCTGGTTGTCTGTCTCTCTCCTCTAGCTACACCTCTACCCCCCAGCCTCCCGTGTGTCTAAATGGCTCATTTTAAGTGTGTGCTAGCAGGTGTTTGTGTGCAGTGGTTTGTGTGATGTGACCTTGCAGTTGGTGTGTGTGTGTGTGTGTGTGTGTGTGTGTGTGTGTGTGTGTGTGTGAGTGAGCGCACGCGCATTAACATTCTCCAGTGGAGGTGGACTTTAAGTTGGACTCTTACTCGTCCATGTGAACACAACCAGGGTGTGTGTGTGTGTGTGTGTGTGTGTGTGTGTGTGTGTACAGAGGGGAGCTGCTGCTGTAGCATTTTACTCTAAACTTGCTGATGCTCACATACACCTCATTGACACACTTACACACAGAGAAGTGCACATGCACAGACTCTCAAAGGCATAGTCTCTCTCACTTTCGTATGATACACACACATACTCCCTCGTTGTGCCTTTTTGAAGTATGGAGATAATTTATTCGTGTCATGATGCCTGATTTCCCATCTGCTACTGGGACCCTGAGCAGCTGGAGAGAGAGGAAGCAGGAGGGAGGGAGGGAGGGATAGAAGAGAGGGAAAGGGAGGAGAGGCAGCTGGAGAGGCTCCCAACAGCTGGTAACCAGTTTCCTGTCACAGAAAGCTTACTTGGGAGCAATGAGGAGGTGGAGGAAGAAGGAGAGAGGATTTAGTCTACAGGAGAGCAAGGGAGGAGGGAAAATGAGGTGTCAGCCGGTTTGTTTACGGAGGTTAGCCCTGCTGGAGGAGGAGGCAGTAGCAGGGAGGAAACCGTAGCAACAGGGAGTCCTGAGGGGAGGGAGGAGGTGGCAGCCATGTGCGCGAATAGATGGATGGATCCCCTCCTCCCCCTCTGCTCTAGTCCGCCATTACTGACAAATTCAACCTCCACCCTGCAGAAAGTGTAGCAGTATTGACTGACAGACCGGCACAACTGACCCAGTGCTGAAGTAAAACATAAGCAGACATGCTTCATGGAACAAGTGCTCAGGCTAATCCACATTTAATGTGATTTTAGTTTAGAGCTGAAACAGTCTGTTGATTTACTAATCAACAGACTGTTAAGATTAACCAGAGGTAATTTTGATTATTGATTAATTATAATATAATAATTATAATTCAAGTCATTTTTTAAGGAAAAATTGCAAAAATTCTGATTTGTGTTTTTGCAATTTCAATCTTTGTTAGCTTTCTCGGTCCTCTGCAAGGAGACTGAATATCTTTGGGTTTTGGACTCTTGGTCAGACAAAAAGATATTCCTGAGATGAGTGTAAACAATGAATTGAGTAATCAAAAAAAATCTTTCTATTTGGGTTTTTTGCTTTTGAAAGAAAAATCTCAGGCTGCGAATAATTATGTAATGTTTGATTGTATTTTCCATGTCATGTTTTTAATTTTTAAACTAGTCATTGTTTGATAACTCAAAAAATTGTGATTTGAACCTGTTAAATATGTTAACTTGACAATGGAAAAAAAACAACTGAACAAGTGACTGTTTGACAGTGACCTGATATATTTCATCATCAAATTCAATGGACTGAATTGTTTAAGAACTAGAAAAGAGGTATCTTGTCCTGCTTTCTCCAAAGCTTCTGGCCAACTCCATCCATGGCTGAACCTGCAGACTGTGATGTAGTTTCCAGTGTTTAACAAATCTTTTCAAAAGTTTCCTACTAAAGCCAAGTACTTAGTGTTGAAGTGGGTTATTTTAATTTTGGTATCTTGATATTTTTTCTATAAAATGTTTTTGATTCAAAGTTGCTTAGTAACTCAGATTGATGGATATATTTCTCCTGCTCTCCCCAGCATTCCCCCGCAGACCCGTCAGGCGATGCCTCAGTGAAAGTTCCTGAAAGGCCGACTGTTGGCGCTGGTGTGCCCAGCCAACCTATCAGCACAAAACAGCCCAGCGACCAGGAGACCAAGCCAAAAAAGAAGAAGAAGAAGAAAGCAAAAGTAGTGGATGGAGAGGAAGAAGAGGGAGGTAAGAAGGCAGCGAGAGAAGGAGGAGGAGCTGAAGAAGACGTAAAATCTGAATTTCCCAGATCAGGAAGTGATGCAGGTGAACAGATAACTGACACAGGAACTGTCGAGGGAAGTTCACCATCGGTGGAGGAGAAGAAAAAGCGGAAAAAGAAACCAAAGGAGAAGGCAGAGGGCAAGGAGCCCAAAGAGCCCAAGACCCCGAAGACGCCCAAAACAGGCAAGACCCCCAAAGAGCCGAAGGAGAAGAAAGCCAAGTGCTCCACAACCAAGGCCAAGACCCCCAAGAAAACTGGGTAGGAGCAACATTGCAGCCATTGTGTCTGTGTGTTTGGTTGTATGTGCTGACTGAAATACAAGTGTAGAAAGCCAACTCAACAAAAACCTAATCAGCTGGTGCTATTAGTTGTGAGTTTTGACACCATAAGTGCTTAGAAGTCTGAGAGACACATTTGGCCCCATTAACCACTAAGTGGAAGTGTCACATTTTCAGTTCCACATATACAGTACAGATATGATGATGGAAATAAGTCAAATGGGAGGTAGCCAGCTCAGATGGATACCAGGAGATGGAAAATGTACTGACTCTGTTACTTAGTGTTAGCTGTACATACATTTCTTTGGAAGTATTGCAGATGGCGAAATCTGTTTGGTACAGTAAAGAAATCTGTTGTGTGCATTTTGATGTCAGTTACTTTAAGCAGTTCTCTTTGACTGTCTATACATAAACCTGAGTTCGCAAACACTAACACACACTAGGTCCAGTACACATGTAGCCAACCAGGGGGAACCACAGAGTCACAACCTCTGAGCTGTGAAAGGCCTGACTACCACAGACATTAGTGATCACAGGGCTTAGTGAAGCAGAGAAAATGGGCTCGACAGAAGGATCTGAGGATCAATCAGTTTTTTTTTCTAGATACTGATCAACAGCGGATCTGAAAAGACCAAACCAAACAATGCTTCTCTCAAGACTTACCTGACCTTTCTGTGGCACAAATCTTAAAAAAAACAGGTCACAAATACATAAAGATAATTCCTAGTTCTCATTAATGAGGTGGAAAACTCAGGAAAAAGCTAAAATGTTAAAACTATTTTATCAAACTACATTGACAAAGACTGTAACTTCCCAAACAGCATCTCACTGAAGCTTTTATTAAATATTACTCAAATATTGGTAATCGTGCATTTGTTTGGAACTATTTTCTTTGATACACATTTTGTGATCAGGCCTTTCACATTGTGAAAAATAGCCAGATGTTAGCAGGTTTTTGTCGAGTGTAAAAAGGGCTTGAGTTGTATTCATTTAAATTCTATACAAATAGTGACCAGATTTGTGTAAACCTTCTGAGCAGGATATAGACCAACTGGATCGAGCTTCTAGCACGTATTGGTGTTTGTTGATATCAGCTTTGGTTCACTTTGTTAGCCCTTTAGTGCTACTTGTGCCTCCTCTCACATGTTCTCTCTGGCTTTTCTCTCTTCATCTTTCTGGGCAACTACTATGTTCTTAACTTGTGTTCTGCAGACTGTCCTGCACCCAGAGATACATTGGTAGAGGCAAAGAGAGTGGAGGTCGTTTGTGCATGAGGGAGTCAGAGGTGGTTTCATTGTGGGGCCCTTAGTCTCTCCTCCTCGCTCTCAGTCTCTCTTTTTCTCTCAGCCCCTTTTATCCCAAGGAAAAGGGAGGGCCAAAGCAGCAGGCAGGGGTCAGCACTGGGGGAGGTGTGAGTGTGTGTGCGTGCGCCCACATGCATGCGTCTATGCATTCATCGGCCAGTGGAAAAGAGTTGGGGGCGGGGAATGCAGGAGACCTGGAGTGAGTGTGTCAGGCAGTGAGGGGGCAGGCCCTTGGTGTTTGTGTGCATGCATTTGTTGGAGGAGGAGTCGTGAGTAATCTTTGTGGCAGAAAATGGCGTCTAATGATAATGAAGGCCATGCTGCTGACCACTCCACAGCCACAAGTGTGTGCGTGCGTGCGTGTGTGTGTGCGTGTGTGCGCGTGCGTGCGTGCGTGCGTGTGTGTGGGGCAGAGGAAATGTGGGGGTAGGAGAGTTCTTTCTTAGCCCCTTACGTATGCGTGTGTGTGTGTGTGTGTGCGTGTGTGTTGGTAAACTAGCTCTTATCTGTTGTCAGGCTCTCCTCCATCTTGAGTGGCGGCCTGGAGCTCCCAGGTTAATTTAGCATAATAATGGCTGCCGGCCATTCACTGCTACTCTAAAATGGTGGACTGCTGCAATCACCCAACTATCTTCTTTTATTCTTTCTCCTCCTTTCCCCTCCCTTCAATCCCACCTCTTCCTGCTGAAGAGGAGTGTATCCTTTCATCTTTTCCCCTCCACTGCACCCTCCCCATCTTCCCTTTCTTTCTGTCTGTCTTTCTGATTTAAGCCCAAGACTGATGTGTTTCCTTTTCCCTCTGCTGTCCCATGCTGCCTTTTGTACTTTCTATTAAATTTCCATATTTTGGAATGAAGTTTGGTATGGCTCTCCTGAAGCCGAGCTCTTCATTAGTCATGGTTTGTTCCAGATAAGAATAATTTGTCATAATTTGTTTGTAGGTCTGTATGGTAGGTTTTTGTATAACTGCAAGATCTTTGTGAACTTAAATGTTGCATTTGATTTCATTTAAAGGAGTGTTTGTGTGTGCTGCTCAAGACACTTTTCCAAATCTGATTCATTTTTCACTTTCTTCTTTTACTTCTCTGGCGTATGATGCTAAAAACAGTAACGCTTTAAGATCTTTTAAAACTTTTTAAAACTTCCCTCTTGGTGTAGAGAAAACTCTGTGCGAGGGCCACTAGCACATATGTTCCATTGCGTTTTTGGGAGATTTATGCAAGATTTCCACCAGTGGGTGGAGAAATAAGCCCCAAAGCTTGAGAGTTTTTCATGTGGCCCATACCAAGCTACAGTGTATTCCTTTCTCTACTGTGTATTTGCATCTCTGTGTGAACAAATAAGCCACCACAGAGCAGGCTGAAGCCTTCCTTTAATTGGTGTAACAAGGATGTTGGGCCATAATGTTAACCCTTTGAACACGGTCTGTGTTTCAGTTTTCACTTCCTTCATGTGCAGTTTGTGGCATTGTCACCACAAATCATGTAAAGTTAGCTCTGCATTGTCAGAAGTGAAGGTATTCAGAAATCCAACCAGTCTGCATGTGCAATGTGCTACACATGTTCTTATGAAAACCTAATTGTAGGATTTTTTGCCTAAATGTACACAGGTTTTCAACACCAGTCTGTACATGAATGGACAGAAGAGTGTGTCAGTTTTCCAGGCATATAGAACCACCATGATAGGATATTCTGTTTAGTACTATTTAGTGATGGTGTATAACCAAAAAAGACAGTTTTCATTTGTCAAAAACTGTAATATCAGATTGAGTCAAGCATCAGCTCAGGTGTCTCCCAGGCTGAGACAAAGCACCAGCAGCTCCATTTTGATCAATTTAATTTTAACAGTACTTTATTTACCTTGACTACAACAGTACTTCACCTTCAGTGGAACAGTAGTTTATGGCTGTTATCTTTGTAGGTAGAAGACTGATGTATTGGCCCATAGCCTAATGACCTGTAAAGTTATATTCCCACTGACACATTTTTCATTAGCATGGCTTTAAGACAGAGCTGTGGAGTTCATAGAAATGATGCTACTGAAATAAGACTCCGAAAGACTGACTGACATGTGATTGTTGTTGTTTGTGGAAATATGACTCATGATATACTGTGTATATGTAGTCTCTAAAAGTGTAAGATTCATCTCTTTTCCAAGGTCTAGTGTTAAAATAGTAAACAAAAATCGCAATGAATCAAAATATCGAATCACAATCCTTGTAGAATCACAGCACTCAAAAATCTCAATAAATCTGCGCCATAGTATCGTGATGGTTTCGAATCGTGGGACAAGCATATGGCAGCCCCAGCCCTGCTAACCTCAGACTTGGCTGTGGACTAATGCCCCCTGTTTTTGATGATTATGTGGCATTAGTTGAAGTTGTAGAGTGTATTTTTTTATGATTTTGTCTCAGCTGATTCATGAATGAATATTCTTTATTGAATATTCTGGGAGGCACTGTTAAAGCATTAAAATGTGACTCAATGGCAGGAATAGTTTGTGTAGGCTGACTTTGATTCCAATGACGATCACAATCTCCGATGCATTTACTGCTGGCCAGGAAAGCGTGCATATGTGAGCAAGTCAGAAAGAATCAGGTGCATTACTCGTCCATTCAGCTCGCTCCTCTCCTTTGACCTTGCTGTCTCTCTCTATCCTTTTCCCTAGCTCTGTTGCTCGCTCGCTCTCTGTCTACCTCGCTGAGGAAGTACATCTATAAATAACTCAGCTCTCAGCTGCCACACCCTGCCCTGCGTGGGTGAGTGGGTGGGTGTGGATTTGGAGGGGGGGCAGGGGAGGGGGCGTTGTTGTTTGCAGTACACATAAAAAAGTCAGATGTGCATGCAGACACCTTGCTTTGTGCGTGTCTGCAGATGTGTGTGCTAATACAGCACTTTTCAACTGCCTTCTGGGCACTGTTGTTGTTTTTGTAGCCATGGGTCGTGTGTGTGTGTGGGGATTCAGTGATATGACTCATCATGGCAGCAGGTGTCCCTTACACCCCACCCTTCCCCCATTTTTGGCTTCCTCTTCAGTTTGTCTCTTTCCCTCCCCATATTTTCCTCCACCGCTCTGCCTCCTTTCTTTCCTTTATCCTCCCTCCCCTCATCTGACAGAAGCATCTCAACCCCTCTCTCTCACACAGAGAGAAACACACACACACACACACACACACACCCCCACACACCGTGCACCACAGCTGTCCAGCATGTGAGAATACAAAGCTATGAATGTGAGACATTGAGGAGGGAGAGGGTGGAGCTTGCATACACCTGGACAGACATGTCCTTATATGGAGACGTTTAATGTGGCTAGTGCAGCATCAACTTAATACCTTCACTTGTAGGTATTGAGTTTTATCAGGGTTTTCAAGCAATGATGTCAGTAATCACCTTACTTCCTCCTGGATTTACCGTGCCTGATCTCCGTCAAAGTGTTTTTCACGGTAACTAATGTCTCAGTTGAAAGTTGAACGAAAAGAGATGATTGATAATGAAAATATTTTATTGAGATGGTGGCTGGCCAGGAAGTCTTGATATGACAAAGTTCACTTTCTTTTGATGATATCTCTGTTTACTTATTTTCTGTCCCCTGGTTTTCATTTCTTGACATCATACACTGTGAATCCAATGATTCTGACACCTTGCCTGTGCTACAGTTTCCAAAATGGTATACATAACAAACCAATGACTCTCAAACATATTAAATGAAATTGGCATCATGTACTTGAGATAATTTAAGTCTCTGGACATGTGAAAACTTTCAATATTTTCATGTCATCAAGTTCACAGCCTGATGCAAACTTTGGTAAATCACTAACGGTAACATTAGATATTTTAAGAATTATATTGTAAATGGGTAAAAAAAATGTTTTGCTTATTTAGGCTAATGTCAGGCCTGGCATATCTAGCTGACAATATCTCACGGCCAGATGCTAAAAAACAGCCTGAGTCAGTGACATAAAGCAGATCCTAATTAGTTATTCAGTTGTTTGTGCTTCTCTTGTGTTGGACAGCATAAAGAGCTGGAGGTAATGTAACAGCTGACATTAAGATGTTTACATTCACTTTCAATATAACTCAACATTTAGACATACAGTGGGGTCCAAAATTCTGACACCACTTGGTCTCAGAAATGTGTAGTGAAAGCAGTGTGAGTTTGATTTATGTAGCAGAACAGTGATGCTGAGACACTGTGATGATGAGATTTGTTCTCACAGCAAGTCAGTGATTTAATAATGAAAACACGGCACTGTGGTCAGCTTAATTTATGTCAATTGACTTTATAAAATAAAAGTATGTAAAGAAACCACTGAAACTCTTCAGAAGTTGTAAATAAACTTCTCCGCTGTTTATAAAAACTGTGGATACATTTGCTTCTTTTATCAGAATCAGCAGAATGATGTGATGCCAGAACACAGAAGCAATGTATTTATGGTCAGCCAGTGATCCTCGGAGGTTATGGTGGTACACATTTAGCGTGTTTCCACCGAGTGTACTGGTTCAGTACGGTACAGTTCGCCCTGACCTGGTTTGTGTTCCGACTGCAAACAGAACCCTTACTTGGTGGGCTGGGTGTTTGCCAGATGGCGATAGCCGCGTCAGCAAGACGAGTAGCGCAACATCATAAAGGTGCAACAACACCGAACGCAACAATGGAGGACATCCAGCAGCTTGGTTTTTTTTCTGCTTGGCTGCTGTTCGCTGGCATCATTACTCCTTCTTCGGAGTATTTAAAAATGGGACAGTCTGTGTGTTGTTCCACAGGATATTCAAAAATGGCACGTTGTCGCACGGAAGTGACGATTGTCTGTCGCCCAATCAGCAGACTGCAGTGGCTCTAGCCTGGTCTAGCTCCACCCTTTAGGTACCGTACCATTATGCTTGGTACCCCAACGGAAGGGAGCCAAAAAATGGTACAGGATGGGTCGGTGGTTTTGGTACCATTCACAAATGGAAACGCAAATAATTGTGTACAGTACTGTACCAAACTGTACTGTACTGAACTGGTGCACTCTGTGGAAACAGGCCAGTTGATTCATTCAAACAGCTAATGCAGTTCGGGGGAAGTAAAAGAGACTGATAAAGGAAAGATGGACTGTTGGAGAAGAGAGTTGTGGAGTTGAGACGGGAGAGGAGAAGGAGTGAAGAGATGGACTGAGCACAAAGAGTTGGAGAGAGATGGAGCGACTGAGAAGAGAAGTGAGGCCATGAAGAAGCCAGGAGGAAGAGAGGGCAGAAGGCAGCCAAGTGGAGAAGTGTGTGTGCATGCATGTGTGTGTGGCCAGATGGCTCCAGCGTGTGGCGACCAGCCAGAGGAACAGGTGCAGGTCACATGACCAGCCGTTACCACGGAGATCGTGATTGCTCTTGGCGTGAGGATGAAAGGAGAAGGGCCCCAGGGACACAGAGGGGGTGAGAGACGAGGAAAGAGGGAGTGAGGCACAGAGCAGGAGAGAGGATGAGCAACACAGGCACAGAGGAGGAGAGAGAGAGATCCAGGCACACAGTACTGCAGAGGGAGTGAAGGAAACACACACACTCGCACTAGAAAGGAGACACAACAGTTTTTTCCTAAGTTAGTAGAGCAGATTATTTTCTTATAGCCTAAATATATAATTTATTTATGTTAGTATTTAAAAAAGGCAACAAGTGTAAAGCGAACAGTACAGTTGTGTTTTGATAGCTTCTTCTGCGATGGATCTGGTTCCAGGTTTGCCAAATACCCAGATTCAAACGAATGTCATATGAATCATTTATCTCTCCTCACTCTGTAGTTTTTGCCTGTTGAAGGGACAAATGCCACTAGTGGATTATATCAGATGTTGCTAATAAATGTTACTACCAAAGTAACTTTTGTAGGTAACCAAACTTTACTGTTATCTGGCCAGTGTCCTCCTGCAAACCAATAGTTTGTTAGGTTAAACAAACATCACTATTTTAACACCACTCTCACAGCTGCAGAAAATAACATAACACATAACCTGGACTTCTCTTAGCTTCAGCTGAGGCTTTAGTGCAGGATTATTTAAGTGTTTTACAAGTTATGTGATCAAAAAGGTGAGACTTCTGGAAACGCTGCTGGCCCTGTTTTAGTTTGAAAACTCTTGGGTTGTGTAGTAGTGTGAATGGGCAGTAACCGACATTGGAAAAAGGTGACAGACTGAATTAAATGTGGATAACTGATTATAAGCGTTACTGACCTTGTTGTCTTTGCTAGCAGCAGTTAAATTTTGTATTATAATGCTACAGCTGTCTTCGCTGTTCCTTCTTTGTAGTATATTCAGCAACTAACCAACTCTAGCCGATGTAGAGTATACAATCTGCTTCCTGTAGCATGTCCAGTGTACATGAATGGTCATGTGGTACGTGTTTCCAGGTGTGTTACTATGGACAGAGATAACTTCTGATACAAAAATGTGAAAATGCTCATCTGGTAGTGTGGACGTAGCCTGAAACCAATGTAAGGAGTTGTTAGTGTTATTGAATTAAACCTTTTTCACATTGTTGTGAATGTAATTTACAAAATAATACACTGATGGAGGGTCCATGGCAAAAGCCAGGCTTTCTCATGAATAGTGTCAAAATCTAATTCCGGGAACTCAGGTAGAACTTTTTACAATGGCCACATTACGTTTTGTTTAGACCTTGCAGTGGGAAAAGGGCAACAAGATCAGTGTGCGTGCTGAGTCAGTGAAATGATCAGAAACAACAGTTAAACCTGAATCTTAACCCTGAACTATTACAATATTTAAGTAGAGTTGTTCTGATTCTGATACTAAATGCCGCAAGTGCTACCTAAAATACTGGATCGGGAATTGGCGAGTATGTGAGTGTATGTACCAATCCATTACCACGTAATGTCTTGATAAACTTTATACTTTCACACCCAGATAAAACCACTGTTTTCCTGGAAATCAATTCTTCTTCATTGCTCTAAAACAGTAGCCCATATAGGAAGTTGCACTGTGCAGCCACTGGCGACTACTTTTATGGAGCAGCGAAGAAGAGTTGATTTCTGGTAACTAGCGTAACGTTAGCTGTTGGCCGAGGTCACCAATACGTGGTCCGGGTTCAGACCCAGATGCTGTCCTATCCAGAGCCTTACCTATAACCTATAAATTATTATTACGTTTTGACTGTGTTTCAGCTTTTCTGATCTTTGCATTTCTAATTTTATGTTTATCAACTTGACAGTTCTCAATTCATATTTACAGCAAGAAGCAGTCAAAAGGGTCAATAGACTGGACTTGTTTTCTCATGGATTTAAAAGATTCATAAAGCAGATTCTGTACATGATGTGGTTTCTGTAGGATGCCATCAAACCTCAACCCTACCTGTATGCTGGTATTTGAAAATCAACATCTTGTGAACTGCCCTCGCCATATTACTTCAGACTGGTAATGACAGAAAAGTAATTGAGTACTAGGAGCGTGTGAGAGAGAGACAGCAGAGTGGTGTTGTGTGTCCTCTCACCTTCCTCTATGGTGTGTATTCACAGAGCCAGCTCCTCTTCCTTTCCATGCCAGAGATTAGAGGAGGCCTGGGGGCCTCTCAACCCATCCCCCCTCCCCTCTCTGGGGCCTCTCTCTGTCTGTCTGCCTCTCTCTCTCTTGCTCAGTCACTCACTCACACTCTCTCTCTCTGGGCCTCTCTTGCTCTTCCTCTCTGTATCTCTCTATCTTTCTATCTTGCTCCCTCCGCCTCCTTACAGCCTTTCATCATATTAACCCCCTGTGTGCCAAAGCCTGAGGCACACTAATGATTTCTAAATGGGTAAATCAAACATGGCGACCACCCTGGGACAGACAGGCACACTCACGCACACACCACACACACACACAAGAATGCCTTGTCTGTAAAAGAGGAAACGCTTTGAGGGTCCTGTGGTGTTTTTTCAGTTAAGTGTAAAGTTTTTCTCTTTCCTTGCAGCAATAAGAAGGTGGAGTCGGAGGTTGGGGCTGGCACTGCTAAAAAGGATTCCAAGAGGAAGAGGGAGTTGTCAGTCAGCGACGATGTGGAGGTGAAGTCTCCACCTCCGTCGCCCCCTGAAGAGGAGGATGATGATGGTGTACAGGTACAGGACACATACATGGAAAAGTAACCAGCACACTACTCCAGAAAGGACAAAGTCATGGCTGGAATTGCATTGCAGCATAGTTCCAGGAAGTCCAACAAAAGACGCCATGAAACCTTTGTAGATCTCTCAGTGTCACTGTACAGATAAAAACCTCTGAGCCACTAGGCATCTATTGCTTGTGTTTTAAACCAGCCCCAGTGAAAGACCAAGCACATAGGCCCCTCTAAGTTCCCATGATGCATCAGCAGCACTTTTCAGTTGCTGCTTTTTGTGACAATATTTTCCAGTAAAATGAAAATTCATACTTTTAAGTACTGCTTTGCTGTGGAATATGCTGTTTGGAGGAGCAAGCAGCACTCCACTGTATTCCTCCTCAATCAGATCCATTTCTATGTTCCAGTGTAATTATGTTGGCCATGTAAACGGAGTAGCACCTGGTTATTAGCTGCATAAAGTTAAGATAAAGTCCTGTAGTTTCCTATATCAGTCTCTGATTTAATATGGTGTAATATAGGATACATTGTGTTTTGTCATTACACAACTATATTCATTTATCTGCCTTTTGGAGATGCCTGTTGCTTCATGTTGAGTAAAATTTCACTGAAGTGAGAAGGACATCTAGTAGCTGATCTGGGAATATTTGGAAGGGCCCCAGAAACCACAGCTGATGAACACAGCGTTGACACCCTTGTGTGTTGTCTTTGTCCATCAGAAACGCCGTTCCAGTCGTCAGGTGAAGCGGAAGAGGTACACAGAGGATCTGGAGTTTAGAATTTCAGAGGACGATGACAGTGGAGATGACTCACCAGCACCTAAATCCCCATCTTCATCATCCCAACAACAGGTACAGCTTGGGTTTCCTTTATCGGTTTAGAGTGTATCTGGTCATTGTCGGCAACAACAAACATCAGTGAGCTGAGCTGCTTTAAGGCAAAAGTATGTTGACTTTTGAAATGATTTTGTATTGATTTCATACAGGCAGAAATCCTAATCCCAACTGTTAGTTTATCCATAAACATTACCTCAATTCAATTTCCACAAATTCTACTGTATCACAATACATATAAATAGTGTACAATGCATCATAGTCATATTTTTCTCAAAGGTTTTTGCTACTTTTGTCTGCCTCTCCTTTTTTAAAGCTGAACAGATTGTAATAGTTTTCTGTCTGTGTCTTTATCCAATCAGTTTTAGCATCTGACCAAAAGAAATTTTTGGTACTGTGTTATTGACTGTATGTACCAAAATCTGTCGTTGAATTTTAGATTTGTAGACTTTCTCTGGTGTTCTGTCTTAAACAGTGCCTGAGTTACATCAGAACATTGTGTGTAGACAACATTTAACATTTGAGAATCTTTTTGTCTTTTTTTTTTTTTTTTTTTTTTTTATGAAAAAAGGGGGTTGTTGTAGCCTTAGTGGCATATATTGATGTTAATTAAAAAGCCAAAGTATATCTAAACTACACTAGCATTCGGGGAAAAAAATGTAAGCATGGTTTTGTATTTCTCAAAGTAAGTTATTGGAAAAAGCATTGGCACTAGCATCGAGAAATTTTAAATGACACCCAGCCCCAGCCATATCCAGCGACAGTAAATACAAATCAAAACCATGCTTATATAGAATTTTTTCTTTTCAGATGTTACTGTGGTTAGATGTAGTAAGGGCAGTATGTTTAGCAGGGACTGTGTATGAACACCTGGACCAAGCTGGTGATATGAAAACATGTGACAGGCTGAATGAAGCTCCAACACTTTTGTTATTCTGTGTTTCCAGGATGTGGCTGAAGCCGAGGGGCCTATTGTGGAGAAGATCATGGGCCTGCGCACCTCCAAAAAACAGGTTAGATACCAGACAATACACAGAGACATGCTCACAGAGACACCCTGCCCGAGTCATGGTTTACGTCATCTGATTAGCCGCTCCACAGCTGGTCTAAGCAGATTACACACATACCCCACAAACACACACACACACACACACACACACACACACACACACACACACACACACACACACACACACACACACTCATTTGGTAAGCAGAGACAAGAGTTCTTGTATTTCAGTGCTTGGCGCTCTGAGTGTGCAAGAGGGTGTGTGCATCTGATTGACTGTGTGTGTGTGTGTGTGTGTGTGTGTGTGTGTGTGTTTATGTGAGAGAGAATACCCAGCTTTGTTTTAGATGGCTTGTCTAAAGAAAGCTCATCCCTGAGCCAACACATGCATGCACATTCAGTCACCAGCCAACTTTCCTTTGCTAGCCAGCTGCCAGTGGATCCACACACACACACACACGCACACGCACACATTCTCACAGCTCCATTCAGAGTTGACCCTGGGCTTGGCACACAGCCAAAACCACAATGCTAGCTGCACCAGACGCCAAGCTAGCATTTCCTCAGGCAGGGTGTGTGTGTGTGTGTGTGTGTGTGTGTGTGTGTGTGTGTGTGTGTGTGTGTGTGAGTGATGATTCATGGCATTACAGTAGTAGTAGCGTGGTGGAAGTGTGTGTGTGTGTGTGTTGCAGTAGTGATGATGAATGGAAGTGGATGGCTGTGCTTGAAAGGGCTACTGTTTTGGTATTTCCCCTTTCACACATGTATGGAAACAAATAAATATGAGTCATAAACTGAGCTACTTTAAGTAAATAAGTCTTTAAGTTTTCTAATCCACATATTTTGAAATGTATTTTATAAATTGATTTCTAGATTTAAATTTTTTTTTCCCCAAAAATCTATTGAATAGTTTGTTTTGACACTCTCCAGCTTAGTTCATGTCTGGGCTTTGTTTTACACAAAACAGCAAATAGCTGTGATCCTGACAAGATATGAATGAAACAATATTTCCCCTCAGTGAGAGAATGAGTGAGATTCACTGATGACTGACAGGCCAGTGTGAAACTGGTATGCAGGCTCCTTCTGTGCCACTGCACTAATTCAACCACATGTTGTATAACAATGATGAGCCACTTCTGCTCTTTCAACATGCAGTTGCTATATTTGTAGTGATTATTAACCTTTTTTTCTTTTCAGCTGGAGATGGGGGAGGAAGTGGAGGTGGAGGAGTTCTATGTCAAGTTCAAGGGCTTGTGAGTAACACTTTTTTTCTCTCCATCTCTTTTGTCTCTCACAGCAGGTCCCCCTCTTTTTAAAACCTATTTTCAACACACACACACACACACACACACACCCCAGAGTCTCCACAGGGGGATGTGTGAAAAGCTCAGTATATTTAGCCTGTAAACCTCAGTAACTTCATTTTACCATGAGATGACCCATTTATTTGTGCTCCGCACTCACTCAAAAGTGGTTGTGTCCTGTGATATCGTTAAACACTTGCTGTTTTGTCCAGCTTTTGTTCAGTGGATGTGAGGTACAGAATATTTGATGTTGTTTGGCTAACTGTGCATTTACACATCATTTTGGACCATTATCATTACAATAAATATAAAAAAACACAACACAGATTATTGTTTTTGAGTACACTCAGACATCTGTAAGAAGGAAAGCAAAACAAATATGTTCTCTGATGAAGTCCTATGTCCTGAAGTAATCCTCCACATTTTCACGAGTGAGCCATACAAAGTAACACTGGGTAAACAAGGCTTATAGTGAAGAGGTATGGACTGCGATTGTCCCTTGAACAGAAGGCTGACACCTTTTGTTGATCTTCTTTGTCCATCTGAAGCACCACCGCAGCCGTCAGGTGGCCTTTTTACAGTGTAGGAGCATTTAGCTGTTTACCACAATTTCTGCTCTGTCAGGCGTCTTCAGGAAGATTTTTCTCAGTGGGTGTTTCTGACTGAGTTACTGTACCATGTCAGAATCACATTCTGTGACTGTTTGAGGTCACCTGTGACTGCAGTAATTCTTGGCAGCCATCTTGAATCTATTTCCTCCAAAACCAGCAAAACCCGTTACACTACCCCTCAGAAACTCTTGCAGGTTAAACTGACGATGGACTAACAAAATATTTTTAGAGCGGACTTAAGACTTGCTGCAGATGGACTTGAAAACACAGCTACAAACAAGCCACAATGCAGCACTGTATTCCATTCAAAGAGAGTATCTGACGTAATGAACACATAACTGTCTTGGATAAGATGAATCCTACTATGGTACCCTGGCCCTCCGGTACGGATGACAACTCTCAACATAGTTTTTTCTTTCAGCTTCAGTGCTGGGCGTAAGGTTAATAATGGTAGTAAATATCCTGGATAGCCCATCAAAACACCCTCTGATAGTGACACTAGGAAGAGGGCTGCAACTAATGATTGTTTTTTTGTTATCAATTAATCGTCTCATTAATTTGATACTCAAATTATCATTTCAACTCCACTGTGCACCCAGCTCTCAGTAAAATGACAATGCATGCCCTAAAAAATGGATGTTTACAATCCACAAAGAGCTCAGGTGCATGTAGCATGTTGCCTGAGAGGGCAGATAATTTAACAATTGACAAACTTAAAAACATACTTACAAAATGTTGCAGATGTTGTGCATTGCCTATCATTTTTTAAAGACTTTGATACGAGTGATATGAATCACTGATTGTGTGTCTCGTGTTGCAGTTCATACCTCCACTGTCGATGGGCAGATCTGGAGGAGCTGGAGAAGGACAAGAGAATACACCAGAAGGTCAAGAGGTTTAAGGCCAAGCAGCAACTCAACAACTTTATAACTGAGGTAAGACCCGAGCTCTACAGCACAATTAGCCCGTTGCCTGGGTCGTCTCCTTACACTTTCATTTATGATAGACAGATTTCCATCTGTTCAGAAACCGGTTGGGCCCATTGCAACCATTAATGTAAAATGGGGTTGGTTTGATATGACGACTGACACAGGAGCTCCTAAAGCATGTTCATTAACAACCAAGTGGCTGCTGCTGATGTGAAGAGGTCTGTTGAAGCAGCTTCTGTGATACTTAAACAGGCTTTTCTCTAAAAGAAGAACAGCTACGCTCATGTTGTAGTCTGTTTACATTTTTCCGAATTGGTCTGCCAGTGCCAGGCTGGCAATTTTTTTCTATTGAAATTAAATCTCCAACATAACAAAGTGTGCAAAAGGTGGAAAGGTCTGAATACTTTCTAAAGCCAGTGTGCATACATGAGTCAAACCAACCGAGAACTGATAATCACTTTGTCAGGTGTCAAAATCTGCTGACGTTTATAGCTGTAATAGTGCTTTTATACACATATTGTATAAAGTATGTGCTGCTAAAACTAATAGATTCACACTAACAGTCTCCAGCAGTCATATGCTGCAAACATGAAATCATCTGGCCTCACCCTAACACACGGTGTAAGCCAACCTATCATAAAACACTCTCCTTGGTTCTAACAGTAAAAATCCAATTGCTTTCTCTCCAGATGGATGATGAGCCTTTTAACCCGGACTACGTGGAGGTGGACCGTGTCCTGGACATTTCAGAGAGCACAGATGAAAATGGAGAGGTGCTTTGATTTCTTCCTGTCATCTTTCATGGGTTTGAGCCTCTCTCTCTTCTTTGCAATTTACACACTCACCAATTTTCATGTTTGTGTGCAGACGGTGACCTTATATTTGGTGAAATGGTGCAGTCTGCCTTACGAAGACTCCACCTGGGAGCTGAAGGCCGACATCGAGCAATCCAAGATAGAGGAGTATGAACGCAACGCAGCACGCACACCCAACACTAAAAGAGTGGTAAGTAGCCCTGTGTTTGTGTGTGTCTTCCTCGATTGACGCTCTTTGGGTGCTATTGCTGTCCCAGCCTCCTAGTAGCTGTGTGTGTTTGTGTGTGTTGGCCTGCTGCCTGTGCCTTGCTCCTGCAGATTTACAGCTCCCGTAATGCTTTCCTCAGGGCCACGTTCTTGTGGTCTTACACATTCACACACACGCCCTGCTCCTGTGGCCGGTCCAAACCACTAACAGTGTGTTTAAAGCTGAACAGAAGCAGCTGACTGGCTGTGATCTTTTCCTCTTTTCTTTTCCTGTGTCCATCTCTTTAACTACTGCCTACTGTTTCTCCTCAAGGACCATGTTAGAAGTGCTCCATCGTACAGCGGCATTATTTGGAGGCAGATATATTTTTAACTAGTAGTGTGGCTGAGGGGATGGTCAGTTGGACTAACAAAAAAATATCTCCACAACCTGGACCAATTGTGGCAGACATTCATCTTCCCCAGGGGATGAATCCTAATGAATTTGGTTAAAAATTCAACTTGTAAATAGTTAAGTGAATGACAAAGTAAAGGATTTTGGCCCTCAACTCCTCTTTACCTGGATTCCTCCTTACCCTGAAAGCACCATGTTTACTGTAAATTTTAGTGGTCAGTCTTATAGAAAACTGCCTAAAGTCAGCAAATCATCACTTAAATGACTGAAAAATCTATCAAAAAAGTTTTTATTTAATTAATTTTCTGTCAGCAGGGTTATTGAGTAATTGACTGTTTCAGCTCTAGATGCTGCTGTGAAACCCAGTTTTAAATCCATTCACCTCTTCAAAAATCAGTGTGTCTACATTGATGATTTGATAGGGGTTAGTAAACCTCAGTGTCATATAATAACCCCTAAATAATTTCTCTGTGCCTAGGATCGGCCTCCTGCAGCCGACTGGAAAAAGCTGGAGGGCTCCAGAGAATACAGGAATGGCAACACACTCAGGGAATACCAGCTAGAAGGCCTCAACTGGCTTACCTTCAACTGGTACAACTCGTAAGTCACCATTAACTTTTATTTTGTGAGAATTAGTCCCCGGCTGCTGCTGCCAGCCTGTACATGTGAACATAGTCTTCAGTGGACATTAAAGTGGACATTAAATGGTGGTTTTCCCACTGGCGCCATCCGTGCTTGAAAAATCTGCTCTGATGGTGTTATAGGATTCTGTAGACAAACATAATCACTCAGTTGCACCAATAGAAGATTGCAGATCATCATAAGTCTAAGAACATATTTTTTCTGTCTGTTGTGCTTTCATGTTTTCTTGTCTGAGGTGGTATGCTAGTCAGATTTTCTTGAATAACATGGAAATATTAGGGGTGTTATTCCAGGACTGAAAAAAGAATTTCAAACATATCTCTTCATATAAGAAATGAGAGACTTTTCCACCAGTATAGCACCAAGTATATTCCAAATTGTCTCACGTGTTTTTTACATTAGATCAGTGGAGTGAAGACAGATTCTCCCTTTTGGAAAAGCAACATTAATAAACCAAGAGGGAAAATCTTTTAGATGATTTAGATAATTGACTTAGTCATGTAAAAGTCATGGAATTTTACAGCAGGGCCAGCGTGGGACTAGTCTTTGGTAATGAACAAGTAGGCATTGCAGTCTTTACCAGTTTAGAGAAACTGATGTAAAAATAATGTGAAATGCAGAATCTACACTCTGCCCATCTGTTTCAGCCTCTCACTGTGCGCACGTCTTCTGTCCTCCACAGACGTAACTGTATCTTGGCTGACGAGATGGGTCTAGGGAAGACCATCCAGTCCATCACGTTCCTCTATGAGATTTACATGAAGGCCATTGAGGGGCCGTTCCTCGTCATCGCCCCACTCTCCACCATCCCCAACTGGGAGCGAGAGTTCAGGACCTGGACTGAGCTCAACGCAGTGGTCTACCATGGGAGTCAGGCCAGCCGCAAGACCATCCAGGCCTACGAGATGTATCATAGAGATACGCAGGTATGAGACAGTGCTGCTAAACTCTTCTGCTACTACCAATGTTTACCCTGCCTGCCCAGACTGCACCACTGCAGATGATAAAAATGAAAGCAAACAGCATGATGCAATTAATAATTTTATGCAAACTGTGCAAACCTGCATCACAATTTTAACACTGCATTGGTTTGGAGTAATTAAAAAAAAAAAAAAAATTATATTACCTAAGTCACCAAAGTCTTTGTCAAACCCCTGATGTTAACCAGACTCCAGAGAAGACCAGTTCCAGTACAGTGAAGTTAGTGATGGAGTCACTGAAACTCACAATAATGTGACACATTTCTGAGTGAGACAGAATATGCAGGCAGGGTTTAGTTACAAAAGTGACTGAAATGAAATCCATCAGATGTGATTGGATCACTCAAAAGTGAGCATGGCTGCCTCATATTGTGTGATGCAAAGCTGTGGAGAGAGATGGAGCTTTAGACAAGTCTTTGCTTTTAGCCTGGGAAAACTTGGGTTGACTTACAGAGTTGTTAACCACAATCACACACGACGGTGGTTATCAGGCTCAGTGAAGCCAGATAACGAAAAGATGTCCTGATGCCTGAACTTGCTTCATAGTACAATCCTCTGGTTTGAATACAGAAGACAAACACAAAACCAGTGGAACACAGTCATCGCTGACTACAGATGACTGCCACAAGTCCAACTTTATCTTAAGCCTTCATGTCAGAGCTTTTCTTGGCTTTTCCTCACAAATATATGGAGCTGCTGTGGCCTAGTTACTTTTGACCTAAAAGTGAAAACTGCGTCCCTCCTAGATCCACAGGATAAGATAATAAAGAAGTTGGGAACAAATACATTATTGTACATATACATACACAATATTGATCTTCATTTTCCCTCTCTCCCCTTCAGGGTAAGATAATAAAGGGAGCATATCGGTTTCATGCCGTGATAACAACCTTTGAGATGATTCTGGCTGACTGTCCAGAGCTTCGCAGCATCCCATGGCGCTGTGTGGTGATAGATGAAGCCCACCGCCTCAAAAACAGAAACTGCAAACTACTGGAAGGACTGAAAATGATGGACATGGTGAGTGGTGGTCTTTTTGTTTGTTACACAGTGGTGGTTATGGCAAGTCAAGGAGTTAGGAAGAGGTACGTGTTTCCAGTTTCTTGGCACACCAAGTACAAGTTGATATAAATAATGTTTTGTCTTGTTGGATTTTTTTTTTTTTTTTTCAAAGGCCTCTTAGAAATGTATACGTGCTTATAATCAGTTAAAATTGGACAAATTAGCCCAGTACCTGTGACATGATAATTTAATTGCTCTTGCATCCTGCTTTCAATTTTAGAAACTCTAAATATGTCTTTCCTGTCTCTGCTTTCTCTTCCAGGAGCACAAAGTCCTGTTGACAGGAACTCCCCTCCAGAACACTGTGGAGGAGCTCTTCAGCTTACTCAACTTCCTGGAGCCTGAGAGATTCCCATCTGAACAGACATTCATGACTGAATTTGGAGACCTGAAGACTGAAGAGCAGGTAAATGGACAACTCACGAGTTCAACGCACAATTCCTGAATCCCCATTCCAGTTAAGTGTTAACATCATATCTGTGTGTTTCAGGTTCAGAAATTGCAAGGCATACTGAAGCCCATGATGTTGAGAAGACTGAAGGAGGATGTGGAGAAGAACCTAGCCCCTAAGGAGGAGACCATCATTGAGGTAGGACTGTGATCTCTGCTGTCAAAACCTTTTCAGCTATTTTTGTGACAGTCTCCAATCATCTGGTTTAACAAGTGTGTGAGATTGTCATGTCTCAAGAAATAAAAAAAATTAACCAGCTGTTGTTGTTGTCAGGTGGAGCTGACCAACATCCAGAAGAAATACTATAGGGCCATTCTGGAGAAGAACTTCTCCTTCCTGTCCAAAGGAGGTGCAGGAGGAGGAGGAGGAGGTGGCGGCGGAGGAGCCAGCGTGCCCAACCTCCTCAACACCATGATGGAGCTGAGGAAATGCTGCAACCATCCCTACCTCATTACTGGTATACACAAACCCTTCCAAAGCAGAGACACCATCACAGTGTAAAGCCTCAGTAAACCAATAATTTATTTTCCTGATGATTTGTAATTGTTGTTTTTTGTCGTCTAGGAGCGGAAGAGAAGATCGCTGAGGAGTTCAGGGACTCCCACAGTGGTGGGGCCGATATGCCGGACATGGCTCTCCAGGCCATGATTCAAGCTGCCGGCAAGCTGGTGCTCATTGACAAGCTGCTGCCCAAACTGAAGGCTGGTGGACACAGAGTCCTGGTCTTCAGTCAGATGGTTCGCTGTCTGGACATCCTGGAGGACTACCTGATCCAGAGACGGTAAAAATGGAGACAGATTAGCGTTTCCTTGACAAATGCAAAGGTTGATGAGATGGTTATGATCACTATAGTATCGGGATATTCTGATCAAGGCTTTTTGATCCCAGTTCTGATCCAAGCCCATTAATATTTAATATCTGCTGATACTCAGTCTGATCTAATACTTACATTTGCTTAGATGACACAGGTGATGGCTAATATGAAAGCAGGAGTAGAGAGATATTATTTGATAAGTAATGTGTTAGTGTTGTAGCTTAGCAAACCTGCGTGTGTAGCAATCCTGAATGTCAGAAATTGGTGCCACTCGAGCCTGAAAGTTTCTAATTTGCACTCAGACATGAGAAATACAGTAAAGAAAGGATCTGATTTTCATTCGGGTTATTTTAGCCAATACCGATTCATTAAAACGTGAGTGGATTGGCCCCAAAACCGATGTTGGGAATCTGCTTGGATAATCTTCACCATTGTGTTGATATTTTTAGTAACTTTGCCAATATGACAGTAATTTACCCCTGTGCTTTAACTACGTGTCCAGATATCCCTATGAGCGTATAGACGGCAGAGTCCGTGGTAACCTGCGGCAGGCAGCCATCGACCGGTTCTCTAGACCGGACTCGGATCGTTTTGTGTTCCTGCTGTGTACAAGGGCTGGAGGACTGGGCATCAACCTGACTGCAGCAGATACCTGCATCATCTTTGACTCTGACTGGAACCCGCAGAACGACCTACAGGTACAGCCACATTGAGATATTCACAAATCATCAGTTCTCTTCTCAGACGCACACTCCTGTGGACTGAACTGAAAATCAAGTTAAATTCTTTCATGAACAATGTTCATGAATCTCTACATTTGCCCTCCCACCAGGCCCAGGCCAGGTGTCACCGTATCGGCCAGTCAAAGGCAGTCAAGATCTACCGTCTGATCACCAGGAACAGCTACGAGAGGGAGATGTTCGACAAGGCCAGTCTGAAGCTGGGTCTCGACAAGGCCGTTCTACAGAGCATGAGCGGACGGGAAAATGCCAACAGTGGGGTAAGACCCATCGCCCACTAAACGCATCCACTGTCAATGAATCTTTGTAGTGTACTGTGTGTTAGATCACTCACAATGTTTTCAGACCCTTTCTTTGGGTACTTGTCTGATTCCTTTGAAATTCTTCTGTGGTCCAGGTCCAGCAGTTGTCCAAGAAGGAGATCGAGGACTTATTGAGAAAGGGAGCGTATGGAGCTCTAATGGATGAAGAAGACGAAGGCTCTAAATTCTGTGAGGAAGATATTGACCAGATCCTCCAGAGACGAACCCACACCATTACCATAGAGTCTGAGGGGAAGGGCTCTACATTTGCTAAGGTAGAAACTATAGCAAATGACAGTGAAATCTTCGCCCTTACTCATATAGTTAGTTCACACTGTTTGAGATGAATAAGTCCAATCACCTGCGGTTGACCATCATGTTTTTCCTCTGTCTGCAGGCCAGTTTTGTTGCAACAGGAAACCGAACAGACATTTCTCTTGAGGATCCAGACTTCTGGCAGAAATGGGCTAAGAAAGCTGAGCTGGACCTGGACGCCATCAATGGACGAGTAATACGCACACTCACACACATGACACTTGAAACTGTACATAATGTAAATATGTAATGTAAAAGTACCTGCAATGTAAATCCCACTCAAGAACTCAGACACGATGTAGCCATAAAGCCATAGAGAGAGAACATCACACTATGGATCCATACTGAGTCTTACACACACTCGTGGTGGTGTCCCCTTATTGAGAGGGAGCTAGCAGTGGGAATTTGTTCAAGAGGAAAGAGAGAGCGAGAGAGAGAGAGAACAGGAGGGAGCAGAGAGAGATTAATATTGACAGTTGAAAATCTCCTCTCTTCCTTAATTACCCATGTTTCCCTGCTCGTGTGTGTGTGTGTGTGTGTGTGTGTGTGTGTGTGTGTGTGTTTGAGAGAGCGTAAGCTGCTTAGCTCCACTTAACAGAGCACAGATGCTTGGAGGGTACAGAGATATCACTTAGGCAAGCACTCAAACACACACACACACACACACAGAAACACAAGCTCGGTCACATTCTTCCACACATTGAGCGTTTTGCTAACAGCCATCCTCATATTCTTCCTTTCCTTGCCTCTTTATATTTGCTCACTTGTTTTCTTAGGACCCTACACTGACACACTTACCGCAGCTCTGTGAGCGTGAATGCAGGCCGCTCCCCACAGATTTCTTGCTGTGTGATGTTAAAATGGAAATGACTGCAGTGCTGTGTGATAATTGTGGAACTAACTACTGCCCTGTTTGCACATATTAATGGAACTGTAAGGGGGAAAAATCAAATTAATTGAACAAAAATGCAATTCATTAGAAAGCATAATTAATGTCAGTTTGTATCTGAGCTGGGAAGCAATTTTCTCAGCATCAGGAATGAAACATGGGGCCAAATATCTAATTAATCAGATTTGGTGGAGAAGATGCCATTTATTCAAAGGGTTCACAGAGTAGTCAGAGTATACAAGAAGTTTACAAATGGGCCACGTCACAGAAACAAAACAGGAGGTGTTTGCATATTGTTACTGGTGGATTTCAGGCCACCAGACTCCAGGCCATAAAAGCGTGCAGACTAAATGTTATCATTGAATTTTTCTCCAGAACACACTGGTGATTGACACACCAAGGGTGAGGAAGCAGACGCGGCACTACAGCAGCGTCAAAGAGGAAGAGATGCTGGAGTTCTCAGAGCTGGAGAGTGACGAGGACGAGCCAAGCAAGCCCTCATCCAAACCACGACGACCCCAAGATAAAACCCAGGGCTACCCTCGATCTGAGTGCTTCAGAGTGGAGAAGAACCTGCTGGTCTACGGGTCTGTCACATACTCAAGTTTCCTATTCAAAAATACATGAATGATTGAATTAATTGCATTTGACGGAATAGAAATTTGTTGAAATACTCTTATTAGCTTCCTTGCTGAGAGTTGAATTAGGGTACCACTAATATTTTTACACTAAAATTTATATAAACACTACAGGCATGAGAAAGTTAGCTTTGCTTAGCACAAAGACTGTAAACAGCTAGCTTCCCTCTGTCCAAACAACATCTGGCCACCAGCACCTCCAAAGTTGACTAATAAACACGATCCATCCTCTCATCGAACTCAGGGCATGAACAAATAAGCTCATTTCCCACAACGTCAAACTGTTCCTTTCAAACATGCAACAACAATAGAAGGATCAAAGGGCACTGACAATAATGCAAAAAGATTTAAAGCTCATTCAGCGGATCTTTTTTTTTAATGCAACAAGGAGCAGGTATAAAAAGTAAAAGTCCAACTTAAAAAGATTGTGGTGGAACAAAACAGAACTAAAGCAGAAATCTCAATAGAAAAAGGAGAAGTGAAGATAGTTGAGGTTGTGGTGGATGTGGAGTCATACAGCTGGGTGGAGCTCCTCACTCTGCTGATGTGTGTGGTAATAGATGCAGACCAGCACGTGGCGTGATTTAGTAGACAGACATCTCGCCTCTCAAGGCCATCAACATGCATAGCCAATAATCAGAGCTGCCTGTGAACACAGTCTTGAGCACATACACACTTATATACAGCCAACATGCTTATTGTTGTGCACACACAGTGACCTTGGAGAGCGTGGGACGTTTTAGGTTTAATCTCACATACAGAGAGCTGACTGTTAAGCCTGTCACACACACTTTAAAATGATATCCACTGAAATTCACTTCTTCATCAACTCTGCATTTTTTTATGTAAATAACAGTTTCATTAACTTCTGCACGCACCAGATATAATTTGAGTTTCTATTAATCTGTGCAGTGACGGAAGTGCATCTGAACTCAGACACCGACTTGTTCAAAATATACAGAGTACAATATCCTGCACACAGAGGCAAATTGACACACTTACCACAGATAGTGATTATCTGGTGAACACGGCCATTTTCACGGCTGACTTGGCGTGACTGTGTGTGTGCGTGCGTGCGTGTGTGTGTATAAGAAAGAAGAGTTGTGCTAGTGAGATGTCAGCATTGTTATTGTTACAGTCTAGTCTTGTGGCCTGAGGCTGTAGGACACACTGACTGGGCCTGTCCTCTCCACGCAGCACTCTGTTGTCTTTTCCCATCAGCCATCGCTCTCTCGCCCACCCTCACCCACCGTTTTACCCTTTCTCAAATAGTCCAGCATAATACTGGTTCACATGGTTCAGTGGAGATTGGGGAGCAGCAGTGGAAAAATTTTAGTTGCGAACCAGACCACCACATCAGCCTGTAGGGTCGCTTGGTCTCTGGAGGTGGTTGGGGGCAGGTTCGGCTGTGATCATGAACACACACACACACACACACACACACACACACACACACACACACACACACACACACACACACACACACACACACACACACACACACACACACACACACACACACACACACACACACACACACAGAAGGATGAGAGCCCAGCACTCATCAGTGTCTGTTACTGGAGTGTGAGTGTGATAGGTGTCTTAGATGCAGAAAAGATCATTTAGACTTGAGTGTATGCTCATGAAGGATCAGGGTCATGTGAGTGAGTCGTGTGGCACAGATTACAAACTGTCTGACAGACTTTTCCAGAGTTTACCTTAGAAATCCAAAGCATTCCAACAAGAAGATGGAGATTTTAGTAAAGAAAACCTTTCAAGTCTATGTGTAAAATGTTTGTTTAAAAAGAAGTATTACAGATGAAACTGGATTCATTATTTAATCATTTCATCAAAGAAAGATCAATTTCTCTGTGTAAAATCAAGACTTAATGATCATTTTAACACTTTCACTATATGATGTTTGCATTGCACTATGTTATTACAATATTCATAGTATTATTCATTATATTAGCATATGATAATAAGTATTACTTCTACTTTATAACACATTATGTATGTTATAGTGTTTCAGTCAAAGGAATGTATGTAGTGCAGTGCTGAGGCTGTGTCCTGTTAAACCAGTGTTTTATATTCAGTAGTATAAGCGGTATCCATATGCTGACAGGCTTTTCCCCTTCCTGTCCCTCTTTAGTTGGGGTAGGTGGACTGACATCCTGGCTCACGGCCGCTTCAAGCGCCCCCTGAAGGAGGCCGATGTGGAGACCATCTGCAGAGCCCTGCTGGCCTACTGCCTGCTGCATTACCGTGGAGACGAGAACATCAAAAGTTTTATCTGGGACCTGATCACCCCAAGTGAAGATGGGACCACCAAGACGCTGACCAACCATTCAGGTAACACACACAGGAGCAAATCTGATTAGACACACTATATACACTGTATGATTGAGCTCACTGCACAATTTATGAGCATCTGAAAAATAATGCATCAATAATATATCTCATCATATGAAAGTGGGCTAATCGGGCTAGAAGGTGGATGAGTTTCAGTTCTCAGTTAATATGTGAAGAGATTCAAATCTGACATGTAATGCCTTCCTTGGATATTTAAATAGATGTCCTAAATATGAATTATTATTACTATTATCACTATTGTTATTATTATTGTTGTTAATAATAATAATAATAATAATAATAATAATAATAATAATAATAATAATAATAATAATGATGATGATAAATGTCCTGAAAGTGTACAGATTAGTTATACACCCTGTGTTAATTGATGCATTGATGCATAAATATCCCCAGAAATATATGTACTGGTTGTCATTTGTACATTCCCCTGACTGTTGCCTTACCCCCCCCCATCCCCCAGGTCTCTCTACTCCAGTTCCTCGGGGTAGGAAGGGCAAGAAGGGGAAGCCCGCAGCACCTCCTCCACAGACTCCACGAGCTGATTGGCTGGCTAGCTGCAATCCTGACCACTTACTGCAAGAGGATAGCTACAAGAGACACCTGAAACATCACTGTAACAAGTAGCTTCCCCACACATTCACACACACAAACACACACACACACACACACACACACACACCTGAAACACCATGATAGCTAGTGGCTAATATGTTAGTGTTAGATAAGGGGCCATAAACAGTTTCTTAAATAATCATTGGTTGAATTAGAGTTCTCATAGTGGAAATTTCCATGGATACCAAACCAATGTGGATGGAATCGGGGTTATAAATCCAGGACATAGACACATGTGGCAGTTGTGATGTTTGTTGCACAACTTCAACAGAGGCAACAGTTTCCCCATCCTCTTCCTCTCTCAAACACACACTCATCTGCTTTGTGGTCAGCGCTCTCTCCTGTTGTCAGGGCGATATGCTTCCTTGCCCTCCAGATTCAATTCCAAGATTTTTTTCTTCTTGAGGGGGGAAGTTTGTTTGTTTGTGTGTATGTGTGTTTATGTGTGTGTCTGGCTGTGTGCCAGGCCAGGTGCTAGGCAGGCAGACCTGTTGGAAGTGGGTGAAAGACGCACACAAGCACACACACACAAACACACACACTTGGGGGTGATTATGTGGTGCCATCTGCTAGGCTGAAGCACAGCGTTGTGTGGCTAATCAGGCCTGGCACATTGATGGATGAGCAAACACAGCCTGCCAACAACCACACATACACACACACACACACCGTAACTTGTCCAACTTGATGCACAAACGGACACACACCGTAGAATAAGCTGCTGTCTTTAACCCCCTAAACTAAACTTTCTGTTACCTCTGTTCCTGCTCCTCCTCTGTCTTCTACACCAAACATCATTAATGGCATTAAATCCTGGTGACGAATCTGGTGTCAAATGTTTACAGTGAATCAGAACTCCCAGAGAGCAGCATTTCTAGTGTCAGGAGATCAAATCCAGTTCTCCAGCCTTGACTGAAGTGATTCATTTTACTGGAAGAGTAATTACCTCTGCCAAGGACATGACGCTTTCTGTGTGTGTTGGTCAGCAGGAATACGCAAAAAAGTCCTCAACTGATTTTCACCAAACTTGGTGAGGGTTGGGCCATGGGCCAGGGAATAACCCATTTTGGGGCATATCCAGGAAATTTTTTTCACTTTCCTCAACATTGCAAGATCAGGCATTTTCAACATTTTTGTCAAAATATTTCACTCTTGAGGAGGTATGCACTTTGAGTGCCATTCTAGTTCTTACTGGGAACATCTGTAATCTGTATCCACAAGAGATGACCATCTATTCGACCGCAGTGATACAAAACGATGAAATAAATGAATTACAGTTTTTGCAAACAGTATTTCAACAAAAGAAGACCTCAGGAAATTTTCCACCTGAGTAATGCAATCAATCAAAGATCCAAGACCATTTTCACAGTGTTGTAGGAAATTGCACCTTTTCGGTGCTTTGCAGCATCTCCTCCAGTAAAGTCAGCCCAGTGTGAAGTATTAGCAGGATTTCCTTTTGTAATAAAACACATGCACTTCGGAAATTTTATTCAAGACAGAGAAAATCAAACATTATGAGGGAATTGTTTTTATAAATAAGCGACTTAACTGGAACACAACAGAGGATAGTTATCCAACATGTTTTTACAAATTAATGCTCTATATGAATATCAGTATATAATCTTTAGAGCCCATTAGTCCATCAAAAGACAAATAATCAGGAAGAAATTTATACCTTTGATGCCTAAGATTTGTTGGTTTCTGCACCTTATATTTGAGGATTTTCTGCTTTTGTTTGTTTTATATAATTAAAAATCTTGTAAAATAGATTGATAACAGATTAGAACAGATATCTGTCAATGTTCCAGCCCCGGGATTCCTTTGTCTCTGTTGAAATAAATCAGACAATCCTCCTAAAGAACGGCTTCACTAACATTTTTTACTGTTTGACTATTTCTCAGGGTGTTGCTGAGGGTGAGGATGCTGTATTATCTGAGACAGGAAGTCATAGGCGACCAGGCCGAACGCATCCTGGAAGGAGCTGACACGAGGTTAGTGGATACTCCACACTACTTCATTTTAGTGTCTCTGTTACCACGTTTTCCTCTTCTACTGAGGACGTAGGAACATAGCGCACTCTCTTTTCCTTTTCTGCCTTTGCCTCCTCGGTGCATTGTGTGTATATGTATTTGTCCATACAAGTGGCCTCTTAGGCAGGTTTCTCCCTGCTGTGACCGGTACAACAAGCAGATACCTTATCAGGGTAAAATAAGCTTTTACCACTGTCTAATAAGCTATTTCTCACTATCATTTGGCACAAGGTCTCAGTGCATCAGTGTTGGTGTTAAGGTTGGATACGCTGCTCACCTTGACTGTTTCATTTATCTCATCCTGACAGCATCTTCACCGCTTCCTCCGTCTTTTTCTCTGTCACACTGCACTTCTCTTGTCATCTCTCCATCTCTCCCTCTCTCCACAGTGTACTTCAGCCTATGATTGTCTCCCATCCCCCGCTCATCACCCTTTCACCCAGATGTGAATGCATTTATAATTTGGAGCACTTGCACTTCATGTTGATCTCCACCACTCCCTCCCTCCCCCAACCCAATGGCTACTGTGACAGACCCTGTTTTTGTGTGTGTGTGTGTGTGTGTGTGTGTGTGTGTGTGTGTGTGTGTGTGTGTGTGTGTGTGTGTGTGTGTGTGAGAGAGTGAGAGAGTGAGTGAGTGAGTGTGCACCAGACGTGAGCATACGGGGTGCTATCATGCCAACATATGCCAGGGGGATTTAGCATGCCAGTCTTGGCGCGCACACGTATGTGTGTGTTGCCAAGACGTGCATGCTGCTGTTTGCAGAGATAAGAGACTATTTCCCGGTTTCTTCTCTCCTCCTGACACCCTCAGACTTTTTACGTCCATTGTGTATTGTAGCCTTTCTCTTCCTAACTAGCAGTAAGCACCATTTTCCTTTTTTTTTTTTTCTTCTTTCCATAATGGAGGATTTTGTTTGTTTCGTGCCGTGACACAGAATTTACCCTGGAAAAACTGTATACAAAAAAACTATTCTCCGTTAAATAATAATGCCATTCTAAACCAGATATCTGGTTTTGGTTGGGCTCATCTAATTTTAAAAATGGGTTAGAGCAGCACCTGCAAGCTCATAGTATGAGTTTATTTACTGTGACAGTATATTGAGAAAATTTCTCTTATTATTTTTATGATGGGTCCACATAAAATCCTAGAAAAACAAGATCCCTATAAAATCAAAGAATAATGGTTGAAGGGATGTTGGCAAATGGTGACAGTTTGAGAGTAGAAATGGTTGATAGTCATATTAAATTGTCTTATTTTAAATCAAATGTTTACTCACACAAACACCAATGAGACTTGACTAAATTAATAAATAAGTGTGTGAAATCTTTAAGAACTCAGGCAGCACCACAAATGATTCCTCTGCTTGTCATCATTTTGAACATCAATAACAAAAAAAACATCAATATCAAAACTAAAGGCCAGGCTATACTGATTCTGGTATTTGTTTCCATTATGATGATCTTAAATAAATTCTTGAATTCCCCTTGTCTAAGAAGATCAGCACCCTCTATTTCTATCTATAACAACATTGTCCAATGCCAAGCTCCTCAGTCGTCAGTGATTCGCTCCCTGTATGTAGTGATGCATTCAGAAGGCTATAGTGTTGCACAGTGATGCATAGGATTAAATGTTGTTTGGAATGTATTTAAGTCTGAGTCCCTTGAACAATTCTCCTTCTCATACATTCATTTTTTCCAAGTTCAAGAAAGAACTAAAACATTGAACATATTTTTAGCAACGTTTTTTTTCTCACCAGATTTAGACTTTGACCAACAGTAATATAAAACGTAACTTTTTTTTTTTTTTTTTTTTTTTTTTTTTTTAAAGCTATTTGGCTACTTGATGATTTTATAGATACGTTTCAAATATAAATATACCATTCGACTGACAATCACTGTTGCTGATGCATTCTTAGTTTTCATATCACCTCAGTCTAACTAATCTAGAATAATGCATGTGTTCTTGTGTATTTTTTTCTGGGGGAGACCAGACACCCAGCAGTTATGTATCTTTCAAAGTTTGCTCACCCATTTCAAAACATAACCAGGTGCCCCCTGTACTGGAGGGTCGCTACTAACCGTGCATGTAACTGTGCTCATGGTGCAAAATGCACCAGTAAAAAAAAAAAAAACAGTAAATGGTTAACGACGAGCGACAAAAGCAGAACAGACAGTAATGCTAATGGCCAAGTCGTGTACTAAGTAACATCTGTGATGATTATGAAACACAGTTTAACCTTAACTGATCAATAACCACATGGATTGCACATAAATGCTCTTATGCTGGGGTTGTTTAGCCATTCTGAGTCGATTGCATATTCATCCCGGTGCCGGGCCTCTCTTTTTCAGGCACTCTCCAAGGTGCTGATCCTACTGCTGGGAGCAGCAATGGAACTACGCAGCATCTTGGAGAGCGCCGCAGCACACAGTCCTGACAGTAGTATTTAGAGAGTCCCTGATTGCCGTTTTCTTTACTGATGATTTCTGTCTAAGAAAATGTTGCAATTCATTGAAGTTGTTTCGGTTCTGTGTTTACGTTTCTTTTTATTGCCACCTTTTCCAAAGTTTCATTTTTAGGATTTTCTCCAAACCACCAGATTGCAAACACCAGACGTATCGTACCTGTGTCACCTTTTTTGTTTTCAATTTCTCTAATATCTGGATCATTTACAGATTGACATTTCCATGGCAACAAAGCAGATGATGATTAAGCAGTACTTCCTGTTCAGATCAGATTTCCTTCTTGCTTTGTCAAAAAGTGAAGGTTAAATATTGATGATTCTTCGTAACATTGAAACACATATCAGAGATGCAAGTGCACATCATAACAAAACCATAACTAGAATACAACTCACAGCTGTTTGCACATTAATACTATTTGAATATTTAGGATAATAGTTTTTATCTGCAGTCAGCGGCTGACGGTTTTTACAATCTGATTACAACACAAATGGATCATAATCTCATTTATGCTGTCCCCTTTTCTCTTTTCCTCATTAGGATGGTTATTATGATTATTGAAATACAAGACTGTTGCCATACTGAAGCAAATTGAACACAGCACCACTTAGGTTTGATTAGCAGTAATGTGATCTGTTTGTCCCTGCCACAGTGAGCTGGATATCTGGATTCCCCAGCCGTTCCACGCTGAGGTCCCAGCTGACTGGTGGGACAGCGAGGCTGACAAATCCCTGCTCATCGGTGTCTTCAAACACGGTAAGAAACGCACACCAGCGCCGTCACACACTTTACATAGACGTCTCAATCTTCCAACATGGCTGTCACTACACATATACACACAGACCATCCTGCAGACGCACTCCAGTGGCTTCCAATCTAGCAAGCAGACATACACACATCATAGTTAAACTGGGTGAGCGTGCACACACAACACATCCCACCCACTTCTGCTGCCACCACTTGATTGGTGTTGCTATGGCGACAGCGGTACACAGCTGGTAGGCTCAGTTTGCTATCAGCAATATGATTGATTGCTGGTTATCCCACTGGCTATGACTGTGTGTGTGTGTGTGTGTGTGTGTGTGTGTGTGTGTGTGTGTGTGTACTGTTCTTTGTGTTACAGGTGTTGCAAAGAGCTAAAGTTATATTAATCAAAGCTTTTCACCCTGCTAACTGTTAACCTGGTTATTTGGATTGTCATTTGGAGAATGTGCCAGTTGTGTTAATGTCCCCGTGACCCACCTTTGGGTGCTGACTGGGTAGCTGAATGTGACTCCCAGTGACAGACCGATGAGGCTAATTGTTGTGTGTGTGGAGACCCTCATTCATATTAATTTGGCATAATTGTCATAATTTTTCCATCATGGCCACCCTCTATGATTCTATTAGGACACGCACACACGGGAATTCAAAAGGACTCACCCATAGTTAATCATAATCCTCATTCACTAGCCCTTTGTGGTTTGGGGGTGTTGGGGCGGGACGGAGACAGAGACAGACAATACAGTGTGAGAGAGGGAGGAGGGTACCAACATTTTTCCTAATTGAACTGTTATGGTGTGAAAGAAGGAAGAAGGGATGAAGAAGAGGCAGTGTGATTCTGTTATGTGGCCCCTGCTACTCCTCTTTTCCTTCACTCCCCAGCCACCTGTCCTTTCCTCTCATTTCTTCCCAGTCCTGTTTGCCTGTCTTCTTTTTATATTTTTTCCCCCCTTTTCCCCCCTGCTCCTCTGCGTTCCCCCCACCCCCGTTCCCAATGTGTCTCAGTAGGACCTGCACATTCTAATCTGTTCTGCCTGAATGCTCCTAACGGACACACACTACGTTCCTCACACCCACTAGCTCAGTTTCACAGACATCATGACACACACACATGTCTCTCTCTCTCTCTCTCTCGCTCGCGCTCTCTCTCTCTCGCTCGCGCTCTCTCTCTCTCTTGCGCTCTCTCTCTCTTTCTCACACACACACAAATGAGCACCTGCAGGCTCACTTGGACAAGCACACACACATGCAGAACAGAGGCGAGTGTACACACACACACACACAGACTGTCTGTCTTGTCAGCAGCTGGCTCCTGGGGTCTGCCCTTCTGCTGCAGTTTTTGTCTATTCCGTCATTTAATATGGATGGTGTGTGTGTAGCATCCTATCCGTCTAGGAGTGGTGTAGAGGGCACAACTTCCCTCACCCTCCTGTTGTCCTGAGTTTGCGTTGATCTTGGTGTGTTGACCAGTAACCTTTTGATGTGCAGTACTTCCTGAAACTAAGCTGACTACTTGCTATTGGTTACTGACAGACTCTTTATAGTCTCTCATTTTCAAGCTTCTGTATTCCTCACCTCTTCTCGTCTTCCTCTTAGGCTATGAGAAGTACAACTCAATGCGAGCCGACCCCACCCTGTGTTTCTTGGAGAGGGTGGGCATGCCAGACGCCAAGGCTATTGCCGCTGAGCAGAGGGGCTCCGACATGATGGCAGATGGCGTCGAGGGGTAAGAGAGCAGGCTTCGCTGACCAGAAAGCAGTTTCTTTGCTCCCCTTTGCTTCTGGTGTTATTTTGCTCCAGTTTTGGTCTGATTCATCCTGTTTTTCTACCTTTTGCTGTGCCTTCCTTTTGTCATGTCCAAGCAATAAATCATTAAAGCAAACTAAGGAAAAAGCCATGATTTGTCCAGTTGGTCCAAAAGATGTCAATGAAAGGAGGTGTAACATAATGTAATTTATTATTGTACTGAACAATTAACTGAACACATACATGAACATTGTAATTCTTATGTCCTTCACATTCTGTTTGTCTTTTCACTACTTATATTTTCACAGCTTTCACTGTGTCCAGTCAGAAAAAATCTGCTTGTACCAACTTTCATGTGGTTTTTCTTATCAACCCTCCTATGTTAATTGTAACTTAATTTCATCAAAACATTGACAAGTCCTTGAGTCGTACTTGTGTCCAGTGTGGGAATCGTCAGTGTCAGCTCTTCATTTTTTCCTTTTCCCTTTGAAGCTTCTGCCTCACTTTGTTTTGTCTTTAAATTTTTTTTGCTTCATGCTATTCTTTGTCCTTTTGTTGTAGTTTTCAGAGTTAACCCTAACCCATAAAGTGAAAAGTTAAATATCTGTGTGTCCCTTCAATCCTTCACAGTGAGGATGAGGATCCAGAGTACAAGCCACTGCGAATGCCTTTTAAAGATGACATGGACGACTTTACCAACTCTCCACTGGATGACAAAGATGACACTGTGGAGGGTGAGACTGAAGGTAAACTTCACCTGGAAAGATGGATACAGAATGGCTTAGAGCTTCTAGTAAAGCCAGATTATTCAAGTCATCTCACAGACATTGAACATTTTGTTGGAAATATCTCAAGGGTTCTTGGAATTAAAGTCTAGTCTTCAGTTATTGTCCAGAGCAATAATCCAGTACAAAATACAATTGTATTTAGATTTTGGCAGCAGATTTTAGGATTTACATTTACACAAATGACAAGTAGACTGAAAACCTACAGTCACCAAAGTATTTTTTACAACAAAGTTATAACAATAGCAGCATAGAAACACCACATTGAAGATGGAAAAACACATCATGGCCGCAGTGAGAATACCACGAGGTCTTTGGCACAAGCTCAAACTTTGAAGCACGAAATGTAGAACAAGTAAAGAAATGACAACAGTTCTGGTGGGTTTTTATACTGCGTCTCTTCTTCTGGCCTCATATTTCGTACTCTTGTCTCTGTAGCTAAATCAGGTGAAAATACTCAAAGTGCAACTACTGTGGGCGGAGCTTCAGGCTCCAACGAGAGACTTTATTGGCCAGCAGCCTCAGCTCTGACGGCTCGTCTGCGACGCCTCATCACAGCCTACCAGCGCTCCAACCGGAGAGAACAACTCCGCCAGGAGGCCCTCAACCGGCCTGACGGCCGCCGCCGTCGCCGCAGGGAGTTCCTGCCTTCCATCTCAGTGGTTACTGAGACAGGAGGAGGGGCAGCTTACATCCAAGATGGAGCAGCAGTGTTCATGACAGAAGGAAGCCCATATCTGGCGAAAGGAGGTGCTTACTTTGCCAAAGGTGGACAGTTAATGCCAGAGACTTCGCCAGTGATGACCGCCAGCTCCCTGATGGCTGACGGAGCCATGTACTACAAGGAGAGAAGACAAAGGTAGTTACATTTAATGTCACACAATTGGATTAATTTCACACTTGCATTTAACATTTAATTAAAGAAGTCATCCAACAGTGGTACCATATCCTAAAACACAGCCTCCAAAACAGAACAAAGAATAAATCAAATCATGTAAGTTATTGTAGTTGAACCTTTTCTCACACCTTCTTTTTTTTTTTTTTTCTTTCCCCCCCTCTGTCAGATGGACTCGCCGTGAGGAGGCTGATTTCTACCGCGTTGTCTCCACCTTTGGGGTCGTCTTTGACACCCAGCAACAGAAATTTGATTGGAGTCAGTTCAGGGCCTTTGCCCGACTGGACAAGAAAACAGATGAGAGCCTGGAGAAATATTACTACTCGTTTATTGCCATGTGCAAACGGGTTTGCAGAATGCAGGTCAAGACTGAAACAGGTAAGAGGAAACAAAGTGCTTGAGGTCACTGCAAGGCAGAAAGTTGTTTTCATTGTTAAGTGTTAACTGGGACTGACTGTAGGGGCAAATGACGTATGTTTGCAAGCACAGGAGAAAAACTGGCCAACATGGTATTGAGTTGAATTTCTTACAGACTGCCTCTGTCTTTTACATCATCAGAACTCCCAGACCCAACCCTGATCATCGACCCTATCACAGAGGAGCGTGCCTCTCGCACCCTGTACCGCATCGAGCTGCTCCGGCGTATCCGAGAGCAGGTCCTCCCCCACCCCTTGCTCTCTGAGCGCCTCAAGCTCTGCCAGCCTTCCTCAGACCTCCCAGAGTGGTGGGAGTGTGGCCGCCATGACCGAGACCTCCTTCTGGGGGCCTCTAAGCATGGCGTGAGCCGGACAGATTATCACATCTTAAATGACCCTACATTGGACTTTCTTGAAGCCCACCAGCGTTTTACCAACCAGCGAGGGACTGGCATAAATGTGGGAACCCAGGGAGAGAGCACCAAAGTTGGAATGGGAGCAGCAGAAAGCACCCCTGCACCTCTCCTCTCCACCGAAGAGCTGGCGAGTGCTGCAGCTGCTGCCAAAATCGCTGTTCATGCGGCTAAAGAGGAGAAGACGGAGGAAGGGAAAACGGAGATGGAGGTGAAAAAGGAAACAGAGGGAGGAGATGCTGACAACATTCCATGTACCAAGACTGAAACGCCTGACGAAGAGAAGAAAAACGAGGAAGAGGTTGGAAAAGGGAAAGAAGAAACAGCTTCTTCACCAAGAAAGGAGGTCAAGAAAGAGGAAGAGGAGGCCCAGCCAAAAGTGGAAAAAGAGGAGGAGGAAGAGCTGAAAGAGAAGCAGAACGGAGAAGAGGAGAAAACCTCCAGGCCAGCAAATAAAGAAGATAAACACTTGACGGAGGAGAAGAAGAGTTTGAGTCTTGTTGACTCTCCAAGGGACCAGAAGGAGATGACCACTGAGCTGTCGGAACATTCTGACTCCTCTCCTAAAGCACAACCAGACCAGAAGACTGTGGGGGAGGAAGATGGAGAGGAGAGGGAGAACCCTGAGTCTCCTAAATCTCCAAAGTCAGCTGACACAGAGAAGAGCCCAGAGGAGGAAGAGGAGGACAGGATAGATGAAGATGATAAATCAGAGAAATCCTCTCAGGCTGAAGGTACTTCATTGCATTGACATTAACTTGGAGGTAGTCAGTGTCATTGATCTCAGGGGGGGATGATGATTAAACTTTAGTTTTGAATGTTTCAAATGTCAAATTTACTTTTAACCTGTGTATTTGTCCTGGTTGTCGGCCACCACTGTCGCTGACACCACACTTGACCGCAGGCCTATTTCTGGTGTTTCCCCTCATGACTTTTAATGAGTCTTAAGTTCCAGGGACAAGAGAATAAAATTAGCCTGGATCCCTTGATAATGAATTTGAAACCCTTTTTAATTAAGAGTTACAAAATGGCTTTCCCTCTCTGCACAGCGAGTGCTGCATCAGAGCAGAAGAACTTTGACGAGGAGAGTATTGCGTCTCTGAGCACGTCGGCCCGCGATGAAACCAGAGATGGGTTCTGCCCCGATGACCTGCCAGAAACGTCTGCGCTGCAGGCCTTACAGGATCGCACCTATGCCTTCTCATTCTGGCCTAAGGTGAGTCAGCCAGTATATGTTTCATGTATGTTTCATATTAGAGTTGAAACGATCAATTAATTAATTTGTCAGTCAATAGAAAATTAATCTGCAACACTTTTAATAGTAGTCATTGGAAGTAGTCATTGTTTCACATTAGTTCTCTCTGTGATAACACAGATTAATTTAATAAAATAAACATTACCCACACATCAGTATTAAATACCCACCGAGGACAGGATTTGAATGCGGGGGAATTTAATGTGAAACCTAATGTGATATCTGCAGGACGTGAAAATAGCTAAACTAAAATTGAAAAAACAGCACAGTAGAAGCAACTGGAACAAGTTATTGAATGAAAACAGAATTGTAAAGCAGCAAGTGAGTGGTTAGGACGACATGACTCTGGTATACTGATGGAAATAGTGCCATGAAAATGTGCGTTATAATAAATGATTTGCCTTTTACTAAAGTACAAGCAAATACACCTGAGCATGAGCAATAGAAGCATAAATATGAGCTTGTTTCAAATGAAGGCGTCTGTCTGCTACAGAGGTAATTATTTCAGAATTTGATGTATAAATAAATAAAACCAAGACCAGCTTCTGTCCAAAGCACTTTCTAGAATAGTGCGTCACCTCTCTCCGTTCTCTCCACCCCTCAGGATCGAGTGATGATTAATAGGATGGATAACATCTGCGAGGCTGTCCTGAAGGGCAAGTGGCCTGTCAACAGACGCCACATCTTTGACTTCCCCAGCAACCTGTTGCCAGGGCATGGCTCTACAGTAACCACAGCAGCTGTAGCCACGGCAACCGACAGCCCACTGCAGAGGCGGAGCCTGGCCGAGCTGACAATGGCGGGCATCCATACGCCTTACAGTGGAAGTGAAGATAAAACACTATCACCACAGATTCATGTGAGTCTTTGTGTGCACAGAAACATGACAAACTCGCAGACCGGGCAAACAGATGCTGCTGGTCAGGCACTCGGATATTTGACTTGGTGCCAGTTCTTCATTCTGTGTTTGGAATTAAGGATACTGCTAATGTCATTAGTGCATCACTGCTCGCTGAAGTGCCAGTAACAATGATGTGACAAACTCCTCCATAAGCTATTAGGCAGACACAGGTGTGACTGTTGACCTGACGTTACAGGAGGG